>NC_079214.1:56140034-56460034 GCF_029633865.1 Lampris incognitus
CGCCTGCCACACTTATTTAAGGCTGGTATAGTATGGTATAGATGTGTTATACCATATTTCTGGGCATGAAGGACACTCTTAAGGAGATGTAGTCTATGTACCAAATTATAAAACCTTAGAGAGTAAAACATTCAAATAGAACAGTTTATAACCCATTAAAAATTGAGGCCCAAATTGTCTCGTTTGAAATTTGAATTAATTATCATTTTCACACTAAATGTTTGAGAACCCTGAGTAATTAGCTTGGCAACGTTACATTTTCCCTCAAGCTACATCTGCAGAGGAAAGCTGAATATTTTGTCAGGCTGGAAGTCTGAAGCCAGCTCTTCAGCTCCTTCTCCCTGCATGTTGCTATAGTGTCAATGCAGGGGGTATGAACACTATAGCAACATGCAGGGAGAACGAGCTGGAAAGCTTTATGTACACTGTAGTGTACATGCAGCATATTTTATCCTACGGGGTCCTGAATGTATCTATCAAGAGATTTCTCGCTGAAATACCAAGGTCCTTAATATGATACACAGCATGACTAGCCTGTAAAAGTAGCCCAATTCACATTGTATCCCATATGAAGTATAATAATTTGTCTTTCTGTGGAGCATCCGGGTGATATGGTCGTCTATTCTGTTGCTTGCCAGCATGGGGACCGCCGGTTCGAATCCCCATGTTGCCTCCGGCTTGGTGGGGCGTCCCTACAGACACAATTGGCCATGTCTGCGGGTGGGAAGCTGGATATGGGTATGTGTCCTGGTTGTTGCACTAGCGCCTCCTCTGGTCAGTTGGGGTGCCTGTTCAGAGGGGGAGGGGGAACTGGGGGGGGGGGTAGCATGATCCTCCACGCGCCACGTCCCCCTGGTGAAACTCCTCACTGTCGGGTGAAAAGAAGCGGCTGGCGACTCCACATGTATCAGAGGGGGCATGTGGTAGTCTGCAGCTCTCCCCCGTATCGGCAGAGGGGGTGGAGCAGCAACCAGGAAGACTCGGAAGAGTGGGGTAATTGGCTGGATACAATTGGGGAGAAAAAGGGGGGAAATTGCGGCACGGTGGCCCAGGTGTTAGCACTGTCGCTTCACAGCAAGACGGTTCTGGGTTCGAACCCTGGGGTTGTTCAACCTTGGGGGAGGGTCATCCCAGGTCATTCTCTGTGGAGTTTGCAAGTCCCCCCTGTGTCTGCGGTGGGCTTTCTCCGGGTGCTCCGGTTTCCCCCACCATCAGAAAAGACATGCATGTTAGGGTTAGTACTGCTGTCTCTGCCCCTGACTGAGGCATGGCAAGACGAACTGGAGTTGGTGCCTGGGTGCTGCATGGCAGCTGCCCACTGCTCCTTGCTACACATCCAGGATGGTTTAAATGCAAAGAGGTATTTCCCCACAGGGGATTAATAAAGTAGTAAAAGAAAAAAAAATCACCCTCCAAAAAAAATTTGTCTTTTTGTAAGGGAAGCTGCTTCTTTTCACTTTCGCGAATGGTTAATAGCTGCATCTCATTATCAAACCCAGCTTTTCATGCCGTATGCAGAGTGATGAGGAGGACACCGTCCATGGTGTCTTACACTGTTCCTTTGCATTGTAGGAGTGCTCCTGTTCTTAGTATGTGTTGTTCTCTGAGATGTCATTGTTCGGTATCACTGCACCAGTGCCACCAAAGTTAAATTCCTTAACATTTATCGTATTTGACAAGTGCCAAAGTGCTTTCGATTCTGCTTAGTCTCTCGATGTCACTCGGCACATACACAAATTGCTTGTACAGTAGAGTAGGAGCCTTTTATCGAACGAAACCGCTCGATCGAATATCGAAACCCGCTGAACGTTTGCAGCATTTGTCCTGGGATGACTTTTTGAACCGTCGCTGGCTGCTGTGCAGGGAAAACAAGTCCAAGACGCCCTTGCCACAAGTAATGCCATGCAAATCTCCGGTTGATGCCCTCCGAAAGTTGCGAAATACCATACTCCGTGTCGGTGATTCCCCCCGTCTCCTTCCACAGTCTGCAGTCTATTCAGATAGACCCCTGCCAAGCAACAGCAGGCTTTTCAATTACAAAAAACTGTTTCCCATTAAGAGAAAAAATATTTTTTCTTTTATAAGCTTTTTATGGCGCCATTACTCCGAAGCAAAGGAAGGAGTCCTTGGGTCTCTCCCCATCGCTGTGTGTGTGTGTGTGTGTGTGTGTGTGTGTGTGTGTGTGTGTGTGTGTGTGTGTCTTCATCTAAGCTCAAACTTTTGGTAACAAAAAACTACATGCATTTTACACAAACAACACAAACTTTAATAAGGCAAGCACACATACTACCATACACATAGACAAACACACACACACACACACACACACACACACACACACACACACACACACACACAATGTATAGCATGCCAGTGCAAGGCATATTACATTAAGGATGATGGATTGCCAGCCTCTTTCTTTTAATTGATAGGGACAACCAATAAGCCTGGCCACGTTACCATCAGAGTAAACAAGAGAGCTTTGATTGATGAGGGCACGCAGACACACCGGCAACTTACGGGCTTATTGTTACTCATGCTGACCTGAGCAGGATCTCCATTCAATAGGCTTATGTTGGAGTCCACCACACCTTTTCTCAACCCACACACATGCTCTCATCAAGCAGCCCAAGTCACCTCCCTATCAGGGCCATTCATGGACCAGCTCGGACATGCATCTAAAGGATATAAGCACTACAAGACAAGGATCATATTCTTTTTGGGGGGGGGATTTTTCCCCCCTTTTTCTCCCCAGTTGTACTTGGCCAATTACCTCACTCTTCCGAACCGTCCCGTTTGCTGCTCCACCCACTCTGCCGATCCGGAGAGCGGCTGCAGACTACCACATGCCTTCTCCCATACATGTGGAGTCGCCAGCCGCTGCGTTTCACCTGACGGTGGCGCGTTTCGCCAGGGGGACGTAGCGCGTGGGAGGATCACGCTATTCCCCCCAGTTCCCCCTCCTCCCTGAACAGGCATTCCCCGACCGACCAGAGGAGGCGCTAGTGCAGCAACCAGGACACATACCCACATCCGACTTCCCATCCGCAGATGCGGCCAGTTGTCTGTAGGGGCGCCCGACCAAGCCGGACGTAACACGGGGATTCGAACCGGCGATCCCCGTGTTGGCAGGCAACAGAATAGACCACCATGCTACCCGGCCGCCCAAGGATCATATTCTATCAATAACAGTAATGTGCACAGTTCAAAGCCACATACAAATACATTTAGAATTATGAAGCAGCAACCAAAGGAAAAAAAAACCAAAACATGAGGTTAATTTCAAGGATAAACTGATATGAAAGACTACTACCAATACAACTACTGCCCTTATCATTTTAATCACCATAATAGCACTAATTTGCCTTTTCAAAACTGATTTTCAGTGTTCAGAGCGCATTACGCACAAAAACTGATAAGTTAAATGTCTATGGGCTGAAAAAAAAACCACACAATTAAAAAACACCAGGCAGTGCAACAAAGGGTCACGTTTTGAACTGAATGGCAGACGTCTAGTTGTGACAGGAAGTTAACAGAGTTAACAGGTCCAGACAGGAAGAGAGTGGTGGGTGCAGCTGCCAACTCGTCTCAAACAGACGGCTCGAGCAGCGTGCTCCAGGTGAGGGCGGATGGCTGGCTGCACGTGTCCCCTCGGTGCTGACGGAGGCTGCCCTGCACACACCCGACGTAGCCGTATACCGAGGTTTGCTGCTTCCATCGCGAACGAGGACGGATGTTTGAGGTGTCAGCGCCAAATACAAAAAAAGAATAATAATTTTTTTTTGGCTGAGAATCGTATAGAGAATTCATCCACTTGTTGTTTTTTTCCACTCTTTATTTATTGACATATAAATGATTTTATTTTAATTACATAGTTTTTCAGTGCTTTTGATGTTGACGCAATGGCAGTGCAACACTTTTATTTTGTTATTGCATGTTTATTGTTGCAGCGAAATACACTTCAATGTCTGAATAGCATAAAACGAAGTTAACCGATATGTGCGACTAAAGATGACATAAAGAATTTTCAGAGTTGCTATAATTTGCATTTCGCCTAGATTTTAAAAGGCTGTCGAGTATAGCAGAGCATCTTTTTTTTTTTTGAACCACTGATTTTGATCAATTATTCATCGATTGTGTTTTTTTTCAGTGGGAATTTGGGCTTTTTCTCCACATCTTTGTGCCGTTAATGACGCCTGGCTTTCATTTTCTCGCGCCACACCCGAGATGAAAAGAGAAATAAACCCGAACCGTCCCTCAGTGTTTTTCCAATCATGCAACATAATGGAGGAACTCGGGAGCGGTGTGGGTGGGGGTGAGGGGTGGGGGGCTTTCTAACTACGTACAGCTTGACCAAAAATGTCACGCTCGTGGTGGACCAGAGCACAAGTGGAGAATGAGAAGTAGGGCCGGAAGTGGACTACAGGGAACACCCTTCCATCATCTGTCTAAACAGGCCTGGAGGGCTCCAATCATAAAAACCCCGCTCTCACTCTGCTGCCTACCAAAACATGCCAGTGGGTTTGGGCAGGATTACATATTTCTGTGTAATCTTTTCATACACTTTTTCCCTTTTTTTTTTTTTTGCAAGGGTACCCATTCTGAGTATTGATATCACACAAGGCACATTCACAGTGTTGAGGACCTGTCACTGTTACCGGCGGGCCTCATTGTGCACTCAATAATAGCCTATTAAAGTTATTCACCCCCGTCTTTCTTATCTCTGAACGAGCAGTCCTTGGCTCAGGTATTTGGTCAGTGAGTGGGGTCTGATTAGTTGATTTACTTTATTTGTACATCTTGTGAAGACTTACTGGGTGGAAATAAAAGGTGGTGCAGGTGTGCACATGGCTGGATCCTTTCAAAGTAGCCACAGAAGGCATTTCACTGATTGCTTTTTGCCCCCACAGTGCAGCACACTTGGGCAGCAAAGCCCGGCGGATTTTCAGAACTCCTAATATAACGTTATTAAGACGCCCTACAACCAAACAATGGATACACGAGGGTGGAACGTCTTCATATGTCGCTCCTGACAACCTGAAATATAATCCATATCAACCCCCCGCCCACCCGCCTGCCCTCCTTTTAGGCTTCAGAGAATGTCCGCAATGTGCATCTCAGTCGATGCCGAATGCGTTGCTACACCGGTTCAGTCATCTGGGAAGTCGATGTCAGAGGCATCAGACGTGTCGAGGAGGAGCCCTCAGCTTAGTCATTAGTGCATTGCCTCAAATCTGATTTAATAACGGGCCGACTAATCTCATCTAAGTCACTGGTTCGTCAGCGGAAGACAATTCCAACGAGGCGAATATCCGGTCATGGTCTTGTTTATACGCTGACGAAACGTGACAACCACAGGAGGCCTGAGCTGGGGGGGGGGGCACCGGGGGGGGGGCACCACGACACGACAATGGTCTCCTCTCTCTCTACTGGATGGGTATCTGCTCACCGTGTTGAATGCCGTTATCAGTGTCATCACTGGCAGATTACCGCCGCCACCACTACCAGCAGCATAACCACCTCCATGTTCATAAACGGCACTCTAACACAAGAACATGGCGGCTATAACAACAGCACGGTGTCAAAAGTGATACATGTAATGGGGCTGTGAGATGAAAGAAATATGTGCAGGGATGCTGATGGATGGATGGTATGGGCATGTATGTGAGGGTGGATCATCACATGGGGCAACAGCACTTCCCACATGGTGAAAACTTGATCAAAAAAAACAAAAACAAAGGAACAGCCATACAGAATGACATTATTCAACAAATATCACCACGCTTGCTGGAGCTAACGTAGCATTTTTTCATGTGTGTGTGTGTGTGTGTGTGTGTGTGTGTGTGTGTGTGTGTGTGTGTGTGTGTTTCTCCAAACTGCAAATCAGAGCTATATATCAACTTCCAAATCAAACCTCAAGCTTGCTAAAATGTACTAAATAAAAATGTTACACCCAATAGTAAAGGTCAAATCAACAGTCATGTAACATCAATTTCATCTACTTATAATTTATAATCAGTTTGTTCCAAATTTTGCCATGTATGTTTTTTTGTCTTATTACTGATGTTATATATCATCCTTATAATGTCAGTCTTATTACTGATATTATATATATATCATATGAACAACTTTATACATACTAACTTTATTTTTTTTATTATACCAATACTCTTTTCGACAGTCAGGTGTGCAGAAAAGATTATTGGTGCCAAGTTGCCCACCATCCAGGACCTGTACACCTCCAGTCAGGAAATGGGTAGGCAACATCCCTGCAGACCCCTCACACCCTGGGCACAACCTGTTCCAACTCCTGCCCTCTGGTAGGCGCTACAGAGCACGGTACCCCAAAACCACCAGACACAGGAACAGTTTGTTCCCCCTCGCCGTCACCCTTATGAACAGTTAACTCACTGTGCCACCGTGCAATAATCCTGCAACACTACAATACCACTGTACCTACCAATCATATATATATTTACTAGGACAGATACGGCATTACCCGGGGAAAATGTTCTCACCAAAACAACCAACACGATGTGATCTTTATGATATAATCGATGATGAAATATAGGATAATTTATGATATGATACACATGGAAAACGAATGTCGAATAAACGAATCTTATCACGGAAAATTATCAAATGTCATGATTTTCAATCCATTCATCAAGCTTATTTGCCAGTGTGTGTATTAATCACTCCGTGCTCTAGCGCCTCAGGGTAAACCGCGTTGCGTGCCTTCAGGCTAGCATTGACAATGTTAGGTGTAGTGCCTCCCTTGACCACTGGAAGAATTTGCTGGAAGTCTCCACAAAGCATCGTTGGGATCTTTACAATATAAGTGATGATTAAATATAGGTTAATTTATGATATGATACATGTGATAAACGAATGTTGAATAAACAAATCTTATTAACGAAAATTATCACGTCATAATTGTCAATCCATTTATCAAACTTCTTTGCCAATGTGTGTATTAATCGCAGCAGATCCGCCATCGCTGAAAATCGCCACATAATAAACTCAGTTTCGCAAATAAATCCAAATTTTTACCTCGTTTTTGAAATATTTTTCGAACTGTGCAATCCTTGGAAAGCGCTAATTCTAAAGATACCTTTCTTTTTGTTCTACAGTGAGTATTTCTGGAGTTTTACACGAACATACAAACCTACACTCTTGCTTTATATATATAGATTTCAGTCTAAAATACAAAGGTGCCATATATTCATTCACTACTGTCTGAATAGGCTGTATACTGTACATTAAAAAAATCCACATACTACTTATATGTACACTACCGTTCAAAAGTTTGGGATCACCCAAACAATTTTGTGTTTTCCATGAAAAGTCACACTTATTCACCACCATATGTTGTGAAATGAATAGAAAATAGAGTCAAGACATTGACAAGGTTAGAAATAATGATTTGTATTTGAAATAAGATTTTTTTTACATCAAACTTTGCTTTCGTCAAAGAATCCTCCATTTGCAGCAATTACAGCATTGCAGACCTTTGGCATTCTAGCTGTTAATTTGTTGAGGTAATCTGGAGAAATTGCACCCCACGCTTCCAGAAGCAGCTCCCACAAGTTGGATTGGTTGGATGGGCACTTCTTTGAGCAGATTGAGTTTCTGGAGCATCACATTTGTGGGGTCAATTAAACGCCCAAAATGGCCAGAAAAAGAGAACTTTCATCTGAAACTCGACAGTCTATTCTTGTTCTTAGAAATGAAGGCTATTCCATGCGAGAAATTGCTAAGAAATTGAAGATTTCCTACACCGGTGTGTACTACTCCCTTCAGAGGACAGCACAAACAGGCTCTAACCAGAGTAGAAAAAGAAGTGGGAGGCCGCGTTGCACAACTGAGCAAGAAGATAAGTACATTAGAGTCTCTAGTTTGAGAAACAGACGCCTCACAGGTCCCCAACTGGCATCTTCATTAAATAGTACCTGTTAGAGCCTGTTTGTGCTGTCCTCTGAAGGGAGTAGTACACACCGGTGTAGGAAATCTTCAATTTCTTAGCAATTTCTCGCATGGAATAGCCTTCATTTCTAAGAACAAGAATAGACTGTCGAGTTTCAGATGAAAGTTCTCTTTTTCTGGCCATTTTGAGCGTTTAATTGACCCCACAAATGTGATGCTCCAGAAACTCAATCTGCTCAAAGAAGTGCCCATCCAACCAATCCAACTTGTGGGAGCTGCTTCTGGAAGCGTGGGGTGCAATTTCTCCAGATTACCTCAACAAATTAACAGCTAGAATGCCAAAGGTCTGCAATGCTGTAATTGCTGCAAATGGAGGATTCTTTGACGAAAGCAAAGTTTGATGTAAAAAAAATCTTATTTCAAATACAAATCATTATTTCTAACCTTGTCAATGTCTTGACTCTATTTTCTATTCATTTCACAACATATGGCGGTGAATAAGTGTGACTTTTCATGGAAAACACGAAATTGTTTGGGTGATCCCAAACTTTTGAACGGTAGTGTATATGTCTTCTTTTACCGTTTAATATTTATCTCAGCACTCTGCACTTCTTTGCACTATTTGCATCCTGTTTACAGTTCACAGAAATGGTTTCACCTGTATATAGTCATTCCTGAAGATTGTTGTGTTGTTATTCTGTGTAAATATACATTGGGAGCCACCAGGCCGGAGACAAATTCCTTGGATGTGCAAACACACTTGTCCAATAAAGACGATTCTGATTCTGATATGGGCGGTACGGTATGAGGTGCGGCTGCCTCACAGCAACAAGGTTCTGGGTTCGAACCCTGGAGTAGTCCAGCCTTGGGGGGTTGTCCCTGGTCGTCCTCTGTGTGAAGTTTGCACGTTCTCCCCATGTCTGCATGGGTTTCCTCCGGGTGCTCCAGTTTCCTCCCACAGTCCAAAGACATGAAGGTCAGGTCAAGTCAAGTCAAGTCAAGTCAATTTTATTTGTACAGCCCATTATCACAAATGACAAATTTGCCTCAGTGGGCTTTACAGCAATACAACATCCTGTCCTTAGACCCTCCCATCGGATAAGGATCAACTCCTTAAAAAATAAAAATAAAAAAATCGGCCGTACTAAATTGCCCCTAGGTATAAATGTGTGTGTGTGTGTGTGTGTGTGTGTGTGTGTGTGTGTGTGTGTGTGTGTGTGTGTGTGTGTGTGTGTGTGTGTGTGTGTGTGTGTGATGGCCTGGCGGCCTGTCCAGGGTGTCTCCCTGTCTGCCGCCAAATGACTGCTGGGATAGGCTCCAGCATCCCCGCGACCCTGAAAGCAGGATAAGTGGTTCGGCTAATGGATGGATGGATGGATGGATGATTCTGATATATCAATTATAAAGGAACTCCCGTTATAATTTTGGCACTGACACTGGCACGGTTTGGCATATATGATCATCTTTTTGTTTTTATTTTAGAATTAGACACTATATTTCAGATGACACCCCTTGCCCCCTCCTCTTTACTGTGATAGTTGCACAGATTTTTGGGCGACTTCAATTTTCACTGTGACGTCCAGAAAAGGGCTAGTCCGGACAAACCAAGGGAAAAAAAATCTGTCTATGTATACATCTACATTATGCTGCAGATAAACATAGGCATAAACAGATTGAATTTCACCACATCCATGTTCTGGATCCTCAGAAACATAGAGTAAATATTGGCATTCTTATTCTCATATGTGTTTTAGGCTCCTTAATAAGCTCATTTAAGTACACTAGAGTACCTAATGAAAACATCACTGAAACAATGCACTTGCAAGGGTTTAAAAATACAGTGTAAAGGGGAGGCAACACAATGTGTGTACTTTTATTGTTCTGTTAAAACTAAGTATGTTAGGGGTATTTCTTTATGTGCTTGGAATGTATTGTTGCTCTGTCAAAATACCTCTCCATGAGTTAACACAGGGGAGAAAACATTGAAGTAAGGGTACTATGGGAGAAAAATGTCTTTATGCATGCTCAATATCCCAAAGAAGGTTGAATCAGTTCATCTGGGTTAGGGCCAGATGAACTGATTCAACCTTCTTTGGTACTACGGGAACGGAAATGTTTTAACGCCACTAACGGTGATGTGGGAATACGTGCATAGTCTGGAGCATTGCTGCCATTGTGAAAAGTCAAAAAGTCACTCAGGTTGTGAGATTTCAGCGACAAGTTATTCTGTAATGACAGATGACATTTCTGTGAGGTTGCATCTGGAGTGCTTGGCGCTGACGCCGAGCTGGCCTTTCACTCTGTCTGCCTAACCAGCACTCACCAGCATGCTATCAGATCCAACACACACACACACACACACACACACACACACACACACACACACACACACACACACACACACACACACACACACAGACGAAATATGGAAATGGCAGCCATTGTCATCACTGTAATGCCCCCTATCTTCTTGTATCGTCTCAGTTGTTTTGCAGATGCTGCAGTCTGCACTGCTCTACAGCTCTACAATGTCCTTGAACATTTTTTTGTGAAAATATTCTGTACATTTTGTTCCATTTTTAGTCATTATTCTTCTGTTTCTTTTGGTCTCTGTATTTTTCAGATTCTCGTTCTCTTTCTTTGCCCCCCCCCCTCATCGTGGTGCAGAGATCGGGATTGGACCTGTGAGGGCTTGTTTTCAGTGTAATCCCCTTTTCAAATGAAGGCTGAAGTGAACTGAACTCATCCCTCCCCTCAGTTTGGGCTCTGAAGAACAGCAGCAGCAGCAGGCAAGCGTAAAGGCGAAGTGTGGCATGGGGGATTTTCCTCAAGTGATTCATTTGAACTTTTCCTCTCTCTGAAATTGAATCACAGAGGCCCCGCGTGATCAACACCGCAACACCCATATAAGCCACGCTATCTCGGTTGTCGGAGCTGTCTCTGTCTGCAGCTGGACCTGAAGCTCTGGAAGGCAGCACCTGGGCAGGTCTGGGAAGCTTGTGGTTTGGTAAGCAAACAGCGTGCTGTTCAAAATGTCGCCATTGTTTCATGTAAAGTCAAGCATTTAAGGGAGAACACCCACCGGGAGGCTGACCAGCTTTACACCCCCCCCCCCTTTTCTCCCTAATTGTAAACGGCCAATTACCCCACTCTGCCGAGCCGTCCTGTTTGCTGCTCCACCCCCTCTGCCGATCCGGGGGAGGGCTGCAGACTACCACATGCCTCTTCCGATACATGTGGAGTCGCCAGCAGCTTCTTTTCACCTGACAGTGAGGAGTTTCACAAGGGGGATGAAGCGAGCGGGAGGATCACGTTATTCCCCCCAGTTCCCCCTCCCTGCCGAACAGGTGCCCCGACCGACCAGATGAGGCACTAGTGCAGTGACCAGGACACATACCCACATCCGGGAACCCACCCGCAGACACGGCCAATTGTGTCTGTAGGGACGCCCGACCAAGCCGGAGATAACACGGTGATTCAAACCAAAGATCCTCGTGTTGGTAGGCAATGGAATAGACTGCTACACCACCCGGACGCCACTTAACCAGCTTTACATTTTGACAACTGAGTGGAAGCAAATTGGCTGGTTAAGTAAGATTAATGCAGCACTGACGGACACTATTGCCCGCCTGTATTATGAGTGTGATTTAAAACTAGGGATAACTTCACAATGAAATGAATTCATGACTGATGACAACATGACTTTGAATAACTTAGTCCGCTTTTCCTTGAATAAACAAATCTCCACGATATCATTCTAATAAACAATCAATATCCTCAACTGGACAGAGGAAAAAGACCCCCCTCCCCTCGGCCGCAAAGTGATTTTTGTTTTTTGGGAGCTGTTTACCCTCAGAACATGTAGATTCAATTAAAAATGGAAATCTTACTCAGATATTTATATTTCATCCATCCATTATTCAAGCCGCTTATCCTGCTCTCAGGGTCGCGGGGATGCTGTAGCCTATCCGAGCAGTCATTGGGCGGCAGGCAGGGAGACACCCTGGACAGGCCGCCAGACCATCACAGGGCTTTTTATATTTCAAAAGCACAACATCTGTGAGCAAAAATATGTTATGGATGATGCAATGGGGGTTTCCACTCGAGGTCTCTTTAATTTCAAATATCAGTCTCTTTTGTCTGGCTATGGGAAAGAAAATGTTGCATTGGAAACTTTCCAATATCATTGGTATATTAAGTAATTATATTTTACAGGGTGGCTTCCCCATCATACAAGAATAATCTATATACAATTGGATTACATTCAGAATATAGAGTAAAAATGACAAAAGTTCTTGTAAAAAGAACACAGTATAAAATATTTATTGGCTCAATCTTGTGCCATTTGACAAATAAATGTGCATTGAATTTGCATAGACTGTGCCAAGAAAACGCCTTTATTTGTAACTCGCTTTTCAATAGTCTAAACTGTAAAACTGTGGTTTTGAACCTAATGGTGCTGGGACATTTTGGATACATTATTTCTCAGGCACATTTTAAGCATGTACATGCACCTTAAAAGAAATAATACAAGCCAAAGAATTCATTATCAAGAACCACATATCCACCAACTCAAGGAATGCAATTCAAATTCATAAATCTCATAAAATCTTATGTATGCTCCGCATATTTTAACTATTTCTCCCATTTCCAAGAAATAATAAATATAGATGTAAATATGAATATAAATAATAGCCATATGTATTAGATTTAGGTGGTGGTTCAGGAAGTTGCTGGTTAAAGCTGCTGTAAGCAGCTTTTGAGAGGTGAGCAATTTTCACTCAACACCCAGCAAAAAAATCTAGTCCCCCCCCCACTCTGCTCTCTCCTTCTTTTCCGTAACCCCTCCCTCCAAATCAACTCCATGCACGTGGCTGAGTACGCCCGTCATAACTGGCAACATTTTATGCTGTCGTGCAAAAAATATTTTTATCTCAGCGAATCTCCTAGTTATGCCAACATCGTCATTGTGAAGCACTGTTTTCATTAGAGGTGAAGTATTTAGAAAGATTGCTGTTTTCAAATGAACGGGCTGCCCAGCATGTGCACCGCATGATTGGCATTGATTTAGGTAGGCTCCTTAGCGGTGATGGGTTGTTTCATTTGGATTTATGGTGAATCAGAATACTAGAGCCCGACCAAGATTGAATTTTTGAGACCGATACCGATACCGATACTGATTTTTGAGAAGAAAATTTCACGGATTACCAACATGCCAGCCAATATAGTGAATTTTTGAGCTGGAATAAAAATGATATGGATATAATGGATGAAATGGATGTATGTAGGGCACTGCGTGTTTCCATATTTCAACGATGGAAACGTTACCTTGTGTAAATTGGCAAATAAATTGATCTTGTCTGCCATTGCCTCAACTATCCCATACTGTTTTATAGCAAGGCGTCTTTATGCTGGCTCCTCATTACCTCATTTACTTCTACAACCAAAAACAAGATGCACCCAGTGAGGGCAGCAGAAACATTTCTAATTATTATTGCAATTGTAATCATCCTCGTGTTGCTGCGATGCCCCGGCACCGCCAGCGAGACGAGCACACGGGGAAATGCTAATCAAACATCATCCCAGCTCCATCAGCTCATTGGTGGCTGGAGTACAGCAAAGAGCCTCTTCACTTCTCCTTCAAGGGTGGATATAATCAGAGCTGGAATCCATCCGTACTTCCTCCCCTGGGGGGGAAATGGAAGGTATAGCCTCTGTAGAAATGTACCAGAATAAAAATACCACATGGACGGTAAATGGCTGTAGAGAATGAGAATTTATTTATTTGGCTTGTTTCATCACACTTGCAGAACACTCCCGCGATTATCAATAGTGGCGTTTCCATTAAGCCGGCTAATATGAAATCTGATGTTGCAAATGGCTTGAGGTGGTTTTTGTTTTTGCAGAAAATGAGTTCATGCGCTAAACGGCCAATGCAAAAACAATTGCTGAATTCGAAATGAAATGCAAAAGCTTGCTTAAAATTTACTTGACAACCGAATGGAAAAAGCTAGCGAGTTTTAGTTTCGCTGTAATATCTTTCTTCCGCAAACTCTTTCTCTCATCAGTGTCCGGGTAGTGCAACAGTCTATTCCAATGCCTACCAACACAGGGCGAAGCCGGTTCGATCCCCGTGCTACCTCCGGCTTGGTTGGGCGACCCTACAGACACAATTGGCCGTGTCTGTGGGTGGGAAGCCGGATGTGGGTATGTGTCCTGGTCGCTGCTTTAGCGCCTCCTCTGGTCGGTTGGGGCGCCTGTTCAGGGGGGAGGGGGAACTGGGGGGGGGGGTAGCGTGATCCTCCCACGCGCTACCCCCCTGGCAAAACTCCTCACTGTCAGGAGAAAAGGAGCGGCTGGCGACTCCACACGTATCGGAGGAGGCATGTGGTAGTCTGCAGCCCTCCCCGGATCGGGAGAGGGGGTGTAGCAACATTCGGCACAGCTCAGAAGAGTGGGGTAATTGGTCAAGTACAATTGGGCAGAAAAAGGGAGAAAAATTAAAATAATTTAAAAAAAAACTCTCTCTCTTACTGTGTGTAATACAATATGAACTATAGTGTGTATCATACACACTATATCAACAATGGGCAGCATAAAACAAATTTGTATTCAAGTCTAACAAGCATGCAACATTGCCTCTCTCTCGCTCGCTCTCTCTCAACAAACACTCTCCTACCTCCTCCCACTGGTGGATGTAGCGGATGAGCCTGGAGAGGCGCAGGAGTCGCAGCAAGCTGAGGATTTTGGTGAAGCGGACAATCCGGAGGGCGCGCGCCGTCTTGTAGAAGTCCGAGTCAATGCGCGTCTCCACGATAAGGAAGATGTAGTCCACGGGGATGGAGGAGATGAAGTCCACCACAAACCAGCTCCTCAGGTACTTAATCTTTATATGCTGTGGGTCCAGGATTATCTCCGTGTTGTCCTCTTTGACGATGCCCGTCCTGAAGTTGAGCACCAGGTCCATGAGGAAGAAAGTGTCGGAGACAACATTGAAGACAATCCAGGGCGGGGTGTGCTCATCCTTGAAGAAGGTGATGCCCACGGGGATGATGATCAGGTTACCCACCATCAGTAGCAGCATGGTCAGGTCCCAGTAAAACCTTGTGGAGAGAAACAGAGGGAGAGACAAAGAAAGACAGAGTATTTATGGGGCCTGGAAGAGAGACATTTCTGTTCCAAAGAGGCATTAGTATAATGTTTACAGGAGGCCAAACACCACTCCCCCTACAGCAGCTTGTTTGTTTGGTTGTTGTTGTTTTTTATGGTAAATTGCCCAATCTTGATCCTTGCAGTCCAAGAGAAACCTTGATAAACGTGGTTCAGTTTGCACCTAGTTTCTACTGTCTGTCTTACCTTGGCCATAGGAGTCAGGCGAGACCAGATATCATTGAATTTTTGTTTGTTTTTGTTTGTTTTTATTTCAGTTTTACTCACTCAATCACAAATTCATTCACAAATTAAGTCCATGAAAAACCTCCAGGTCCTCTATAAAGTCTGTCATCTTTGCTGAAGCATCTCTCAAGGCTTTTTCATCAGCAAAAACAAATGAGCAGAAATGGATGAATGCATTTGCAATAAAAGCGTCCTACTCAAATGATCATGAAGGGCAAATGAACATAGGATGAATATCATTTATAAATTTCGGCTATGGAATAGGGTTGTAGGTGCGTGATTACAATGCATTAACATATGTAATGAAATCGGCTACAGTTACTGATAAATAGAAATTGTCAGAGTAAGCTGTTTCTGCAAAATGTAATTACTCATAAATATGTCTAAGGTAGAAAATGGTCATGTTGATTGTATAGAAATATAGCAAAAAAGAAATCAAAAGGAAAAACAAGCTGAAACAACACAACACAAGCAGCACAATATCTGGAATGGCAGCACAGCATCATGATGCAGCAGTAGAACTGACTGACATTGTACAAAAATACAAGAACGCAAACACATCGAAGAGAACGCTTAAGTAAAACGTGGCAATTAAGCAAATTATAGTTACGCATAAAAATGTTCTTCATGCTCACTTTTACTTTGTAAGAGTTGTCATCACATTCCTGTACGGGTTGGCCATTGCTAACCCTAAACATCACAGAGGACTACACAGATAGACAAAGAAAAATAACTGAAAAAAACATATGATATGAAACTATATGAGGATTCTCAGACTACTTAGTATCGAAGAATGACTACCAAATGTTAGATACAGTATGAATATGACCATCACAATCTATACAGTAAGGTTTATTTGAGGCAGTAAATGATAATATTATCTGATGTGGCACAGTGAGCAAAACAATAGACACAATGAAGATGCACACATGCAGGCTGCAGGTGCACATGCACACGCACACGCACACACACACACACACACACGCACACACACACAAGCAACTGTATGTATATGTGTTTGCCTATATATCTATATCTATATCTCCATCTATCTATCTATCTATATATATATATGGAGGAAAAAAACTTAAGCAGCTGATGAGTGCGTGACACACGAAACAAGCTTGTACTGCTATGTATTAAAAGTTTTGATATTGATATTCCGCTCCTCATTAGTTGAGCACTCTCATCAACACCATTGACGGTTTCTGGGAGAAAAAAAACGCTATGTATGTATATATATATATATATATATATATCCACACACACACACACACACACACACATATATATATATATGAAATGGTATAGAAGCAGAACCATTAACGTTATGAACTTTTCTAAAATCTTTGTCATATATATTCTAAAAAGAAAACTACAGGGAGCCATTATAATGGTCCCCCTTCATGCATTTATCCCACACCTAAGCCCTGCTAAAGGTCAGCGATGGTTAACTGTTAATTACAAAGTGTACTGTGACCTCCTCAATCTTCTAAGACTGATAGCTTGGATATAAATTACACTCTGCTGGTTATGTAACTGAATTCAGTATGTCAAGAGTGATATATCCATTGACCTCCATAGATTGCATCATGAGGCAGGTAATGCATTGTTGACTGGCTCAGTGGGCTTCAATGACCTACCAAGCCATAAAGATTTGTCTCCAAAATAAAACGAATTTCAGTCACAGGCACAGGAGGAACAAGTAAAAATGGATAGTACACACATAGCTATGACATCCTCCCCCCCCCCCAATTCTATTGCAAGATAGCTGCACTACACAAATGACTGTAACAGCCAAGTCCTGTAATAAAAGATCAAGTTTGGCTATGCAGAAGTAAACAACTGATGGGCCGGGAAATGGACCATGGTTTCACAGGGTCATGGTGCAGAACTCGTCCAAAAACAACGCTGCTTTCAATTCAGTCAAGTCAAGTTTAAATATAAATCTATTTTCTAAAATGTTAAAAAAAAACAATGTTCTCAGAACAAAACAGAGTATAGAAATTAAACAGTGGTGACTTTAGACTCTTTTTAAGGGTGCTCAAGCACACCTAAATCTCATCTCAGCACCCCTAAAAAAACAATAGTTATTCTTATCAATTATTATTATTTTTTGAAATCGTTACCAACTTCCCATAAAATACAGAATCATCCCGTATTTGTAAACTAAAAGACATGTTCCGTATTGAACTGGCACGGGATGCACTTTGGTCCATATTTTTTGAGAATCAATTCAGCGCAAATCTATGGGAGAGAAATTATACAGTTATCAAGAATGGGCAATTCGCATGAGGTAGAAGGAAACCCTCCTGCTCTGTTATCCTCAGCCTGTCTGTCATGTTACGTTCCACTACCCAAACAGAGAATGTGTGCGTTACCGCCTGACAGCGGCGCAAGATTAAAAAAAATGGCAACCTGCGAGCATAGTCCGTGGGCAAAATAAAGAAGAGATTACAAACATACAGAAGGGAATGGGAAAATGATTACTGATGGCTGGAATGCACGAGTGAGAATGTGTACAGGGCCAACTGCACCGTCTGCCAACAGGTTTTCTCCATTAGTCACCGAGGAATTTGTGACATCAAAAAACATGCATCGGGAGAAAATCAGAGGCTGTGGGGAGTCCTCACAACCAGTTATGTGGTCATTTTTATGTCATATCTCTACATAAGTACTACTGAAGTGTAATGCAGGTATAAGAGCAAGACCCGTCGTTTAAGTCAAAAAAAGCAGTAGCTAATCAAATATTTGTTATAGGTCCACAGTAGTCAGAGATCCTCAGTCATATAGTCCCCGTTTGTCTTCGTTTGATGGCTGGGAGAGCTGGTGCTGGATCGGCTGGGAGAGCTTGGTCTGCTGCGTCCTGTGGGCCCAGGGATCACAGTCCTGCCTGGAGCTGTGCCTGAAGAGGAAACACTGAGGGTGGTCTGACAGGACGCAGAAGCGGGGCAGACTAAGCTAACTGCTAGCCCAAGCAGACCGGCAGTTCCAATAACACTGAGGGCGGTCTGGCGGCGGCCTCACCTAGCTTTGAATGTGTTTTTGGCGTCATTGTGTGGAGTGTGGGGATGTGTGTCGAAGGTGGGAGAGCTGGTGTCAGATCGGCTGGGGGCGCCTGGTCTGCTGCATCCGGTGGGGATCACGGCCCTGCCTGGAGCTGTGCGTGAGGAGGAGGTTTTTTTTGTAGTTTGGATAGATGTGTTCTTGTAGTTTGGATGTTTTGTCTTTGTGTTGCACTGCTGTGGGCTGGGGGGAACGATATTTCGTTTAATTTCATGTACTACGCAAGTGTATGAAATGAAAAGAGAAAAAAAAATTTCCTGAGTCCTGATTCCCCCACCGGCTTTCATTATTTCTATTTCAGGAATTTGACAGCAAACTTGTCTGAGATCTTAAAATGCTTGTAAAATTGAAAATCAGCACTGTTCTACACTTCCTTCCCACCCCAAAACTAGTTTCAAACGGAGCTCGCGAGATGTAGCAATATCTGTATTTTATGATGCTTCTCCACTGTCCCTGGATGGAGACCGAAACAATGTCTTGTACATTTCTCCTCCCATCTGCTTTGCAATAACTTTATCTTTTATTTACTTTGAAAAGTTCTGGTCATTATGATTGAGTCTTTGCCTCAGGTTTCATTAACTGACTGTGGGTCCTCTCTAAACAGATGTATTATAATGAAATATGTGATTGTTCATTCCGAACCATTATTATTATACACTACAAGAGTTCACCCAACTGATTAGGTTGCTTCTAAAGGTAGCATTGTGTACCTAATTGAATTGAGGTTTAGAAAAGTGAAAGTGGTTGAATACTTTTACAAACAGCATATTCCAGTTTTCATTTTCTTAAAAAAATACTTAGTGGCGTAAAACTCGTTACTTAATGGTTATTCATTAAAATTATTGTTGTAAATTAAAACATCATATACAGAAAAATATAAGGTATTAACTGTTATTCAATGAAATTAATGATTTAGCAGTGGGGGTTGAACACTTTTGCAGGGCACTGTATGCATGTCACATTCTCATTAGGGGCTGAGCCCCCCTGACGGTCTGATCCTAGAATCGCCCCTGGAATTAAACAAATGTTGGCGTGATGGTGACAAATGGTTTCCAATTATTTGAACAACTTTTTGTGTTTCGTGTTGTACAAACCTTGGGCGGACAGGGATGTTTTGAGAAAAGCAAACTTCTGTTATTAATCTTTTTTCTAAGTATGATTATTCAGTTCAGCATTTTTACATTTTACAAAAGAAAGAGCTGCCCTAGCCACTGCATGACTAATGCAGGATATTTGCATGATGACAGGTTTAGATTTACATGGCACGAGTGGCAATCTTATCCGGAAGAACGGATGATGAGTGTGGCAGTTGGTTAAGCTTCATTTCCTAGTTCGCCAAAATTAGAAACAACCAAAAATAAGCAGCGCAATTGTCTAAGCCTTTTTGCTCCGTTCCTGGTCATGTCCATATGACCGTAGCAGGATCATGTAAGGAAGTGTTAATTAAATTAAATAAAAAGAGCTATGGAGAAACACAGAGGAAAATACATATACTGTAGAGCTCAACATGCATCCATGCATACACGTTCTCCCCCTCTTTTTTTGTTTACTTAAACATGCATGCATGCATGCACACACGTGTACCCACACACACAGACTATGAAACAAACACACTCAGTCACACATGCACGCATACACACACACACACACACACACACACACACACACACAGTCAAAGACACAAAGAGAGGGAGGCAGGGAGAGAGGGAGAAATCAGTGACAGTAATTGGAATTCTTCAAAGTAAAAGGGTATCCACTGTTTCAGCTTCTTGTCAAGCTGAGTTATATTTAGAAAGACATGCTGCCACTGCGTTTGCTCATGTTGAGATTGAAAGCCCAAGAGGACAAGAAAAACTTCAAAGGAGGCAACACAAACACAGGTAATGACATTTGTTCTTTGCATTCCCATGTTCCTTCGCATTAGCGATGCCAGGGAGTCTGTGTGTTTATGAACACAGCCTGGTAAGAGGACAGAGGTGAGCTTGTGACCCCTCGATGTGAGCCAGTCTAAATAAACTAACGCGTGTCTTTTTGTACCTGCAGCACCTTCAGGTTTCTGCTATCTGCACACTGGCCATTTCAATGCCAAGTTAAAGTCAAGACAATTGATTTGTATAGACACAAGTCATTTTCTCGCTCTTCAGCCAGATAGATACAGATATCTCCCTATATTGTATACATCGTGTTATATACAACTCTATATTGGCCAATATGACATAACTAATGTCATCTGTATACATTGCCAACATCCATCCATCCCATTCCATCCATTATCCAAACCGCTTATTCTGCTCTCAGGGTCGTGAGGATGCTGGAGCCCATCTCAGCAGTCATTGAGCGGCAGGCGGGGAGACATCTTGGACAGGCCGCCAGTCCATCACAGGGCCAACACACACACACATTCACACCTAGGGACAATTTAGTAACATTGCCAACATGACCTGGCTAATACATCTGTATGCATTAGACAATATGACATGACTGATGGTATGTTGGTGGTTTCTTTTGTACATAAATAACACTTAAAATACATTTCATGGATTTTTTTTTCTGTGTTGATAAATCTATGAACAACTACTCACATCTAAATGTAATATGGACCACTTCCGGTGTGGGAAGATGGGAGGCGCGAATTCACGTTTGCAGTGGCCTCGCCCAGTACAGGTGTGGGAAGATGGTGGCGCAAACTTATGTTTTTGGGGGGTTTTTTGGGGTTTTTTTTTTTTAAATTTCCCCCCTCTTTCTCCCCAATAGTATCTGGCCAATTACCCCACTCTTTTTGAGCCGTCCCCCCTCCCCCTCTCTGCCGATCCGGGGGAGGGGGGGTGCCCCGACTGACCAGAGGGGGCGCTAGTGCAGCGACCAGGACAAATACCCACATCCGACTTCCCACCTGCACACATGGCCAATTGTGTCTGTAGGGATGCCCGACCGAACCGGAGGTAACACGGGGATTCGACCTGGCGATCCCGTGTTAGTAGGCAACGGAATAGACTGCTACACTACCCGGGCATCTGCGCGAACTTATGTTTGCAGCGGCCTCACCCAGTACTGTCCATGCAGTGTCTTTGTCCACGTCTAAGTTTGTGGCTTTGTTTGATGTGCTGGGGGAGCTGGCACTGGATCAGCTGGGAGAGCTTGGTCTGCTGCATCCTGTGGGCCCAGGGACCACGGCCCTGCCTGGATCTGAGCCCAAATAGGGAACACCAAGGGCAGTCTGACAGGATGCGGAAGTGGGGCAGCGTAAGCTAACTGCTAGCCCATACAGACCGGCAGTTCCGATAACACCAAGGGTGGTCTGGCGGTGGCCTTGCCTAGCGTTGAATGTGGTTCTGGTGTCGTCCTGTGGAGTGCAGGGACGTGTGTTGAAGGTGTCTGGCTGGGAGAGCTGGGCCCAGGGACCATGGCCCTGCCTGGAGCTGCACCTGAGAACGAAACACCGAGGGCAGTCTGACAGGACACGGAAGCGGGGCAGGCTAAGCTAACTGCTAGCCCATGCAGACCGGCAGTTGCGAAAGTCAACCTGGCATTCACTCTCTTGGACAGTGGATTTTTATATATATATTGGATATATGTATTTTTGTAGTTTTTTTGTAGTTTGGATTTATGTGTTCTTGTATTTTGGTTAATGGCCCTGTGATGGTCTGGCGGCCTGTCCAGGGTGTCTCCTCGCCTGCCGCCCAATGACAGCTGAGATAGGCTCCAGCATCCCCGCGACCCTGGGTAAGGATAAGCAGTTTGGATAACGGATGGATAGTTTGGTTATGTGTTTTTGTCTGTGTCGCACGGCTGTGGACTGGGAGAAACGATATTTCATTTCCTGTGTGCAGGTGCATGGAATGAAATGACAAATAAATGTTCCTGGTTCCTGACACACAATGTCAGATCTGAAGCACTACTGTTACTGAATCCACGCAATGAGTCCCATGAGTCCACACAAGTACGCCTTGGTGAATTTGCATTCGGTAAACCTTTCTGTATTTGCTCATTGGGCATGAGGCTTACAGTGTGAGGGCCTATCTCCTTGAAGAGCTGCATGTAGCTCAGAGCAGGAGCAAAACTGAACTCACGGGGGGCTGAACACAGTTACTTTCATGTTGCACTTGACATTATTAGATGTTTTTTGTGATCTCTATTTGTGTTTTGAGGCCTCTCAAGCCACACTGAGCGCATTTTAGCTTGAAGAGTGAGTTCTTCTCGTAATCCACAAGACGCTTTGAAAAACATGACACCCTTTAGCAACACACAAAAAAAACAAGAAAAAAAGAGATATCAGCTGGTGAAAAGGCCAGCTGGCAGACAGTTGAATCTGTTGGAAAAACACAAATGGGCAGGAGAGAGAAACAAAGGGAGAGAAGGACAAGCAGAGAGAGTGGTAGAAAGGGAAAGGAGGCAGAAGAAAGTCTCAGTATCTGAGTGGAAAAGACAAAACGCCGTTAAGGACCTCTGGACCTCAACATAAGCATGGCTTCCTGATGGAACAAGCCCTACTCATAAGAGGGGTGAGTTCAACAACAGCTGCTCTACATTCATTGCACCTACACGCATCTCTAAATATCAAGTATGGTGGCTGGTACAGGCAATCGAACGTGGTCAGGCAGACTCGCCTGTCAAAAACTCATCCTCATCTTGATTCCTTCCCCTTGACACAAGTGATGGATTTAGAGACAACCAAAATATGCTCATTCAGATTTGGGCACAAACTACTCCCCCACCTTTAGCCTTCCTCCCCCTGACAGTAAGGGGACTATATTCAGAAACAACCAAAACTTCACGACTGTGAAGCTAAATTAAAACTTGTGTCTCTGTGACATCGCAGGGGAGTCTAATTTTGGGAAAACACCAGAAATGTCAGAAATATGCCATATGCCAGAAATTATCTCCTCCTTCCCCCCATTCTCCTTCATAACCACAAGGGATTAAATCATAGGATATCATGCAATTAAAATAGGTGCTAGAATTTGGAGAATGATTTAAACAAGAAACACATGATAATTCAATGAAGTCATCCCTGGATACCTTCCCTACCTCTCTTCTCCACATATATTCTATTGGAAGACAGCACAAGTGGGCTGTTTTATGGTTACAGATTGAACGGCCTTCCACATAATGGGAAAATGTTTAAATTTTGATACTAAGCAATTAAGTTGTTCAGCAGCCAAGGCAACGAATGCATTTCTCTATAGCAAGTCTTACAGCTTAGCTAAGATGTCAAAATTTCTACAGAGGCCATAGATTGTCCAATAAAGACGTCAAAATGAAGTATGAACATACACTATAATGTTGCTGTAGATTTGAACATGTTTCGCTGCCCATCCAATTGGCTTCTTCAATTCTGATTTCATGAAGGGTAAACCCAGCTTTTATCTGTGGTGATCTAAGCTAAAATCTATTCTGACAATCCAGTGTATGTTTTTACTTCGTTTTGACAACATAGATTCCTGAATGACTGATGTGAATATTCACAGCCCTATTAGGCTGTTTGTGCATATTCATGTGTAGGGAGGTCAGATTCTGATGGGGATTCGAAAAAAGGCACAACACGTGATCTGTCAGAGTCATATCACTCTGAGGCATATGATCTATGAATTTCGGGATTTAATATTAAATCCCAAATTCATAGATGAATAATCTGTCAATAAACCTGCTGAGTCATTAAAGACCATGAAGTCCTATCCATTCAATTTATATTATGCTACTCGAGTCAAAGTTTAGAAATAGCAGGCCATCTTTTTTATTTTGTACTTTGCCTATAATGTCATTTGGTTGTGGAATTTTGCATTTTTGGTTAGACCGGTGTTCTGTCAATATGTGCGACCAATCGAGATGTGCTACTTAGCAGTTCTGCACATGGTTAGGCGAGGTTAGGGTTAGGGTTAGACTGTTATTGATTCGCTCTACGGTAGCATTTTTCGACAAGGCAGCATAAATTGTCAGAACACCGGACCAGGGGGGCCAGCCCGAATGCGAATATCGCTGACTTACTGACTGAGTGCTCAGTTTGACACGATTGGGCCACTGGATCAGGTGACCAACAACGTCACTTAAGTTACACGCTTGGTCGGCTGACCAACGACATCCCTGGTAAACACGGAAGTGGGAGTTTCCATATTGGCCCTTGCTCTTTCAAAATGAATCAGCGCAGCTGTTCCAGCTCATTCCACATTTATCGCACGTTAACGAATAGAATATATTGCTGCAGGTGGATACTACTGAAACGCTAAGAACGGAATATTTTGCTGCTCTTTCCACATCTGGTTACGCACTGTAACAGTCCATCATAGAGCAGAGTAGGAGAGGAAACAGCTCTCCATGCACCGAGAGGCATGAGGGAGAGCAACGCACAGTTAAAGAACCCCAAATAACAATCACTCTGACAAAACACTCAACACGGAGTGAGTCTTAGATAAACAAGAGACATCCGCAGACAGAAACAGATGAAAGAGGAGGGGGAGTTAGAATAGGTATAATCACAGTTAAATTCTCTTCCAAATCAAACATCCCAAAATATCAGTGTGAAATTGTTCTTGCAACTACATTTTTAACCTTTTTTTTTTATACCGTAACGTAGCTTAACCATGTCATGCAATATGCTACTTCAGTACACTTTAACAACAAATATTGTTAGGACCCCTACAGAAAATTGCAGATGAACATTTAATATCCAGGAATTCACATTATAAACACTACCACTGACTATCCCTCTAAATTGGCCACATTTTCAAACATTGACCAAACACAGTCCAGTCATATATTAGGTTTTGACCTAGTCTTATATTAATGTCATGTTGTGTGACTGAAGTTTCTTTGCGTTTTGTCTGCAGATGCCTTACTTGTTTTTCTTTTCTTGTTGCTTGAGATTTGTTTCGTGCATCACCCTTTTGTGTTTGTATTTTTTTTCCTGTGTTGAATTTTCAAATTTGCATGCATTTTTGTGGCACTAATTTGGCATTTCCCTATCTGTAATGGCCACTGTAAGGGAAATATATGGCATGCAGACCAATAGAGAAAAGAAAATAATCATTAAAATGCAGTGACCCATAAACCCAGATAGAGGTTGGATTTAAGCACTGAAATACTTTGGCTCAAACAAGTCGGCATGCAGAATTTCAAAGTGGTCAGTATAAATCATCTTATGTCATATATTGTTGTATATTGTACTGACTGTGAAGCCCCTCAGGACTATCTTGTGATTTTGGGGTATACACATAAACTTGAGTCGACTTGACTATAACTCACTCTGGTTAGTATAAATCACTGTGCACACACATGGATGCACGTGTGTGTGACCATAAATGCATGCGCTCGTGCCTGACCTCTCCTTTTCTCTCTTGCTGTTATCTCCATATGGAGGTCATGGAGGTCAACACACCTAAACATAGCAGGGATCCATTTACTGTGTTTTATTATGCACTGGGTCCCTGACATAGAAGAACATAGTTCTATAAATACTGTTGGACAAATGCAAGTTGCCTGGTTAACAAACAAATCCCCAAAAAGCAATTGACATCACCTTCAGGCTGATATCAATACGGCCAAATCTAACTGCTGTTGGCAACATGGACAGATAGGGAAAAACTGAGCCGTGTACACAATTTATTTTTTTTTGTTCCTTTTCTATTTTGCTCAGTTACAAAAATCATATTACTTTGAAGCACAGCAAGATACTATAGGCAGAAAGATTTATTTGTAAAGTACTTAATAAGTACAAAACAAATTTTAAAAAAAGAAGCGACATCACAAACGCCTCACAAACAGCGGGCGGTAAGACTTTTTGTGCATGAACACACATATTCTCACACAAGGGAGAGAAATGTATGACAAGAAAGAGGGGAGAATGGTGGGCAGGTGGGATGCCAGTTTTGGAGGCAAGTCTGTTTGTGTTTGAGAAACTTTCTATTAATGAGGCCCACTGCGGTTGCAGCGGCAGGAAGGATACGACGTGGTGAAAGAGGAAACGGGGATGATGACCCCGGTAGAATTAACCCACACCTGAGTTGCTCTGGGTAATGAGGACAGCTCACTGTACTGACGATAGGAGCACTGACATTTTTCCATCTGGGGGGACGGAGCCGCAGTTCTCTCTGCTCTCCTGTGGGGTGACCAGGGACGGCAGATACATGTTCTCACCCTCAAAGTGCATCTGGCTACATGATAACCCTCTCTTATAGTCTCCACCCGGCTGGCCAGCGACAAGAGCGCCATTGTGAGAGATACTAGCTTTGTGCCCTGCTTGCTTTTGAGCCTCCATTTACTCAAATAGGTCAAGATTGACACACACCCCGGTGCCACTCCAGACTAAAAGGACCAAGGCAGTCAGTTTGACGGTTATGGATTTTCAAAGTTTAGGCATTGGACAGCGGGAATTTTAAATTGTTTGAAAAATAGTATTACAAGTTGTTAAAATGTTAATTTTGGTGTCAGTTTTCTAACAGACATACTAACATATGCATTAATATCTCAATTTGGTATTTATCTTGACGGAATATAGAGTTTAAAAACCGGCGGTCATTTTGACCACCCATGGTCGTTTTAAGTAGGAGTGAAATTCTCGGATGTTCTCGAGTAAAAGAGTATATCTAGACTGAAGAAGAGGGCACAAGGGATGCAGTATTACGAGACACTGATGTGTGTCTGCGAATATTTCTCCGTTTGAATGTGATTGTATTCTAAAAACATTTATGTATTCGTGGATGCATTCGCATGTGTACACAGCACATGTTCTTGTTTCACCTGCAAGGCGGCACCTTCTCTGCTTATTGGCTATCATCCTGGAGACTGACAGCATTGCGTGCAGGTAGGTCGTCTGTCATGTCAGGTACAAGTGGCAGACAGCACTGAATGGTGTTGCCCTTCATCCTGCACAGCAATGACTGAATGGGAACAGAACAAAAACAACGGGAGGTGCAGCTCCCAGGAACCTGCTCTTCCCTGAGAGCAGCAGCAGCATCCATTGTGTGCACTGTACATGTGATCCAGGCTGATTGAATGATTGAAGTTTGACTGCTTATGAATATGAAAAACTGTTTGCCTTTTGAATAATTAATTCAGTTGTTTGGTGCATTTTTTTTTAACCCTCTCATTTTCTCTCTGAAGGTTTGGGCTTTTTGTGAGGGGTCCTTCACAGACACTTATGCATCATCTGCCCGTGAATTCTGGCTCATGTTACATGAATACAAGTAGTAAAAACTGCCCATGTCATTTTGACCAAGGTTTATAAGGACTATTTTGTGTGTGTGTGTGTGTGTGTGTGTGTGTGTGTGTATCCTGTGCCTTCCTGTGCATGACATGAATATGGTTTTTGATAGACAGCCACATGCCTGTGGAATTTGTTATGACGTAGTATGTGCTCTGGTCATTTATCTGTGTCTAAGTCTATGTTGTAGTTGTGCAGATGGGAAAGGAAAATACATTAAGCACAGAACAAACGAGTGCATATTAAGCATACAAGTCTCTCTCTCTCTCTCCTTCGCTCTCTCTCTCTCATATATATATACATATATATTCAGCCAATAATCTTCATCTACTAGAGAGAGAGAGAGAGAGAGAGAGAGAGAGAGAGAGAGAGAATAATCTTCATCTTCTATATATACGATTGCTTATGGCATGAAACAGGCTTTTACTGTCTCATAAAGAATTTACTTGACTCACTGGATTATTTTGCTCCTTATTTGTTGAGCACTTACCCTACTGTTGAGTATTTCTTTTAACAAAGTTTTATTCATATATACATAGAAGATGAAGATTATTGGCTGAACATGAAAATAAATGCTGCCTTTATTGCCAATTGAAAAGCAGCCCACTGATCTTTAATGAGCCAGTTGGCAGGTGAACCTAGGAGAAAAAAATAGGTTAAAAGGGTTAATCCTATTTTTGTTTGTCACCCGCTCCAATGAACTGTCATAATGGAGCTGCTTTCGCTAAGCACGGCCGGCAGGCATACTGTGAGCACATCACTGACACTGGGACTGTGCAGTTGCAGGTGGCTATATTTAGGTGAAGCACACCGAGACAAGACCCAAGCTATGAAGATTTCATCAGAGAGAAAAGCACATCAATCCGACCTTTGGCTAAGGGAAAACAGACAGATTTGCTAACTACCTTCACAGACAGAGGGATGGGGACCATCTACTGAAAAGCATCCTCCTAACCTTAAAGTGCTAAAGCAACTCCATCAATAACATGGGCCTGAAGTAGGGCATCAAGGTGGAGATAAAGAGTGTCACTTTTCATTTAACCCAACAATTTTGCAAATGCAAAAAGGCAAGTGAAATTTGATGTAAATGGCAGTATCAAATGTTTGACCCCTTAGAGGAATACACCTCTTTAGCGCATGTGCCTCTCTGCGATTGATAATTTTCAGTCGGTTCACCTCGTCTTCAATTCTTCTTCTGCATTATGGGGCTTTTACCTCGATGCAAAGCTAGTTTGTACGATAGAACAAATATCCACTACAGGATGCTTTGAATTGCAGTGAACTCAACCATTTCTGAACAAATGAAGAAGAAATTGCTACTGATTTTCACATCACACAGCGGTGAAGAGTATTTTCTTCTGAAAAAAATGTTTTTTACCCTTTCTTTAGCTATGCATCTCCTTGACCAAGTATCAATGAAAAAACAAAAACAAAAATCTGATTAATGCTTGATTTATGTGACTGTATTGGGAGACCAAAATCTTGAATGGCGTCGTGTCTGTCCATAACATTCCCAAAATACACCACTGAGGGCCACGCAGCCCTTGCAGTAAACTGGTTCTGACGTTAGATCGTCTTAAAAGTGTGCACTTAAAGCACTCTGACTAAATAATGAAATCAGTGAAACCACTTTGCAGACTGAACAAGAAATATCCAGGCAGCATGGAGCATAGGGGAATGCTCTGGAGTTAAGCGGTTCTTTTCCCCTTGTCATATCAGGAGGACTTTTTTTTTTAATCCTTTTTTTTTTTAAAGTCCGGCTAGTTTTCAAAAGGCACTGCCTGGCGCCACCGGTGGTGAGGCAGAGTGTCCCTGTCCTTGTCTCTGCAGAGTCCTTCACAGTTTCACAGAGCACAACCTGCTGGCTCTGCTCAGGGGAATAAAGGACTCCATAAGGACACTCTGCAGTCAGCTACTAACGCTTCAATCCATGAGAAGAAGAAAAAAATAAGGTGACTCCTCGAATTACAGGTCACTCATTACACAGAAAAAAAGCTAGGTAACTTACGAGCAACATAGATGTTGTTGAACTATGATGGGTGGTAATTGCTGAGTAAAATAAACAGGGGCTTTTCTTTTTTCTGGACCCCTTGCAGTTTGCCTACCGGGCAAACAGGTCAGTGAATGATGCAGTCAACATGGAACTGAACTACATCCTGCAACACCTTGACTGCCCAGCAACATATTCAAGGATCCTGTTTGTGGACTTCAGCTTGGCGTTCCAACACCATCATTCCAGAAATTCTCTCTTCCAAACTCTCCCAGCTCACCGTATCCCACACCATCTGATAGTGGATAACCAGCTTCCTGACAGGCAGGAAACAGCAGGTGAGGCTGGGGGAAGTCACTTCTGGTATACAACAGTCTGCACTGGTGCTCCCCAGGGATGTGTCCTCTCCCTACTGCTCTTCTCCCACTACACCAACGACTGCACCTCCAAGGACCCAGCTGTTAAACTACTGAAGTTTGCAGACAACACTACGGTCATCGGACTCATCCAGGATGGCCGTGAGTCTGCATATCGGCAGGAAGTTGCGCGGCTGGTGCTCTGGTGTAGTCAGAACAACTTGGAGATGAACATGCTCAAGACTGTGGAGATGACAGTGGACTTTAGGAGACACCCCCCAGGACTGCTCCCCCTCACAATATCCAAATATCCAACAGCCCTGTGTCAACTGTGGAAACCTTAGAGTTTCTGGGAACTATCATTTCCAAAGACCTGAAGTGGGAGACCAACATAAACTCCATTCTCAAAAAGGCCCAACAGAGGATGTTCTTTCTACTGCAATAAAGAAATTTGGTCTGCCACAGGAGCTGTTGAGCCAGTTCTACACCACAGTCATTGGATCTGTCCTGTGCACATCCATCACAGTCTGGTTCGGAGCAGCAACAAAACAGGACAGGAACAGACAGCAGCAAACAGTAAGGACAGCAGAAAAATCATTGGTGCTCCCCTGCCCACCCTGCAGGAAGTGTACACCTCTTGAGCCTGGAAACGGGTGGGCAGAATCAGCACAGACCCCCCCCCCCAACACACACACACACACACACACACACAGGGCACAGTCTGTTTGAACTCCTACTCTCTGGCAAGCGCTACAGAGCAATGTGCACCAAAACCACCAGATATAGGAACAGTTCCCCCCCCCCCCCCCACAGGCCATCTCTTTCATAAACACTTAACAGCATGGTGCAATAATGGACACTTATGTAAATATGACACTTTGTAAACAACCCCTTTTGGTCAAGATGTCTCACCTACATATATCTATGATGTGCACTGCCTCTTTAAACCAGACGTGCAATACAAATATACAATTGTATACATATTCAACTGCTGTATACTGGTTAAAATTATTGCTGTTATTGTCGTGGTTGTAACATAGGTATATAGTATAGTTATGTAGTTGTGAGGTGGCTGGTAGGTGAACGTATAGTGTATTCTTCTGGTACATAAGACAATATAGTGTAATATAGTGTGAGTATAGAGCATTGTATATGGGCATGATGGGTTGTGGAGTGCCCTGTGATGGCCTGGCGGCCTGTCCAGGGTGTCTCCCCACCTGCCGCCCAATGACTGCTGGAATAGGCTCCAGCATCCCCGCGACCCTGAGAGCAGGATAAGTGGTTCAGCTAATGGATGGATGGGTGGTGGAGTTGTGGTACGGTATATGGTATAGTGTATGGGTAATATAGTATACAAGCAATATGGTATAATATGTGAGCATAAGTTGTTGATTACTCAACCATAACAAGCCTCTGTATAGTAGAAACATACCTGTTGTGCATGCATACATACATACATACATACATGCTTGCCTCCAATGTCCTGTTGTTGTTTCATTAATTTCTTCTGGGGTTTTTTTTCTTTTTTGTGTGAGTGATGTCTGCAAGTGCTAGAAGCTGCTGTGTACCAGAGTCTGAATCCTCATGTGCACAGGCACACTTGGCCAATAAAGTTGATTCTGATTCAAGATGTTAAATGTGACTATAAGGGGAATATGAAATGCTGTGCTGGCTTTACTATGGTTATGCAGTTTAGTAGGACGTTCAATTTCAACCTTATATTCAAGTTTAACAGCTAATTACCTGCAACACAAATGATTTAAAATACTTGTGTTTGCGACAATGTGATGTGTGGATTTATCCCATACAGGGTTTGCTGTAGATTGTATTTACCAGCACATTTTAACGACAAATAAGCAAATTAGACACAGAAAAGCCCCTATTTTACTCAGTAAGTAACACTCATCATAGTTCAGTTGCATCTATTTGGTTATTTCTGTGTAATGAATGGCCTGCAATCTAAAGCATTACCCAAAATATAAGAAACGAAAAATTACAAAGGACCCATGAGTGTGTGCACACTGCCAGGAGAGAGCACACAGAGACAGGGCAGGCCGCTCTCAAGCCAACCTCCATCAACTTGAATTTATCCTACCAATATCCTTTGTATCTGTATACTTCAGCTTCCTGGACTGTTATTCTGGCACTAATTGCATCCTTGTTTTATCATGATGCCTTGTTATCTCCCACAAGGTCCTTGACGTCCTGGCAAAGGGGTCTCCTATCAGCCGGCTACTGAGTGTGACTGAGGGGACGCAGGCCGGTGGCCCCCCGTCTCCCTCTACCCTGTTAGGCATCAAGTAGATAAAGAGAGAGCGGGAGAGAGAGAGAAACAAAGAGAGAGAGAGAGAGAGAGAGAGGTAGACAGTAAAACAGCGAAAGAGTGAGAACGAGAGAGAGGTAGACAGAGTAAAACAGAAAGAGAGAGAAAAAGAGAGGGAAACGTAGAGCGAGAGAGAGAGAGAGATGCCGAAACAGGGCCAAGGAGTTTGCAATAAGCAAATGCAGGGATATGAAAATGTATCGTCTATAACGGCGGGCGCTATAGTCCCACGGCGCACCGTCACCTTGTCCCTTCTCTGCTCGTGGCACAGGTACTGCAAACAAAGACGTTACCTTTGCCAAACAGGTGATATAATCAACAAATGGAGCAGCAGGAGCTGGATGAAAGCCTTTTCTATCCGTCTATGACACGCTGAGGTTGGAGGACAAAAGGGGAAAAAGTAAGGGTAAGAGTGGAAGAAACAAGAGAAAAGAAGACATTACCAAAATGGGGAGAAACGCCAGGGTTAGAGAGAGGCAGAGTAAGGGAGCGTTTGGAGAGAAGTACCTCCACTGTTTTCAGAATGAAGTAGTCCTAAACTCTTCTTTCCTTTCACTGCTCTGTTGCTGAGCTTGAAAAAGTACTGTAAGTGTGCATTTTTAGGCAATGCCATCCTCTTGCCAAAAAAAAAGGCATGGGGGGGGAGAATAAAAAAAGTAGGGGAAAATAAAACCAAAATTAATGCTGCTTAAAAGCCAGCGCTGATGGAAAACCCTCACTAAGAAGACTTTTTAAGCATCAAATGAAATCAAATCGGGGAGGAGATGCAGAGTTTATCTGGTTTTTGCTAGTCTGCGAGTGCAAGCAAAAGCGTAGGCTTATCTGACTGTTAAACCAAATAGGGTAGGATTTATCTGGTTTATTTGTCAGTCCTATAATGTCTTGATTGTGCATGCTAAATAGACACATAATTTTTGCTTGCTGCTGCCTCCCTGCGCACTTCAAAATCCAGCATAGGGCAGAAAGTTGCCAGTTTGGTCGATACCGGCGGGCCAAAGAGAACATGCTCTTGTCTTTGGGGATGGCAAAGACAAATAGGTTCCCTCAGAGTGGAGGAGAGAGCACAATCTGTCTTCCACCGCTGCGAGTCCCATAATTCAACCATTTGTCTGAGTCTTTGAGACACCCAGCGTGTGGTAGGGCCAGCCCAAACACATTGATCCAGGCTAGTATTCCCTGTGAATCATGGTGCCCCCCCCCCCCCCCACACACACACACACACACACACAGAGGGCGCTTTATTCTGCGTGCTGGACTCCACTCCTCTCTAAGTGGGAGCCCCGCTGTTTCCCAAGTGCTTAACACTGACAGGCCGATGGTGGGAAACATCTTCCGAGGCGACGCCATCCTCTTAACACAAGGATGGGGGTTTTTGGGGTTTTTTTTTTAAACATGGCCAGAGGCTGTCATGGTAACGATGATCTTGTAATAATCAAAACTGAGTAATGCGCAATTGGCGTAAATGATCTTTTGTTAGTGACATATATAGATGTGACATTTGTAGAGGTCCTTCTTTTACAGCAGGTTTGCTGAGCTTCTGGATAGCTTGGTAGGTGAGAACGCCGTCTCTCCCGCCACTGGTCAGGGTTTAAACCCCAGTTGGGCCGAGTTTCCAGTGAGAATCCGTGGCTCAAACTGCTAATGCTATACAAGCCAACTACATCTCAGATGTACGTCACTTTGGATCAAGTGTCTGCTAAGTGATATTGTGAACTGTGTCACAGTGATATCTTCGAACGGAGCTGTTATTTGCCATATCGGACTGTTTTGTGAATCAACTGCCTGCGGCACTAAAGGAGGAAAGATGCAAGATAAATACAGGACTTCCACAGCGATGTAAATTACCAACACATAAAACACAGGTATTGCCCAAACTACCACCCATTCTGTAAATGAGAGAACATACTAACAAAAGCTACATAAAATTATTACTATACATCAGTTTAGTGTCCTGCAAAAAATATCCTTCTTCTACAGCTGGCATATTTTATTCAATAACTGTTTTTTTTCCATTATTTATTTGTAGTTACTCATTTTAATGGGTACTGTTGGTGAGGACTTTCCCACGAAAAACGATACGGCGGGTCGCTTTTCAGATCCTCACCATAACAGCCACATGTGGGAAGAAAAGGTAAGCAGTAAACTTTAAGAGGAAACGGCGCTATTGTGGTTAACAAGCAGATATGGCATTACAAACTCATCAAAGACGGCTACCAACAAATACTCTACTATCAATAGCTAAAAATCTGGTTCAACTATTGTTTTTGTGGCACTGGGGAAAGTGATGACACAACAAGCACTGGTGATTCTGATTCATTTCCAGTGGGCCTCTGGGATTTCATAGTGGTCAAACATCATCACCCTAGGTGGCAGTCATTTCAACAAAAATAACCTATTTCGGAATGGCAGCTTTAACACATTAATGGCCAGTCTCCTGCTGTAACAATCCAGACTGAGAGGACGAAAGAAAACAACTTTTTCTCCCCCTTAGAGCCGAGGGGCTCCAGTGTTCACCTGGGACACATGCAGAGCTGAAAAGGTCAACATGTGTGCGAGACACAGCAAAAGCATATCCATGCAGTGTGCAGCAAGTGTGAGGAGGAGTAAGTGGGTTTGAGCTGCAGCGGGCAAGCAGTGGTCGCCACAAGGTAACACATCAGTTGGTTACTGCACACTATTTACTGTGTACTGCCAGATTACAACTGTGGAACCGATGGGGAAAAAATGCTGCTTCAACCAGCACTGATTACAACTGAAATGCCATAGTAGAATTGGAACTAACAATCACCACATTCAGTTAGGAGCTGGGTTTATAATAATCTTCTTCTTCTTCTTCTTTCGGCTTGTTCCCTGTTTTTCAAGGGTCACCATTCAATCAATCAACCAATCAAGTTGCATTTTTTAATAGCGCTTTTCTAGCTGCAACAGCCACTCAAAGCACCACAGAGAATTTTATTGTTTCCATCGGTACCCTGAAAGGGAACAGCACCAAAGGCGGCCGTTGTTAACCCGGGCCTCGACTGATCCAATATGGTCTTGTCAATCCACATACTGATTTGGCGAAATGTTATGTCGGTTGCCCTTCCTGATACAACCACTAACCCTATAGACAAGGGCACAGCTAAAGCGCTGGATGCCATCCCGGTATTCATGGACTTGCGCCCATGCCTGTCGCTCAAACTGGGTTTATAATAAGAAATATTAATATTGTAATGTGTAACATCGCTTGGGGAATTACGACTGTGAAAGTTAATGTTAAGTTACTGCACATCAAATTAATGAAATAGTGGTGTCACCTTTCTAATATAGAGCTGCACCCCACTTTGCACAATTCATATCTCATTTGTCTCAGCACTCAGAAATCCTTGTTAAACATCTCCTTCTTGTCATCTCCATCCTTCATGATTCAGATGGGTAGAATGTATAAGGGGGCACCATAAGGAGTCTGGGGCTGCAATTGACAGCTATTTTCATAATCGATTACTCTATAGATTTTTTTCCCAATTAAACATTTAATCTGTTAAAACTTAAAAATGCTGATGAATGCCCTTCTTAAGTTTCCAGAGTCCAAAGTGATGTCTCAAAACTGTTTACTTAAACCGGGATCAGACTACACGACATTTTTGTCTTTCAGGATGGTCACCATGCCAGATTAGGCAATAATAGTGCCACAAATTCTTGCCGTGTCTTGGCCGGGAGACTGGCAGCATGATTTTTTTTCGTACCGTTTTCCGGGAACTCTGCCTCTGATTGGCTAGTACTCATTGAGAGAGCATACGCCTGGATTCCGGGAAGACCCGCCCCTTCTCTATCTCTGATTGGCTAACCCTATCCCTAACCTTAACCAACCTAATCAACGGAGGCAGCGAGTACTAGCCAATCAGAGGCAGAGTTCCCGGAAAACGGGTACGAAAAAAAATCACGCACTACGCTTATGACCCCGACCAATCATCGTACGCTTACGCTGCCTTTCACGATCTTGCGCGAGTTCATAGGTCGTCGGGGAGGAGGGTCAAGAAACTGTCGATCATGGCCATAGAAACGCTATGTGTGCTCTTCCGGTTGTCATCCCGCACGTGTGGCAGATCGCCGGAGGCAAAATGGCAGAGTCAAAGAACCACACTACACACAACCAGTCTGATAAAGCCTACGGGAATGGCACCAAGAAGCCCGGGTCTCCGCGCTTCGAGTCCCTGAAGGGGGTGGACCCCAAGTTCCCGCGGAACATGCGCTTCGCCAAGAAGCACAAGAAGGCTGCGAGAAGGCTGCGAGAAGGCCGCCAAAAATGCTATGTGTGACGCTGGTGGTCTTGTATTGCGAAAAGAAAAATAAAAGAATGGGGGAAGACGACTGTGTACGCTGTTGAGGCTAGTGCTACTGGGGAATGATAACCTAGCATAGTGTAGCGAATTCGGGGGGCAGTCCGGGAAGGCCGTCGCCACGGCCGGGACGCGAAATTGTGTCTGCCGCTCCGCAAGCGACAACGTTAACCAGTCGACTAAAGGGTCCGACCCGTTAGTCAAGGACCAACGTGTCTACTTATCATGCACGTTACACTATCCCCCTCCTTCCGGAAGCGCGTCAGCACATCCACGCCTCAGGACGCCTACGCTTCCGATGGCCTTACGGTCGCTCCATCCCACTTCTGACACCAATGTAGCGAATTCGGGGGACAACGCAACCACAGGAGCTGCCGCGGCCGGGAAGCGAACCCGTATCGCCCGCACCGCAGGAGACATCGCTAACCGCTCGACTAAAGGGTCATACCCGCGAGCCAGCGGGTCTTCTTATCCATGCACGTTACAATAGTTTGAAACAGCTACTCACCGGGTTGCTGAAGTGCCGCCGCTATATTTCTCACCAAAACCTGGCCAATTTTTTTGGACTCCGTCGTGGTCCTCCTTCCAGGAAACGTCGCAAAGTCAGGGGTATTGCTGCCACTGCTCAACGAACCTTTCCTCGGTTTCGTCGTTCCACCTGAGTAGCGACAGCTGCATCGTGTTCTCTTTGCCATGTTTACGTATGCGCACTAGCGAGCACGCTGTCATCCTATTGGTCAACGTCAAGGCTACGTCGTATGGGACGTCAGACTAGGCGGGAAAATACCAATAAAAAACTCTGACATGCTAGACCAGTGTTTCTCAACCCAGTCCTCAAGGAACCGCTATCCTGCAGATTTTCATTGTAACCCTGCACAGGTAGCCCTGCTTGTACTTACTCGACCAATCATCTCGCAACACTTAATTATGCACGGTGTGCAACGTCTGACAAAATGCATTGCTGATTGGTTGAATAACTACAAACAGGTACCTATTCAGGGTTGCAAAGAAAATATGCAGGATAGGGGTTCCTTGAGGACTGGGTTGAGAAACACTGTGCTAGACTTTCCATCGGGGTGTCGTGGGGCGTCCCAGACGTCACGTCACTACACAGGGTAAAGACGGCCGTTCGTCATTCCCGACGTTCATAATCGGGACGTTCAGCGTCGGCGTAATCGGGCCCGACACGCTGGAAATTTGTCGGCGACGACAAAATCGTGTCAAAATCGAGCTGAAATCGTGCAGTCCGATCCCGGCATTAGTCTGACCGGCGGCAAAAACAAACCTGAAATATTCCTTTCATAATGATATTATATCGAATTCAGGGGGACAACGCAACCACAGGAACTGCCGCGGCCGGGAAGCGAACCCGTACCGCCCGCACCGCAGGAGGCATCGCTAACCGCTCGACTAAAGGGTCAGGCCCGCGAGCCAGCGGCCAGCGTGTCTTCTTATCCACAATATAAATCACAAAAGGGCAAGCAAATCTTAGCATTTATGAAACTACAACCAACAAATTTTGTTTCTACTGAATCACATTAGTCAACTACCAAAACTGTGACCGATTCAGTTTCTGCCAATGGACCAGTCTTTTCGTGGACTGATAGTTTCAGAGCTATAGGAGTCAATAACAGCTCATGGTTCAGCTAGTCAATCTCCTTTAATGGAAAATAGAGCATACTTCGTGCTCTCCGGATCATTTCCAGCACAGGGTGTGGCGCTGAATTAAACAGCATGTCCCCCAACAGCTCTTCGTGGACTAGCCGGAGGCACAACATGTCTACTAGAATGCAGAAAAGCCCACAGAGCGCTAGGTCAACCGAGAATGTCACATACAAGGTACACAGACATGCAACTACAAACATGATTATGGGATGTGGTGAGGGGGGGGGGAGAGAACTTCTATTTTTTTTTACCATCCCCCTACCTCAGAAACCTTGAGATAAGTGAAGCTGACATATTTACCACCGGTCAGCAGGACAGTAATCACAGATGTCTTGCAGCAAGAGAAATACATTTGGTACCAAAATGTGTTAAAAGGAAGAAAGAAAAAAAAGCCTTGAGAATGGATCTAGGCTAACTGGGGTTGTGTATCCACCTGGAGAGATTATAAATTGATGTTGCGGTGCAGAGGACATAGGAGGGAGAAGGACACACGACACACATTTGTCAGGTGACAGAAATACATCAAAAATACCAGCTGGGTGACACGCAGCTCTTACCAGGAAAATGGCTTCGGCAGCCTTTTCCTATTTTCAGAATGTATATGCTGTTCAATCAATCAATATAATCTTGCCCCAAGATTATCATCACTTCGCCAAGGTTAAACTTAGATCTCTATGTAATGCGTAGAGCTAAATTAAATGACATACCAGGAGGGAAAGAAGTAACGGATGTACAAAAAAAAAAAATCAAGAAAAAAAAAAGTGGCCATCCTCCTGAAGGGTGCAATCACATGTCCCAGTTTCACACTCCCACACGGGAGTGTCGAGGTCAGGCGGTACGTTTCAATCACTATGCCACGATGACGGGCAACCTTCCCCCAACCGGCCACCCGTATCCTCCTCCCTGGGCTCCCTCCATTAAACAAATTGTACTGTAATAATCTCTTGGCTTCTAATATTCATGGATGTGCACAGCGGCCTGTTTTGATTACCCCACTTTCATGTCCAGCCAGAGCTGTCTGTAATCCCTGTGTTTTACCTTAACTAAATTAAAGGAGGTCTTATTCAATAGAGACCGAATGGAATATTGTGTCATGCATCCTGTAGAGTATCATACGTCCCCCCCCCCCCCATCCCACCCCCCCACCCCACTATCATGCGGATTACAGCCGTGTCGAACGAGGAGAGGACATTTTGGAGCCTGACACTCTTGGGCTTAGACAAGCCCCGCACGCTCACGCTGTAAATCTATTAAAACATTTTCAGTCTGATATCATTCTTCATTTGGTCGATTCACATTCGTTAGGGAAGGCTCCCATTTGTCTGAAAAAGAAAAAAAGAAAAAACTGTCAACACGAGCCGTACGACTGGAGCTCCTAGTTTATAGGATTTATTGTTCTCATCGGTGACTTGCCCTGCCCACGACCACACCTTGATATTTATATGAATATCAATCAAAGTGGGACTCTAGCCAAAGAGGGAAGGCCATATCATGGGGCCGGCCTTTTTATTTTTTTCCTTATCTCATTTTTCAAAAAAATCCACCACCGACAAGCAAGAGGTCCTACAAGACCCAAACCAATCAATATCGTAACATGGCCTCAAATCCACTGTAATCAACCTAACTAACATAGATGATAATCTTATTTAACCTGACGCCACACTCTCTCCAAAGTACACACACACACACACATATGCATAGACCTCAAGTCAGTTGAGTATATCGTATCCCAACAATGAGTTCAGCGGTAGCCTTTAGCAGTTATCTGTCTGTGAGAAAATCAAATTGTTCACACACTAGATGATATGAATATCACTAATGTGTTTCGAAGCATAGATAAATGTGACTTTGCAGGAGGGGAGCTTTAAAATAGGACATTTATGACACAGGGGCCGACACAGGGCAAGGCTAAGCGGGTGATATGTGAGCGAGGGATAGTGGCAATATATTATGGTTCACCCTCACGTGTCCACTCTGCTGTTTAGATGCAGTAAAGTCCTTTGTTTACTTGCAGGGTGCAGCAGTTCTGTCCTTATGATTTGTTGCATTAAAAGAAATTATTTTTTTCCACTGTCCTGGTTTTTGACAATGGAGAGATGCAAATGTGCTTGATTTCCATCCATTATCCAAACCGCTTATCCTGCTCAGGGTCGTGGGGATGCTGGAGCCTATCCCAGCAGTCACTGGGCAGCAGGCGGGGTGACACCCTGTACAGGCCGCCAGGCCATCACAAGGCGGACACACACACATTCACACCTAGGGACAATTTAGTACAGCCGATTCACCTGACCTACATGTCTTTGGACTGTGGGAGGAAACCGGAGCACCCGGGAGAAACTCACACAGACACGGGGAGAACATGCGAACTCCACACAGAGGACGACCCGGGACGACCCCCAAGGTTGGACTACCCCGGGGGCTTGAACCCAGGACCTTCTTGATGTGAGGCAACCGCGCTAACTACTGTGCCACTGTGCTGCCCCCCTATACTTGATTTGTCTTGGCTAATACTACCATGACAAGTTACTAGGAAATTGGTATTTCAATTTTTGACTTACAAAACAACATACAACAGAATGACAACAGTGTTATTTTGCTGGTAATGAAGCAATTAAATATAACGTAGTACTACAAATATACGAAGCAGGTATGTTTTGTGCCGATCTACCGAAGGGTATATTATTACCCCGTTGACTGAGTATAGTATATCACAGCCTTAAAGTGCACTCTGCCGACAAAATCGGCACTGCTTCTCTTTAATGTTTTGCTCTGTGAGGCTAACAAAGACTGAAAAGAAACTGAAAGATGTCTTTTTAGAGGATTTTTTTCCCCCCTCCCTGCCAAGGTACGAGGCAGTGAGATGTGTCTTTTGGGAAACGGTGCCGGTTGTGCCGGAGGAATAAAAGGGCTGTTAAAAAAAAAAGAAAAGAAAGAAAAGGAAGAAAGTGGGATTTACAGAAGGGGTGGGGGGGGGGGGGGAGTTGCCCGGCTGTTGCAGAGGGATTGGACTGATTGACAGAAACTGCAGGACGGTCGACCTCTCCTTCTGATGGTGTTGGCAGCGCTGCACTAGGAAAAGGGAGAGCTTAATAGAGCCTTCAGTAAAAAAAAAAAAACTTTTAATGTGAGACATCTTTCCTTCCTCCTCTCAGGGGAAATGTGGGAGACTTTCCAACAGATGCGTCCTTTGAGCACCAAATCACAAGATAATTAAAAGGCACTTGACGATGGGAGGCCTGCATACTAATAAACCGCCACGTCGTGTGCGTAAAACACTGCATAATCCATCCACTGGTGAAATCTGTTTGACTATACATACTATATATACATGTCTAAACTAATGGTGACAGTGTTGTGCATATACTTATCTACTATATACCCTCCATCCATCCATTATGCAAATGCAAACCGCTTATCCTGCTCTCAGAGTCACGGGGATGCTGGAGCCTATCCCAGCAGTCATTGGGCGGCAGGCGGGGAGACACCCTGGACAGGCCGCCAGGCCATCACAGGGCCCCCCCCCCCCACACACACACACACACACACACACAAATCATATATACCATATATACTATATATATTAAGATATATAATCTTAATATTCTGCTCCTCATTTGTTGCGCACTCTTACCAACACCATTGATTGTTTTCAGAGAAAAAAACACTACATATATATGTGTGTGTGTGTGTGTGTGTGTGTGTGTGTGTGTGTGTGTGTGTGTGTGTGTGTGTGTGTGTGTGGTATATAAATGGTATAGTATGGTATGATATATGGTATACAGATACATAGAATACCATATATATATGTGTGTGTGTGTGCGTGTGTGTGTGTGTGTGTATGTGTGTGTGTATGGTATATAGAAAGATGATGTATATGTATATATGATCCAGTGATTCAAGTAAACGAGATATATATAGATATATATATATGTGTGTGTGTGCGTGTGTGTGTGTATGTGTATCTATAGATAGATAGATAGATAGATAGATAGATAGATAGATAGATAGATAGATAGATAGATAGATAGATAGATAGATAGATATAGATATAGATATATATCACCTTTCTATATCTTTTGAATGTAATGAGTGTGAGTCCAGACAACAATGATAAGGTCACCAGTATGTCAGCCAAGGACGTTGTATTTTCCATTATTCTTTGTTAAAAAAAAAACCCAAATCAAAATGTCATAAGAAATATGTTATTCGTAAGAATATCTTATCCCAGAGTGAAACTGGAGTCATCCCTGGCTAGCTAGCTGACCACACCTCCCCACTGGAAGATGCGTGTTCAGAAATCAAGGAGGCTGTGCAGCTTTGAATCTGGAAATGAGGCTGTAGATTGGATTATGATGCCATTTATAATCCGTCTTTTCCCTTGGAAGATATTGCTCCTCCCCTGCATCTTAGCGTTATACAATACTTGACAAGAGGAGATATTGCTGAACCCGGGCACAGTGATGACTGTGTGACTCCTCGTGACACTCCAATTTGTGCCTTTAATGCCCCCAGCTTTGATGTAGACGTGGAAATAAAACTTTTAGTCACACAGGCACTGCTCTCCCCATGCCCATTTTAAAGGTCCTCCTCATCGCCTTGTGTACTTTAATTGCAGCCATCTTGTCCTGTCTCCGATCCTGAAGGGAGGGCCCTCAATATCATGTTTCCACTTTTCTCCTTAAGAAAATGCTGAATACACCAGATTGTGTCAATTTACGGACATGAGCCCACCCTTTCAAATTTGAAAAGCTTGTTCGAAATAATTGCTACATTCACAAAATAACACCATGGCTGTCAGCCTCTTCATGCTGCTAGTGAAATGACATGGCGACTAAGCTTAATTGTGTGTATCTATGTGTTCGTACATGTGTTTGCATGCATGAGTGTGTGTGTGTGTGTGTGTGTGTGTGTGTGTGTGTGTGTGTGTGTGTGTGTGTGTGTGTGTGTGTGTGTGTGGTGATGTTTTCTGCATGCGGTGGGCGTGCACAGCACAACATTGCTGCCGTTGCGGGCGCTAACATGTGAATCATTTCTTTCCCAGTGTAATCTGAGGCTCAGTGTCAATTTCTGCTCTTGTGAATGAGCGCCACGTCGTTCAGCTGTGACACAGGATCTGGAGCGGTTTTAATTGTAGTGTTGCATCATTACATAATCACGGGAGTCAAACGCTTTTTAACACAAGCCCGTTGCTCTCAGATCACTGAAATATTTAGAGAATAATTATGGTGACTAACAGTAATAAACCCCCAACCCCGGCGCGCACCCGGAGCGAGGTGCAGGCCAAGTGTTAATTCTTTAATCAATCTTAGCGCATGCATCCTTAAAATTCCCATTCTCATCGCAGAGAACGGAAACGCTTTTGCACGTCTCGCTGAGAGGTGGACAGATGCTTGCGTCTTGCCACGAGAGTCGGGGAGTAGTCGGGAGCAGGTAAGTGCTCGGTGTCCTTCTTGATGACATTTCACCAGAATCTGTGACCCCTTAGCTTCGGGGCAGAATCTCAAGCAGCAGACCTCCCTCTCTTCTTGCATGCTGATGTGCCAAACGAGAAAGCTTGATTCACATGGAGGACTACTAGGCTGGAGGGAGGTGCATAAAATAAATGTCAACTGCCAATGGGGGGGGGGGTCTAATTTTACTTCCCTATGACATCCAGTCAAAACTGTGTTTATTACTTGCTAATAGGCGGGTTGTTCAAGAAAACTAGCTTAGTATCGTAACGATCACAATGTGCAGACTCGCTAGCCCTTGGCTAACGGGTCGGAACCTTTAGTCAGCTGGTTAACGTAGTCGCCTGTGGTGCGGGAGACCCGGCCGCGGCGGTTCCCGGGCTGCCCCCTGAATTCACTGCATTGGTGTCAGAAGGGGGATGGCGAGACCATGAGGCCATCGGAAGCGCGTGCGCCCAGAGGTGTGACAGAGCTGATATGCTGAGGGGGGGGGGGTAGTGTAACAATCACGGATGAGTAGGTTCACTAGCCCTTGGCTAACGGGTCAGACCCTTTAGTCAGCTGGTTAACGTAGTCGTCCGTGATGCGGGAGGCCCAGGTTGGCGTCCCGGCTGCGGCGGTTCCCGGCTGCCCCCTGAATTTGCCCCAGTATATAAGGGAGCTGCTGTGCATTTGTCTGAGTGGTGGAATAGGCAAAATACAGTAATTATGGTAAAATACTTACAATACTGAAGCAGCCAATCATGGAACGGGCACACAAAAGGGCTTGACACGTCTGTGTACTCTTGAATGTAAACCATACTGCGAGCTGATGCCTTTCACTATGCACGCTGCAGTACGGTGAACTCGTGCAACACTGTAAGGCTCGTGTATGACCGCACACAACATGTTAAAGCAACGCGTGACTCACTTCCTCGTGGGGGGCAACGCGGACCTGACAAAACATCTGCTACTGATGCAGAGAGGAGGCCCGCTCGTCTCCTGCACGAGACTGTGGGTCGCTGGACTCTGAGATGCCAGTAATTGTGATGGAAAGCGGAGTAAAAGTCAACAGACTGGGTCACCTGTGGTCAAGCGGGAGGTGACTAAAGTGAAGGTCAGTCTATGTTAATTCAGTCTGTTGTGCAAGAGGATCTCTGTGCTGCTGCAAGAAACGGTTTTCAGTTCATCTGTAGAGTGCACCAGTGAAACGGTACGAAGAACAACCTAATTTTACCTCACAAATATCCCTGCTCTCTCACATGAGCACCTTTGTCTCTTCCGCACTCCCATTCCTTTGCTCTCTCGCACACCTACATGTACAAACACCCGCAGCACGCACTCACAGACACACACAGACACACACAAGCCAATTGCATCTACTTTACCAATCACTCATTTTATTTATTTATTTGTTTATTGGGGGGGGGGATTTTACTCCTTTTTCTTCCCAGTTGTATTTGGCCAATTACCCCACCCTTCCGAGCCGTCCCGGTCGCTGCTCCACCCCCTCTGCTGATCCGGGGAGGGCTGCAGACTACCGCATGCCTCCTCCCATACATGTGGAGTCGCCAGCCGCTTCTTTTCCCCTTAACAGTGAGGAGTTTCGCCAGGGGGGCGTAGCACGTGGGAGGATCACGCTATTCCCCCCCCCCAGTTCCCCCTTTCCTCCAAACAGGCGCCCCGACCGACCAGACGAGGTGCTGGTCCAGCGACCAGGACACATACCCACATCCGGCTTCCCACCTGCAGACACGGTCAATTGTGTCTGTAGGGACACCTCACCAAGCCGGAGGTAACACGGGGATTCGAACCGGCGACCCCCGTGTTGGTAGGCAACGGAATAGACCGCCACGCTACCTGGAGGCCCACACTAATCACTAATTTGATGATGAAATTCTAGGACATCATGCGGCAAAGACTCTGTCTCGGCCCACGACGACTTGATAAACAAGCAGATAAATCTGTCTGCTTTCTATTCGGGAAGGGGTCCTCCCTAAGCCCTCTCCGGTCACGCCTGTGGGCCTCTCAGCTACCAGCGCTGTGCCGGACCCGGTTTGTGTCTCGGTGCAAGACAGACACCTCGTTCCCCGGGCTATGGCCGCACGGAGGCCGCGTTTGCGTGGCAGGGAAAAAGCCTCCACATCGTGTCACGGAGCCGGCGAAGCCAATCAGGAGCAACACGGAGGCCGGGCAACGTTTACTGCCAAGGACAGGGAACATCTGTCCCCACAATTAGGGCTCCTGCTCTGGCCTCTTTCACATCAGCAAGAAAAATGTCTCCCCGCGATCGAGAGGACGAGCGTGTGGCGAGATCGATGCCGTGGCTGAGACAAATCATAATGCGATGGCTTTGCCTGGATGCTTAACCCAGAGAGAAATGTTCTCTATCGAAAAAAAAGAAGAAGAAGAAGAAGAATGGCTCGCGACCGTGTCAAAAATAATAACCACGCTTTATTCTCAAAATCCTTCTATGAATTAAACAACAAGCTGGGAAACTAATTCCAATACAATTCACTTCCCAGGTTTGTCTTGACGGCTTGGCTCAGGGGGGAACAGCGTTGGCTATGTGGGCCCAGGCTGGTGCTCTCCGCAGCAATCACAGTATAAATCAGGCTAACGCTGGGCGATTAATGTGCATCATCTGTTGCATCCTGCATCCTGCATCTTGATGCACTTGGCCAGCAGCTGACTGTCCTCTTCCTGACACGCTGGGCTTATTTAAAGTTGCACACTTTTGAGAACGACCAGCTCTTTGCAGCTCCTATCTAACGTGCGTTTACAGTTTCGGCTATAGCCTTAAAGCTCAGCACCAGAGCATGTGACATGCTGAAAGCTAATAGGATCCGAGTTTTTTTTTTTTTTACACCCGCTCTTACTGAGCAGTCCAAAGCCACCTCCGAGGCCACGAATGAGATGCATATGACCAATGACACCCTCAAGGACACCACTTAATTAATGACAAGAGCAAGGCCCTCTGCAGAGAGGAAGAAGAAGAGCCCTGGACGACGTGCAGCCTGCCAGATGCGGGTTGTCAGTGGGGTAGACAGACATGGCACTCCAGTGCTCCAACACGAGACACGGGCGTCGTTATTAATGTAGCCTCCTAATGAACATTAGAGGCGAGCAGCTGAATGCTGCAGCCCTTCTCCGACGCACAACCTCACTCTAACTCGAAATGTCATGCACGAAGCCCGAGAAAACCTCAACACGCACGCTCGCAACGCACAATCGAAAGAAAGGCCTCATCACGAGTATTGATCAATGGGTCACATTTCCCCTGAGCCTTATATAATTTTTTTGTCTCAAATGAACAGGAGATGATAGAAACCACTAAAAGTCGTTCGACTGAGTATGTGAGGTCATCTGGCCGAGGCAGCCAGAAAGCTGGAAACTCCTGTGCTGCTCTATATGGGCGGCCGGTACTACATGGCTGGGCCGCCTCAAGATCTCATAAAGGTTATTGAATTCCCAATGAAGGCACGGGGGTCCGTAAAACGACGACTCTCTATGTGAAAGTAAGGGCTGATGTGTGAAAGTAAAGGACAAAGAATGCCAACATGAGCCCCCCCCCAAAAAACAAAACCACCCCAAACTATCAAATAGCGCTATTTTTATTGTTGTATTATAGTTTTAATTATTCTAATTGTTATTATGACGATCATGGATGGGCCAGGCCTGTGTGTGGAGGCATAGCGGGGAGCTTCTACATCGAGGTGCACGTGTGTGAAGTTACCTGAAGTCACTGTAAGGGTGAATTATCCAAAATCCAGCGGATTTAACCCGCTCCTGTTCGCGTTCCACCGCCTTTTCACTCCCAAACATCCTCAGAGAGAACTTGTTGACCCCCGGTTGAAGCATTGCCCCAAACTGCCTGTGTATAAACCCAGCCTGGTACAATCTCTCGTCGTCCGGCAGAATTTGATCCATCCCATCCAGTTTGACGAAGCCCGCCGGCTGGTCGGGGGAACCATTTTGGGTCCCGTCGCCGCTGCCGCCACCGCCGCCACCGCCGCCGCCGCCGGCTCTCTGCGCGCCCTGGTCCGGCCCGCCGCCCACGGCTCCGGTGGGGCTCTCCTCGCTGGGGGTGACCTCCCCCTCGGTGATGAGGCGCCTCTCCTCCGCGGAGTCGGAGTCGTGCACATGCCGACTGGTGATGGAGGAGAGGCTGCCGCGAAATCTCCGACAGTCTCCGTTCGAGCTGGTCTTCACGGGTCTCCCAATGTCCGTCTCCATGATCGCCGATTCCCCACTTTTGCTCTCCCCAATGCCTTTGCAGCTTCCCCCAGAGGTCGGCGACGGCAGGGGCTTCATCCGGATGCTTTTCCTCCGGGCGTCCTTGTCTCCCTCTTCCCCTTCGCCCATTATCGAGGCTTTCTGACCGATGTGCTGTGGCAAACTGTAGAGCCTTTTACGCATGGACGAGTGCAACCTGTCCATTATGACATTGAGACGCAACGGAGATAATTCAGTCAGTCCAGATCGTCGGGCTGTTGCTCAACGATTATTACCAAGAGGAGCCCAAGTGCTTCCTGTCTGTTTTGTGAGAGCGAGCAGTCTGGAGCTTATCTGGAACCTTGAAAGCCTGACACACATGACACGGACCGCTGCGCCTTTACTGAAAATGATAAATAGTCTTCCTCGTGGTTTGGCTACCTGACAGCTTGCATGTGTCCTCACGCACATCCCGGACGGTTCGGTTGGCCGTTGCGTCCTCCGCGTGCATCTTTGTGCCGTTCCGACATTGTGCGCAAAAAGTGGAAAAAACTGCTCGAAAGTCACCTTAGCATGACATGTGGGGAGATGTGCGTGTGCGTGTGCGTGTGCGTGTGCGTGTGGGGGGGGTGCGCTGGTGGACGGTGATGTGGAGACGAGGAGGTCATGCACTGCGAAGGATGCGCTTGATTCTTGATCCTTGCCAGCTGTCAGTCATAAACGAGGCGACGCAATCATGCAAAAACGGAGTAACGTCCAACCGCTGCCATCACACATCCGTTTATCGTCCCGAGCGTTTTGGTGTGGTGCATATTCATGATGCTGATCTGTTGGGTTGCCATAGGAGCGAGGACTGCAAATAAGCTCAGCCCACCTTGGTTAAAGGGGCACGCTCTTCCCATTCTTAAAAAAGAAAAAGAAAAAAGAAAAAAGGCACTCCTGTCCTTTTAAGTTACGGCTACAGGTTGGCTAGCCTAGCCTATTGTTCATGCCTGACAGGTGCAACCCTGGCTATGAGCTCCGCTCTGGAACACAACGTAGACCATTAAGCTGCCCGATGGCCCGACTGATCCAATGCGTAATTTGCGCACCAAAACTTGCATTAGAATGTGATGTTGACACTTCTCCAGTTTACTGCATGATATTTCTTAAACGGTGCTGGGGAAAGAAGAAAAAAAACATGAACCCTATACAATGTAGTGTTTACATGGAATAAAAGGAAACGGGTCATGATAACCTTAACGTGCTCCGAATAGGCAGTACAGAGGGCAGGCATCGTGCAATGCAGAATGGAGATTTTGGACAGCACGGGTGAATTTGTGACTCGTGATGACGCCATGCTGAGTGAGCCCTATGTATGCAAATCTGTTGGGTCCACCCCCCCCCCGTATTTCGATGTAGAGCGGCTATGATGATGTAATATGAAGTTTAATAATAAAAAAAAACATATTTGTCATCTCCCACGCAAAAAAAGGGGGGGAGCAGACATTTGTAACCTCTATTGAGAATAGTGAACTCCATAATTCCACTAACAGGTAAAAATGGAGCATGTAGGTTTCTGCCTCTGCTTTTGATCGTATACTGTGTAGATATAGTGTTGGCTTTCTTTGCACAGACTCTCTATGCAAGTTTTCTGGAGAAACATTCTTTAGTTTTTTTCCGTTCTTGGCTGAATGACTTGGGTGGGTCTGAATGAATCTCGGTCTTAAGTGTTGCCGAAATGTTGACTGACTTACATCCAGATAAAGGCTGGTACCTCACCTTTTAGCACTATTTTACAACTACAGCATCATTTTAACATCAGAGGAAACCAAGCCTCAAGAAACGTCACCCTCAGTGCGTGGGGGAGGAGCCAAGGAGGGGCTGGGTGGGCTAATCGCCACAACAAGACACTGTTCATCCACAATGACTGATATGAAAAGAGCTATAGGTACCTATTACACAGCCGGGAGACCAAAAGTATATTTTGTAGGCCTGCACATAATGTCACACAACTGCTCTCTGCAAAAGAGCACTACGTGCGCATGATTTACCATATTCATATATTTTGTTATATTTGAAATTATTTTTGGTCATAAGGCGTATGACCAAATTTTCAGTGAAAATACTGATCCGGTTAAAAGTTCTGACACACATGTGTTGACAATTCCAGTCGTGTACTCTACATAGACTAGACCCACAAGTCGGTCTCTAAACGCTCCGCTCAGCTAGACAGATAGGCTGGCGGAGATCTCCCACTGTCCGGTATCGCGAGACTAACTGTATAGTAGCGACGCACCTCTCTATACACGGTATGGTATAGAGATGCTCCCTGTACTGTGCATAGAGAATCACTGTCCGTTACGCTGCCCTCTAGCGGCTGAACACCGGACGTACAGCTTGGACGCCGACGCGCAGTAGTTTTTGTGAAGGAAGAGATGCCCGTGCTCCGTCCTCGTCTCCGCTCGCTCCGCATCTCCGTGCGGTTCTGAACCCCCCGGGACATGTTCTCTGTTGTGGACAAATGGACAGACAGGGTGGTCAAAAGCAGCCGAGCATAGTGGCCTGCTCAGACTTATCAAGGAAATAAATGATGGTCCTTAAGTAATGTTTATTTTCATAATTTACGTGAAGGCAGTCACTTGAACAATATTTCCATTTCTTTTTTTTTTTAGAATCGTGATACGTGATTTTGATTTCACAGCGATGTCTGCATGGGTTGTCTTTGTTTCCCAACAGTCGTCTGTTTTTTCATTTTTTAGATCACACCCTGGTGACTGAAGACATAAAAAATGACCCCATTCAAATCTCATTGATTGATTGATTGGTGTCTCGTGTTTATTTCTGGAAGCTTTCTCACTCGCCCAACATTGAATGGAACTGGCTGAGACATGGGGACCAAGTTGAGAGTAATGTGAGAGATATGAATGTGTGTGTGTCTGTGGGGGGGGGGTCCCACTTAAGTCAGCTATTCCAGGATCTGGAGTGGAACCGGACGTCATTCATTGTTCCCTAATGGATTTCCTTCAGGTTAATAAATGCTGATGTTAATATGGTTGTGTTACAGTGAAGTCAGATGTGCACTGTGGTGCTGTTGTAACGTCCTCTGACTTCCATTCTAGATTCGGTATCAATCACTGAGTCCACTGTGTGCAACCAGTTCCTTCTGATGTGACGTCACACAGCAGGGGGTGACAAAAAGAAGCCGTTTCCCTTGTTTCTAACCGAGGTATTAACATAACTTTTTTATTAATAGGGACTTTGTTGGGGCGTAAGAATGAGCTTCTCAAATTCTGTATTTCTTCAGCCTGTTTGGGTCAAAAACAGCCTGGCTTAGTGTTTCCTTGCTATATATTTGCAATCAATGACTCGTGATTTAATAACCTTGAAATCCATCAGCCATTTGAAGTGTAATGCCCACGAATAGTTTTCTTCATCTCTAGTTTCTTAACTCTTCGAGTGTTATACGTTTTACAAATTTCTACCCTGAACTATCAGGGTCAAAAATGAGTCAAGTGTGTTCCTTCTGAATTAGATGTAGCGCATGGGAAAAGGAGGCCCAATGTGTTTCTGCAGCAGTCAGCAGACAATGCCCATCCAGCTAATATGGGCAGATGCAGGACAAACAAATACGTTCACATAGGAAAGGAATTTATGTATTTTGGGTTATGCTCCCGTAGGGTGTTTATTGACCCGATCAACATTTCTATCATCCTGACTCCATTTCTCCGGACCTACATATTTCACAAGCTGGATGTGTGGAGGCACATGGACGTCCGGCTCTGTGAGATACAGCCATAGAGGACTCCGTAGGTGCCCTCTGTATAAATCACTCTAATAAACTGAGCCCAAATGGCGTCTTACTTCAGCGCACATTCCCTTTAACCCTTTAATATCCCAAGAAGCTGCCCAAAAAGGGACAGAATGGAGAGACAACAACAAAGACGAGCTCATGGCCTCTTTTAGTTTGACTCTCCATGATGGTGCAGTATTTGTCTATGTGCTTTTTATCCACTGCAGAATCCAGTGTCACCATGGGGACATGACAAAGGGACAATGCCGCTGATAGTGTCATCTACGCAGAGAGACAGCCAGTAGAGGACGTTCACCTTGAAGAAATTTTAGAAAAGTCTAAGGTGAATTTGTCATATATGTGTGTCAGAAAAACAATGTAGATCAATGGTCCTCTGGCTCTGTGACCCCATGGACATACTCCAGACGCATACTGTATAAGCCCATTACTTGTCTGAACCTGTACTCTGATGTGAGACTGATAATGCTGTAGCTGAGCTGAGCCTTAGCAGATCATTCCAGATACTGTCTCAATCAACCGTTCACATTTTTCCAACAATTTCTCCCTTTTTCTCCCAACTCTATCAGCCAAGAAGGCTCACAAATCCAGTAGTCATGCTACATAAGTGGGTTGTTCAGATAAATCACATTATATGTAATGAATAAACCAGTCAAAGCAGTAAAGTAATTGAGAGAGAAAAATAAAATTAGAAAAAGGTGGGTCACTTCTGCACAGCATGGACTCTCTATTAGAGCCTGGTTGAAGGTTATGAATGCCAGTAACAGGAAAATATGAGAAATATATACAGGTCAGGCAAATATCAACATGAAGCAAGGAGGACAGCAGTAATACTTTTGGTGTGACATTTACCATTACGGGTTGCAAAACTCTCCCTCTTTAAATCCTGGGGGGGGGGCACACGATAAAACACAAAAATAAGAATATATGTTTAACTTGAGAGGTAGTAAGAGCATGCTTGTGTCCGGGTCACAAATTAGAGTCCCAAATCTGGCTGGGAATATACATTTAATTGCAGTACTGAGGTGCCCTTGAACAAAACACTTAATCCAAACAGGGTACTTTGTATAGTTGAGCATGTGTGCTAAACTGACTTTTCCTGACTAAAGCAAAGGTGAAAACTAAAATAAAATAAAATTTAAAAAAAGGCAAAATATTAGTAACATACAGCAAAATGTAGACCTATTTCAGCATTTGATATTAAAATCATTTTATTTGTATCACATAATAGGCTACATTCTTTTTGGCCGGCAAACCGTACACTGCAAACATGGTCCACTCTGTTAGCTTTGGTTTCTTATAGCTGCCTGTTCGTGAAAAGCTTACATTTTGTTTAAGCATCGCAGATGGTGAATTCCTTTAGTGCATATAAAGCAGGATATTTCCTCTGAAGTGCAGTTGGGTGAAAGGCAGGCACTGGGCCCTGAACTACGTACATCCACATCTTACTGCGTTCACCTCACCGATGTGCTTCAGTATTGTAGCGAATTGGGGGGACAACGCAGCCACAGGAACTGCCGCGGCCGGGGCGCGAACCCGTATCGCCCGCACCGCAGGAGACATCGCTAACCGCTCGACTAAAGGGTCAGACCCGTCAGCCAGCGGCCAGCGTATCTACTTATCCATGCACGTTACAGTATCAACTCGCCTTGAATTCACCAAAATGGGAGATTTGCGTGGGGGTGAAGCGCGTGTTAATTGCGCAAGTTTAAGATATTTAATGCTTAGAAGGAAGATAATGGTTCCTTTTCCTCTTTGTCCTTGAGAAAGCCAACCAGCAACACACAACAACAACAACAACAACACTGTGAGAGCTTACTGAGACGCTAGAACAGTGGTTCTCAACCTTTTTGGGGTCCTGGACCCCCTGCGTATTTTTGATCTACCCTGAGGACCCCTCCACCTGATCTTGGGGGAGGGGGGTTGCAATTTGTAGAAACAGTAGAAACTGCATTTTAAATTGCATTATAGCATTTATTCACTCTTTGGGGCAAAAATAAGAGCTTTCAGTTGTAACTTAGATATAGTTAACAAAACAGAAGTCTTATGCAGTAACTTTCAGATATATGTAACAAAACAGAATATGTATTCAGTAACTTTCAGATATATGTAACAACAGAATTTTTATGCAGTAACTTTTAACAATGCAAACGGGAGCGAGATCTCTTAATTAAAATACAATAAATTACACTTGTGAAACAGATGTAATTAGAGAAAAAAGTCCTGTTACCCTTTATAGTTTAGGTAGATAAAGGTCTCAGTCACATTTGAGTAAAATAATCCTATTTCTATAAATGTCATAGGATCTTTTTTTAAAGATATTTTATTTTCACGGACCCCTTGCAATTACACCACGGACCACTAGGTGTCCGCGGACCCCCGGTTGAGAAACACTGCGCTAGAAAACAACCGAGTCAAAACCTCCTGACGCAACGTGGACGTGAATGGACACGTGCATGGCGTTTAAATTGTTTCAAAGTCGGCGCGAGCAGAAAAGCCTCCCGGCGAGGGAGCGTTGCCGACGTAGGTCCTCGCGTGACTTGAAATCGTTTGCACGCCCTAACGCAGCACTCCCGCCATCCGTTAGACGGTGTTAGCGTAACAACAGAGTTAGCGTAGCGGTAGCGTAACGACATTATAGTGTAAAAACTAGTGTTAGCAGAGTGTTAGCGTAACGATAGCTTTAGCACAACAAACACAAGAACAATAAATAAGCGGGCCAACACAAATGGCGAACGTTATTACAACGTGGAAACTGCAACGTTTTGCATTTATCGTGCAAGGCCAGAAACGGCAGGTAACTTCATCTCCGACCGTTTAAATGGTGGCTAATTTTACTTATTTATTTGTTTGTTTATTGTCTGCACGTTGTCATTTGGGAAAGAAAAACAAAACAGTTTCATACCATATGGACAGTCATTGCTGGTAACGTTAGCCAGTTGCTATGGTGTTTCTTAGGATACACTGCAGATGACTAGCGTTAACACGAGCACATCCTTTCACTGGCCACACTTGTCCTGATGCCCTTCATAGTCCTCTTCCACTGCACCAACAGGCAGGATTCTGCCCCCCGCAAGTAAATTACACCGTTGACAGGTGTCCACAATGTACCGCTTGTTTTTACAGATGGATTGTGTCATCACAGAAAGCGAAATAGCGAAAGGTACACAAATGTTGGTTTAACCTTAGCAAATAAAAAAAGAAAACTTATTTACTGACGTTGACATACCGTCTAAAGTGAGATAGATGCTCTAGATTGAGTGAGGAGAGGAAAAGAAAAGAGGTGAGAATTCATATTTAGTTATAGTATGTACGTATGTACAGGGAACAACAAAAGTGTTGCAATTCAGCAAATACTATGCGAAAAAGTTTGAACTCATATGTGATTTTTCCATAATCTTTAAAAGTTTCATTCATCAACATGACTGTTTCTTTTCCTCTTAACTTTTGGAGAATAAAGCCTTGCATGTGTAATGTAATCAGGAAAAAAGTTTTGGAGAATACCTCAGAGATGGGTCTTGTGTGCAGATAACAATACTTAAATATTTTGCCATGTTTGTCTTAACTGGAAAATATAGCTCTTTTGGCATTGTTGTTTTGCTGTTTTCCAACCCAGTCATTGTACTTACATGGCAGCTGTTATGGAAGAAAACACTAAATTGATTATTGATTGAAGTCCGGCATTAGGGTAGTCATAGTAATGAATTAATTTGAAATTTGTTTCATTTTAATGAACCTATCCATTCCATCCATTATCCAAACCGCTTATCCCAATCGGGTTCGCAGGATGCTGGAGCCTATCCCAGCAGTCATTTGGCAGCAGGTGGGGAGACACCCTGTACAGGCCACCAGACCATCACAGGGCCGACACACACACATGCACATTCATACCTAGGGACAATTTGGTACGGCCGATTCACCTGATCTACATGTGTTTGGGTTGTGGGAAGAAACTTGAGCACCTGGCGGAAACCCACGCAGACACGGGGAGAACATGCAAACTCCACACAGAGAATGACCCGGGATGACCCCCGAGGTTAGAAAATCCCGGGGTTCGAACCCAGGACCTTCTTGCTGTGAGGTGACTGCGCCAACCACTGTGCCACCATGCCGCCCATTTTAATGAACCATTTTACTCAGATAAAAACACATCTCCATGGGTATTCACAAAATCCAACATCAGCCTAATCAAAATAGCACATAATTGATAATCATCTGTAACAGTCCCAACAGACAGAAGAAAAGGCAGTTTGGAGCGTTGCATTCTTCAAGCCTGTGGAAAAAGAGTTGAGGATATTTTTGATCTTTCAGTATGTGCTTTTGGTATTTGTAACATCAGTTTAGAGCGAGTTAGGGAGCCAAGATCAATAGGAGGATTTAAGGAAAGATATGGATGCAAAATTCTAGTTGGAATATGAGGTTATTATGAAAACTGTAGGCTACTTGCCACAGACAGATGTATAGTGGTTAACTGTATGATGAGTATGCTACTATTTTAACTCCTATCATTGATCAAAAACATAAACATCTTATACTATCAATTGTAATAATTTATCCTTTTTTAACTTTTTTTTTTATCATTCAATCTACTCTAATGCTACTTATTACCAGAAAACTTCCATTGAAAAGTTTAAAATAACACTTTAAAAGAGATGGCCACAGCCTGATTTTGCTTATCTTGTTTAGATAAACAGTATTGTTCTTATTCATTAAGCCACATCTTCCATGCATTAGTTTTGACAACAACTTTTTACTGGGTGGCACGGTGGCCCAGTGGTTGGCACTGTTGCCTCACAGCAAGAAGGTCCTGGGTTCGAACCTCAAGCTATCCCAGGTCCTTTCTGTGTGGAGTTTGCATGTTCTGCCCATGTCTGTGTGGGTTTGCTTCGGGTGCTCCGGTTTCCTCCCACCATCACAAAGACATGCATGTTAGAGTTAATACTCCTGCCTGTGCCCCTGAGCAAGGCAATGGGAGGAAGAACTGAGTTGGGCCGCTGGGTGCTGCAGCTGCCCACTGCTCCAATATCATAGGATGGGTTAAATGCAGAGAATATATTCGTTGTAACCTGTACAATGATGAAAATAAAGTGGGTTTCTTGTCTACTGTATTATGCCAGAATTCATGATTGAATGGACCAAAGTAGCACTGTGCCTATTGTAATCATTGTAGAACCATTGTGATCCAGCACCCTAAACTGTCTAATGTGGTTGACTGTTATTTTCACCAGGCATCTGAGGCAGAGGATGGTAAACCTGACCTGGTGCTTTCGATTGTACAATCTGGACACATACTGGTAACCCAGGGAGAAGAGCTCCTGGTAAGAAGACTGCACAAAATTGCACAGAATTTGCCATAAGGTTGTTTGACGTTTAAGAGAGTGAAATCTGCAAAGTTCAATTGAAAACACCTTGAATAAAAAGTAGCCTCTATGTTTAAACTTTTTATTATGCCATTGAACCTACAAACTCACTGTTTGACCTTAACATTTCTTGAAGGGTGTGTTTTATACCGTTGGCTCAATTCCCAATCATTCCTTTTACAGAAATCTTGGTGGTAATAATTGATCTGATAAGTAAACATGAATAGAAAATACTGAACTTCATTCGGAGATTAGTTCTTTGTTTTGTTTAATTTTGGCTTTGTGTGCTTCTGTACAAGCTATGCCCAAATATTCTGGAGGATCAGTTGAAGACCAAAATTAAGCTGAATATAAGCCTCTCACAATAACAGTAGCCAGATTTTCTAATGGGATGTAAAGTGGTAAAAGCAAATATAGGCCTAAAGAATCCTTGTGTCACTGTTAGCGTTCAGCTGTTGCATATTATAGGCTACTTTTGGCCCTGTCACAGGTTGATCTGGAAAGTTCTGATGAGCTTATTGGGTCTGTATCAAATAAGTAAGGCCTCAACTTTTTACAAGAAATATAAATATGTTTTGATATACTTTTTTTTCTTCTGCAAAGTACATCAGTTGAATGTCATTCACATGCACGCTTCCAATTTATATTTTTAGACATCACAACATAAGATTGTAACAAGGGTTTTGAACAATGGAGTACACAAGTATTATAGGAATGTTTTGCCTGAGGTCTTGTAAACTTAAAAATCTTTTGCAGACATGGAGGAATTTCATTTATCTGTTCTCCTTGCAAAGAAATTATATCAATCAGTCACCTGTTAGTACAAGTCTTCTGGTTTATTCTGATGCTTTGTTTTAACAATTAGCTCTCGTCAAATATAAATGATAAACTAGGGCTCTGCAATGATGATGCATAGACAGTAGTGTCCCAGTTTGCAATTCGTATATAAACGAGCAGATTTTAGGGAGGCAAATCAACGGCAAAGCTTTGCTCCCCAAATGAAAAGTTTCTGTGAGGGCCAGATGAAATATTCTGCCCTAGAGCCTGACATTTCTGCCTAAATCTGATGGGACCAGCTTGGGTTGGATGAAGCCAAGTTTTGCTCAGAGATGCATGACTACAGGTTCCAAATAAGTTGCAAAATTTTGGGCTCAAGTCAGAGTTGAGCTGACAAAAAAAGTTTTTAACCCTTAGGTTTGGGCTGAAATATTTATGTTAGGGGCAAGTCAGGCATGAATTTTAAAATCCCGAGTCAAGCTCTGTTTTATATGGCCCCATAGAACATTTGTTATCCCAACTGGTAGATGATGTGTTGGCACAGCATCGTGACTTATACATCTAAATTCTACAAGCGGCCCTCTGCCATTTTGAGGGTTGCTGATAAGTTTCTGTGATCTACCAGCCTTTTTGGCAGTTAACCAATCATAATTTACTGGGGAAGTGCAAGTATCTATTTGAGCTTATAAAAAAGTGAAAGTAGCAAAGGAACTTTTGGACATTCCAGCTACCCATAGACAAAAAAAAATTTAACTTCCTGCCCTGCAGACAACAGAAACAAGACAAGCTACTCAGTGTGTCATGAACGCTGTTCTGACAGGACACACAGCGATGTTGCTGTGCCAGGATACCCAGCCAGCCAGATATATTCAGGTCAGACTGCAGAGGGTTTTCACAGACGATGACAGGATGGGTCTATTACAGATCACCACTACGAATACCCCACAGTTCTTCAGTGCTGAGAGTTTAGCCAGTATAATAGGTGTTGAAGTAGACTTTTAAATGTTTTCATTGAAAACAAGAGTAAGCGAGGGTTTAATGGGGGACTCATAATGTTTCGTAAATTATAAATGTGTTGCTATTTGTTATATTGTAGGTTTCTGCCTTCCAAGTAACAAAACAATCATAGATTTTGCTGCCAAGTTAGCGTGATTCACGCAGCAGCAGCAGGGGCAAGGCGTTAGAATTGTAAGATAGAAAAAAATATATATACATATTAAGTGGACTAACTAAAATAAGCCACTTAGAAAGGATAAAAAATGGTAAAAGTTATCTTTTTGCCCCACTTCAAGAACATACACTACCGTTCAAAAGTTTGGGATCACCCAAACAATTTCGTGTTTTCCATGAAAAGTCACACTTATTCACCACCATATGTTGTGAAATGAATAGAAAATAGAGTCAAGACATTGACAAGGTTAGAAATAACAAACAGGCTCTAACAGGTACTATTTAATGAAGATGCCAGTTGGGGACCTGTGAGGCGTCTGTTTCTCAAACTAGAGACTCTAATGTACTTATCTTCTTGCTCAGTTGTGCAACGCGGCCTCCCACTTCTTTTTCTACTCTGGTTAGAGCCTGTTTGTGCTGTCCTCTGAAGGGAGTAGTACACACCGGTGTAGGAAATCTTCAATTTCTTAGCAATTTCTCGCATGGAATAGCCTTCATTTCTAAGAACAAGAATAGACTGTCGAGTTTCAGATGAAAGTTCTCTTTTTCTGGCCATTTTGAGCGTTTAATTGACCCCACAAATGTGATGCTCCAGAAACTCAATCTGCTCAAAGAAGTGCCCATCCAACCAATCCAACTTGTGGGAGCTGCTTCTGGAAGCGTGGGGTGCAATTTCTCCAGATTACCTCAACAAATTAACAGCTAGAATGCCAAAGGTCTGCAATGCTGTAATTGCTGCAAATGGAGGATTCTTTGACGAAAGCAAAGTTTGATGTAAAAAAAATCTTATTTCAAATACAAATCATTATTTCTAACCTTGTCAATGTCTTGACTCTATTTTCTATTCATTTCACAACATATGGTGGTGAATAAGTGTGACTTTTCATGGAAAACACAAAATTGTTTGGGTGATCCCAAACTTTTGAACGGTAGTGTATCTGTATCTACTGTAGTCACTTGAAAACTGTACGTACAAGGCAAAGCTTTAAGTCAAGTCAAGGCTAATGTTTGAACAAAGCATTTTTAACAAGAGCTGAACCGTAAAATGAAAAGGATCAAATGACAAGAGAGAAAAAGCACATGAAAAAGAAAAAGGCCAGTATATGTATGCATGTGTCTCCATTTGTTTTAGTTTAGATGTTTTCCCATTATCTTCACTGCCAGGGGTCTGGGGTTATTGAGTAAATAGAGACCCCTGCAGACAGTTTTATGCAACTTTATCTTTGACTTTTTTTTTCCATCCAGCTTGAAAAGACCCCAGCGGCGTTTTTTTTTGTGTGTTTAAAAATTGTCATTTTCTCAAGTCGTGATGGAGCCGTTATCTCTCCAATATGTTGTGTTTGCTTGCTGACGTGGGGGCAAATTACACTCAGGGGGGAAAAGTTTGTCTATTCTTTATTTATTTACATTTATATTTGTATTCACCAGGCCAAGCGATATTGTGGTTGGGTGGATGTAAGTTTGTTTACTACCCCGACCTGCATTGCTGATGAGCCTCTTTCTGTTGTATTTACCCAGGGTGGCATTTCTCTGCATGGTGTATCAGATTCCTTCAAAATACAGAGGAGATGTGATAATCTGGTTGTCCAGTGCACTGTGAAGGTGATGTGCATTTTAATTCTACAATGTGCAATATTTTCTCACACGTATGCCCTAATGATTTGGTGTCATACTTTATCACCCACTAATATGATATGACAAACCAACTGTGAGGGTATCAATACAGGTCTCTTCTATTTGCTTTTAATATATATATTTTTCATATAACAAATGAGTTCATAGTAGGTATGAGATCAGCAAAAGAAAATTATAAAAAGATAACACTGAGCTGATGTATGATAGTGGATAAATCTGAATGCCTACAATAGTTCAGCTCATACATGTATGTAACATGCAGTATAAAGCTTGGATTCTGTACATACTGAATAGTTGCCTTCATTATAGCCTCCAAATGAGTTACATACAAATGTGAAATCACTTAGATTTTATGAATTGATTTAGGGTTTGCTATTTAATTGATAAATCCAAGAATTTAAACTTGGACGCATGGGGAGGAACCTCTGTTCTCTTACCCCTGAGGTAGAGAAGTTCCATATTTTGATGTTTATGTGACACAAGTCATAAAAATACATACTTGCCACAGTTGATGTGGCGACAGTTGGAACAAACACAGGGGGCATGTGTCTGTGGGCTTCTGCAGGGAGAGTGCCACAGAATGAGGATGCAGTTTAGTGGGAGCAGCAGGGAGGAGGCCCTTAAGGAGTGTTCAAGTGCCACAGCCAAACTGAGAGCGAACCTGTCTGTCACCACTCAGGCCGACGCCACGCCCACCCCCAACAGTGCACCACCACCACCTAATCAGCCACCTGCTGAGGTCGCTGCACCAGTGACAAAGGTAACCCGTTTTACACCTCTGTAAATAAAATAATATTTACCTTTTTTATTTCATGTACAACTAGCATTTAGGCAAAAACCCAGATACTTTAGGATAGACTTAAGTAAATATAGATTTTCAAATAAGTAAGAATATAACTTAACGACCATCTTGATCTTTTTTGAAATTACTTTCCAAATGTGCTACCTATAGACAGATTTAACAAATTCAAACCCACAACCATATTTGACATACTAGCTAGTAAAGAACGAGATTGCTTCACCGTGTGGCTTTGCAGAAGGAAATTGTAAAATTATGAAACTTAGAATAAAACAGAGTAACGTGATTTTGAGTAAGTACTTAGACATTAGTTATTTTAAATTGTCTAAATGTTTGAAAACATTAGTCAGATTGCTACAGCCAGCTTCTTCTACAATACCCACCCACATTGTCCTCACTAGAGGGTGCTGTTTATGGATATGTAAGAACATAATTACGAACATGTCCATTTTCTTTTTTTTCCCCCAAATGGTCACATTGTTATTCATAATCATCGACGGGAGACACCACAGATAACAATAAAAGCAGTATTTTTTAGAAATGTTGATGCGATCAAAATGTTCAGACTAAGGACCTAAATGCTCTGTTGAAGGACTTGAGTTTGCACCCAGACGAATTGAATTTTATGTAATGTGTCCTTTGGTACTGCATTCACTATCAGGATATAGAGCACACAGTAGAAGAGTTTACACACACAATATATAATTAAGATAAAATGCATATCCCTTTGAGGAAAACCTGAATTCATAACCTGCAACACTCCCAAGACTTAAGTACATTTAACCAGAGGAGCGAGAGTGCAATGACAGCCGGGTGCATAATCCTCAGAGCGAGAGTCTTGCTTAAGAGCAGGTCAACAGGCATTGCTGTTGACTACCGTTGGGTTGAATGTGTGACCTTTAGCAAATAGAGACACTGAAAGAGCTCTCAGTGATGATGAAAAGGCTTTGAAGCTTAGATATCTTTCAATTAATAATGAAGGAATTGATTGGTCTCTTAATCCTGTGGCGTCTTGCCCAATGAATCAAGTATTTTTTCTATATTCCTGTGAAACCATCTGTTACCAGACAAGGCAGGCAGAAGTGATGGGAGCCGAGTCTGAGGTCCAGGGATCAGTGTCCACCAAGTATCTTGCCCAGGTATCAGTAGACAACAATAACATGGGCTTTGCATCATTTGTTGTCCTTCTCAACCTCCAACCTGATTCTCCTCAGGGAATATTTGTTTGTCTTTCTTTGCTTGTTCATTTCTTTTGTTTGTCCTTTATTTTGTAAGACCTATTTGTAAGCTCTTTACTTTCAAAAATAAGGAGCTTGTTTCTTTTTTTAATCATATCTTATCACTTTGTGTTTAATGTGGTTCTATCCATTATTCCTGTACACACAAACTAAATTAAATGTCAATTTTACATACTGCATACTGCCTTTTAACTGAATTATGAAACTCTTAACTACTTAAATTACTGTCTTGGGTCTGTACCAATCAAAATGCTCTTTACACCCTGTATTTCCATAGCATTTCTTGGGAGAACGTAGTCTCTCTCTGCCTCTGGTGGACCGCCACTTTTCACTGCCACAAGGTGACCTGGAGCCATTCCTGCGTGTCTGCTTGTTGGACCCCAGCTTTCCTGCCTTTGTTGAGGAGGTGGAGGAGCAGCTGAAGAAACTGCTTCAGGACTGAGGAATCTCGACAACAACAACAAGAGGAGGAAAGGTCAAGTCTTTTTTTTTTCTCCTATGTGTAGGCAGCACCTGAGGGTGGTGGGTGCTCCTCTTGTGCTGCCAGTATAGTTTGTTTGAAATGTTTTTTCACATCTTGTTATGGTGTAGGGCCCAAGCAAATGTTTTGTTTTACATGTTTGAAGAAGGACTAACAAAACAAAAAAAAAATTAATAAAATGGATTTATTTTGGAGCTTTAATTCAGAAAAAAAATATTGGTCTCATGTTTGATCATGGCTATATACTCTGGTCCCTCAGTTCCCACCCAAGTGCAGGTCAATTTGCACTGCAACACACATAGATACACTGTATTGATAGGAGTCATGCAGCTACAGCAGTGTATTTTGCTAGCCAGCTTCCAAGTGATCCCACGTTATTAAAGCTTCACTTCGTAAAACTGCCCTCCACACATTTATAGAAATATATATATATATATATATATATATATATATATATATATATATATATATATATATATATAAAATGAATACATATTGCATAGGATTATAGCCATGCTGTACATTTGAAGAGAGAGAAAAAAATATATAAATCAATGAAATAAATTACGAAATATAAAAGTTATTATATTTTTACAGGTTTTCTGTCATTTAAACAATCATACCGCAACACATACAAGACACCTAAATTACTCGGGAGCGAAAATAAAAAGGATACACTTATTTCGTTTTCATTTAGCTATTTTAACACACAGTAGTCTTTTTCTGTAAGCACTCTCAATTAAATACTGCCAGTTATCGAAGCCCTTGCCTCATGACTGAAGCTCTGTTGAAAGTGGACTTCTGGAAACAAAATCAAACATTGTTCAATGACGATGATATGCTGTACAAATTTTTCAAGAATAAAACAGTATTTTTTCATCAAGGATGACTCCATAAAAACCATAGGTAATTTTGGATGCAAAAAAAGCCACACATACATGAGGGATAACAACAGAAAATGTCTATTCTGAGTATCCTATTGCGTAATTATCTTGCATGCATTTTACATGGTTCATAATACAAAAAGGATCACCTCATTTGAGGACATGATAAAATGAATGAAGGAGACATCAACAGCACGTTAAAAATGTGTACACCTCTATGGTGGTTTTCATTTTCGTCTTCGTCCTGAAATCTTCATGTAAGACTGAATAAGGCATGCTTAAGACAGCCATTATGTTCTTCTTTGTTGCCAGTGTTATGCTGATTTTGTTTCTCATAAGTAGAGACAAGATATGCTTTGTTAAAAACTGCCTGGAGCGCCTTCACCCTCTGATACCTTCATGTGGTCAAAATATGCAGTTTTGCAATCTCACCTGTGAAAGAAAATTCAAAATAAGGTGTTAGTATAGACATTATTGTTCTAAAAAGTTCTTGCATTATCCTTCCCCACAATACTCACTTCATTGGGCAAATAGCTTATTTTGTATTCCTCTGGCGAATGTTTTTGTCTTTGTGGTTGTTTGTTGAATTTGTTTTCCTTGAAGAGAAATAATTTTGATTAAGTATGGTTAAGTTAATGAATTTTTAAACTGCAGCAGCTCCCATGACTTCTATAGGTATCAAACAACTGATTTATAATTGACAGAGATATACTTACATTGGTCCAACTGGTTCATCATCTTTAAGTGAGGAAGAAAACGGAGAAAACACAAAGTAGGAGTCAAATATTACACATCATGACAAACAACCACACCAAATAAAGCTAACTTAAATCTAAATTCAGAAGCCACCTTAGGCTCACGGATTCTTCTAAAACTCGGAATGAGAAGATGTGCATATAATAGAAATTTATGAGATCCACATGGTTCACCAGGTTACTTAAAACCATTTTCAAATTAACCATGAATTGGCCTGCTACAATAACATAATATTTGACTATTTTGGAATAGAGGTGTTGCACCTCTGAAAAAGTTTCCCTCAACAGTGATTAGTTCTTTTAAATATCCACTCTTTGGTATCCCCCCACGTTCAAATGAACCCATATTTCGATCCAAAGCACAGAGTCAGTGATAATGTACAACATTTGAATCATTTTCCCCCATTGGCAAAGCAAGGGTTGTGTGTATGATTTATCATACTTTCATGTATATGATAAATCATACCGGGTAATGGCATAAAGCACAGCTGAAAGAAAAAACAATTGACAACAGTAATTTGATTTCTGTACTGCAGGAGGAGTGACGAGTTAGTTGAAAGACCCAGTCTGAGGTTGAGAAGGTGATTGGTGTTGTGTCATACAGATGAGAATATGTGGACAGATAAGTAACCATTCACAGTGAGATTGTTTAGACATGCAGCTATACATCTGAGAGCAGCAGCAGCAGCATTCCACAGCGTTAATATGGAGCAGTTCATGACAGTTATAATGTTAGACAAAACAACATGGTTGTGTGATCATTTGAAGTAGGGATATCTGTTGACAGATCAAACCACCTTCACCATTTCCCCCCCTCTGTATACCACCCACCATTAAAATCGACAGATAAAGTATTCTGATTCTGATTCTGAAGCGAAAGCCATATTTAAAATGATGACTGCAAGCACATGGCACAAATTGAAAGCTTTACTGCATGGGACTGACTGTAGAACAAGGCCTACAGCTAGTTTTATCACGTGAGAATAATCTGATTCTGATTCTTCTGATTTTAACAGCCAATTGCATTGGGTACATTTGTAGATAATAGCACATCTGTGCAAATTTTTTTTGATAAAATAACTTGTTATTTTCAAAATCACTGCACACAAAAAAATCTGGCATTTCAAAATTCAGTAGCAAAATTTTACATTCTGCCTCCAAACCCTAATGACTATTACAGTGCTCGAACACAGCTAAGCAACGCTGAGGGCAGAATTTATAATGCGCACAGAGTAGACAGGGGACAAAGCCCCCGGGAATACAGGATGTTAAAAGGAGGTTTTAGAGAGACTGCACAGAGTAAGCAGGGAGTCCTCATTCCTGATTTGAATGGCATAAACATGGCAAATATAATCCACCTTAATCTCTTCATCTCCCACATAGATGAAACCCAACTGGCAGCCATGTTCCGTGCTTACCTTGGTAGTTATGCATAAATATACAATGCGGAGAATGTTGCATATATTTTTCATTTATCATTTCCGTGTTGTGTGCCACAGTGTATAATGAATAAAAACACTGTGTGGGCTGACATTAAAGGGAGGTAGAATGATCTACATATACTGTTGTATATTATGCTGTTTCCAGCTGAAGGTACTTTTTTGGATATGATTACTTTTTAAATCATCATTCCTAAATTTATCTGAAGGTACTGCATATCATATAGCAACTGATCAGTGTGATTTATAGTAGCAACACTATAAATGAACACTCCTCAATAAGTTAAAGGATATTATTTAACTGTTTGGCTGTCATCAGGGAATATATGTCAAACTGTATGGCCCTTGCTAAACAGAATGTGAATGGAAAACGATATCATTTCAGTTTCGCTTAATAACTTGTGACGTGAATATCTCATTAGCAAAGATCATAATGGTCTTTGATGAATTGTAGGCTGGTAGAAACATACAAATTGACAAAGAGAAAAAAATCTCTGGAAGCATGCAGGATCTCTCACTTACCACCGATTTAGATTATGATGCCATTTGGAAAGAGGAGGAAAAAATAGTAACCATATAAGTCAAATATTGGGCCTGATATTAGATGCTATCTAACCACGGGCTGATCAGCCCATTTCTCTGTTATCAATATGTGAAATGAGCCATTATAATAGTCTTAAGTACAGCACAGAAATAGCAAACTGTCGGAAAGATTAGCTCTGGACCCCCTGTTACTGACCTAACGGGCATCTGTAAATGTCATATTAGCATGCATTTAATATGTGATTTATATGTGGCAATCACCCTCTTGCAGCACCGCTCAAGTGGTAACAAAGGGAGTCCCTTGATCGAGGTCAGTTATTCACTGCAAGTCTCCACTCGTGAGTTAACCTCATGACAAATGAACCAGCAACCGTATAGTTTCCCTGCAGTTTAAGGTCTGATCAGCTCTGATCCTTATGCCTGTTGCATCCTTGCCTCTAGCGAGATACAGCTCCAGTGAGATACTGTTTAACTTCACCGCTTGGTAAAATATCTAGCTTTTGTGGAAAATCACTACCCAAATACTGGAGCCAAGAATGAACACATTCACTGACATGCGCTCAGTTGCCTTGATTCTTGGTGTCGAATTAACTTTTTTGGCAAATAACAGATCTGAACCTATCTGTAGTTTTCCTGCAAGGCTGTTAATGCCTTCACAAATAAGCATGAATTCCTCCGATAACACACATGCAGCATTTCTACATATGCATATAGTTATGTATGTAGTATTTACATAATAAATACACAACTCGTATTTTGCAGGTCTAAAAATATTTAAGTACATCACAGGATAATTTATTACTACTGTAATACTTCCTGGCAGAGATCAGACCTATTAAAAAAAGAAATGACATCAAAACTGACGTTCTCAATCTTGTGTCCCCCTTGAAAAGTTAGATTTGTAACATACGACTAAGACGATGGTCGTAAATATCCAGAATGCAGAGATTGTATGGGAAGTATGGTGCCAAAAGCCTTGTGGCATGTACGACCGATATGCAAGGAAATCTGTCTGTGTTGTAGTGAATCATATTCATGATCTCGGCAAAGAGAATTCCTTCTTTGTTTTCACTGTCACTCTCTGTGTTGTTTCTACTAAGGAAGAGCAGGTGGTTTAACAGTTAATGGGATCCCCCTGCCCCAGAAATCTTTCCCAAATAAAACATGGCTATACCAGCTATGTCCTGTTGTTCGATCTCTGGAAAAACATAAAATTACAGGAAAGCTATGGAGTGAATCCAACACCAATGTGTGGAAGTTGTTGATACCCTTATTTGTGGCATCACCTTAATTACTTTAGATGATGCGATTGCCATCTAATAAATACATACAGTATTTTAAAATTAGGATATGTATGTAAATTTGATATTTGTCTTCTTGTACAGCAGTAGCTTAATAAGAGACCTTGTACACCAAAATATCCGTGTTTTCCTTTTAATTTGCTTAGACTGCAGACATGAAATGTATGGAATTTATAGGACATACATTTTGAAAATGTGTATTTAACTGCATACAAAATATAACAATGCACTTTGGCAAACATTTTTTTGATAATTCTTGTTAAAAAATACTGTCATTTGTAACTATATACTTCATGGGGTATTTTTGCCCATCTCTGCTAAGACATTAGGAAGTTTTCTTACCGTCCATGATTTCGTCTGGCCTCTTGCGTTTCTCGTACACTACGATGATGACTACTAGGATTATGATTTCTGCTAGCACACCAAGGAAAGGCCAGAGTGGTGCTAGATGGCTGCGCACCCGCAGAATAGAAGTAACAGCTGCAGTGCCAATCACATTGGTGGCGTTACACTGGTATTCACCAGGATCTGTGCTTATATCCAGGTTCAGTATATTCAGCTCTGTGTAGTTTTCTCTGCTGGTGATGAAGAAACGTCCTGAGGAGTTGTCAATGTCCTGCAACCAGGAGTTCATTGCACAGTGTAAGATACAGCATGCAGTTTAACAAAGGAGAACAAAATGGGACACACAGTTTTCAAATCAAAGACTTGGGGAGAAAGACATACCGTGTAGAATGTCCCCTCCAGTTTACGCCACGTCCAGACCGGGTGTGGGTAACCAACAGACTTGCAGTACATCATTGCGTTTTCTCCCTCTTTTTTATTTTCACTTCGCTTGTGTCCAGTAATAAGGGGCGAAGCTAGAAAGATAAAATAGAATAGAAAAGGTTGAGATTAATTATCTGAGTTGGCAGCGATTAGACAGTCAAAGGAGCATTTTAACTCATACCAGATGGTATGAACAATGAAGTATAAGGACCTCTTCCAGCTATGAAAATGAAATTATTAATTAGTGGCCCATGGAAGTGAAGAGGTGTGTAATTGGGATTTTTGGATGCCTGGGTAATTTCACTGTAAAGCTCACATTTCCTATGAGAAGTTATAACCAATTTTATTTATTTATTTGCTGTTTGAAGGGAACACATCTCCAATCAGTGCAATTCAGAAAAAAACAGGCCACAGGAATACGAGTTCAAACGTTGCCTTCTAACAGAGGCTCCACTTGTATTTATTAAAAATAAATCCTTCAATGTGAACCCTATTCAAGAGCTTTTGAGAAAAAGTAAAGTAGCATGAATTATCTCAGATGAGCAATTGATGGACGATTGATAAATGAATAATTTGATACATTATTACTGCAAAACCATATGGTATGAAATTTAAGGATATTTAATGAAACATTGCAACAGTTCAAGTATGTACGTATATGCTTCTTCTTTGTGCAAGTAGGTCCCTTGATCACAATCTTTGTGGCACATTTTTAAAAGTGAATTTCAGAGACGTCATGCTTTCCAGGCAAAGAATATCTCCCTTTATTCTGCAAAGCAACAACAATACAATCATTCTGTCTTTTCTTTCACTAATCCTCCAAATTATGGTAATTCCTCCCGTGCAATTGGGCAGGATAAGGGAGGGGCCTTGAGGGAGTGTTTTCGGCTATGCGCGTGGATGATGGAGCAGGACAGGTCTGAGGTCTTTGGTGACATCACTCCACTCTAATTACGGTGTACACGTGTCCCCTGAGCCGGGGAGGGGCCAAGCTCATCTTTGCCTTATCCCAACTGTATTATGCCAGTGACTGACAGTGCAGGCAGCCCTGTGAGTGGTGCCAAAACAGGCAGAATCCTCCATTTCACACTCCTGACAGCCTGTGATTACTAATCTGCCTGTACTAGAATGAGGCAGAGTGCTGGTGTATGAATGTAATAGAGATGTCTGAGGAGGAGCACGGTCATAGCTGTCAATAAGGCTGGGGGAAAGAAGACTAAGGATGATTAAGAGCTGTCAGGCTTTCCTTAGTTTCTATTTCCTGTCACCACATATTTGAATATGATGTGTTTATAGTGAGTATTTCTGTTAATAGTGAAGATTACATACAGTTGAACAATCTCGTAATTTTTCTTTCACAGTATATTTGAAATGCATTTGAGGCAGTAAGAAATGTACTAAAATGTGTGAACTGTGAGGTATGTTATATGTATCTCTGGCAAGCTTAGTTTCACAAACATTAAACTCCGCTCCTGCCATAGAGATGGCTGGGACCGGATTCAGGGCCTTAATCCCACAACATCACACAACCCTCCATCTGTTGCCTCTGAGCTGAGTCCTGCAAGGAATGGTGTGCCAAGGACACTGTAGGTGAGGGAGCTCAGTGAATTATTGCCAGGATCACAGAACAAAGATTGCTAAAATCATGGTGGTTTGCTTGCTACCTACATAATAATTCTAAAGACCTATAGAAAATAGCAAGCTCACTTGATTATAATAGAAATTGCATTGATAAGCTCATGCAGTTTGTCATGGTACCTACTGCAGAACAATATTACATACATTCCCCATTGTTTATGCAAAGACTGAATCCACAGTGCAAAATCATGCATTGTGGCTTTAGTGAAAAAAGAGGAAAAAAGGAAATAACAACCCAAAAAAAAAAACTAATTCTCATGAGAAGCGACAGCAAATCTAAGCAACCATAGCCCTGCAGTCTGCCAATGGCTAGAACGCTGTAATTCGAATGGTGACGAGTCCTGTCATCACATAAACCAGCGGAAGCGGAACACACACGGTTCTCACCCATGTTATGCAATCAGGCAGCACTTTAAGACAGCCGCGAAATAAGAAGCAGGGCATGCTCAGTATGCACTATAGCCATGCCACAGCAAATTGGCTTAAGCACCACACACAGGCAAGCCTCTCTTGAACAGGGTTTTCACTTGCCCTTTCTCGCTACAGAAGATCCCTTATTCAAACCGACAGCTCAGCTGTCGGCTTGAATGAAACAAACATGTAGTTTCTAGCTTAGCGTCTGTGCACATTAAAGGGACTCCACTAGGGCACTCATTTAAACATCTATAAAATTATATGAAAACAGTTCTTGATTCAGAAATATTAAAATTAAATTGAAACAAGTTCAAAAAAATTTAGAATGTTGTTAAAAATGTAGAATCTCTCATAGAGAAGATCTACTGTAGTCTTGTCTTTGGGTATTTGGTGTGTGCCCTGCCTGTCTCCTTTGCTAGACTGTTGTCTCATTGAGAGACCGGAGTGACAACAGCCTCGGGATTGCTCCCTGTCATCACCGTTACACTAGATGAGTCCAAACATTTTTGTCAGTGAGGACTCCCTCCCTACACGTTGCTTTAGGTTGTTGTTAACTTTCACAGGACACCTTCAGCTCTCGCTCACTTTTACTTGTTATAAAACAGCGCATTCAGATGACACAGAATGAAGTAAAGCCGAAGCTTTTTCAAAAACGAATATGTAGCAAACACAATATGAAACATTTGTTGGGCCACAGCATATATTTTATCAGGATACATTTGTGTTATGATTGACTTGAATGACCACATGAACCAGCTCTACTGCGTGACCAGAGAAACCTTACCTTTTATTTCAATCGTAGCATTGGCATTTGGGGCCATTGCAAATGTGTAAACACACATGTATTCCCCAGCATCGTCTGCCCTTGGCTTATTTATTCTACAACAAAATACAAAATATCAAATTACTCCATAGGTTTCATTTACTGTTGTGCACATCACTTATTTTGCAATAAATCTAGGATACTTTTCAGTTCAGTTCTGCAAATAATCAGTGGTTTACATTTACATCAATTTACAACTGTCTTGATAAATTACAACCCATGGCAGACCGCCATGATTTTATTACCAAAATTTTTTTTTAAAAATGGGCTGCCCCAGAAAGCGCAGCATTGACTTTTTAGCTGGGATTCCTTGTGTATCACTGATGTAATGTGACAAGGAAGTGACCAATTGATATTATCTTGTGACTTGGCAGAGTCTTTGGTATGTTAATCAGGGCACCAGTGTCTTTCTCTTTCAATGGATATACTGTGTGAGAGCAGTAAGCAACAACTAACTCAGACTCTAGGCTACAATACGGTTTTCCATTTATGGTTAGATGAATGACTCTATTTAAACAGTGATAAGGTGGGTAATTATTTTGGAAAAATACCAGTTGGCAAAATAATTTAAAACAATTTGTTGCATTCATTGCTAAGTGCAAACCATTGAGATTGCTCACAAAAAAAAGTCCATCACTGCCCTTAGACACAAACTGTTTTTCACCTGTACACCGTGGTTATAAGTCCCGTCCTTGTACCAGCGATCTCCTTTCCATTCTTCATCAGGAAGCTTTCTTCGTGGGCATTATGGGCATTGGTCAGGTTACACTGCAAGGTGACAGATGGCCCAGGGGTGTCCACTGGTAGGATGATCTGATCAGTGGCATTTATCTTTGGCTCTGGAAGACAGACAGTCAAACCTTATCACAGAACAGGGGCTCGAAACTGCGCCGATGCTGGCTTGCAGCTGTAGGCTGTGCGCTGCTGTAGGTTTGTGAGACCTGTGTAGGAGGGTGGTTGTGAACTGAAGATAAATTTGCACACAGAACACACAAACAAAACATATTAGCACAAGAAAGCTGGAATGAGCAGAATCAAATCCTAATTTCTGAAATAATGGCTATGTATATATCTTTTTGGGGCTGTGTTATCTATGACTGCCGAGGCCTTGCTTTGACCTTGATTTTTACTTGTCTCATATAGTATATTGATTGTTGACGTAACAGTGTCTTGTATTTTTCTCCATATTTCTCTGTATGATTCTGTATTGGATGAACATTAGTGTACAGACTCACTTGATCCCACTTACTACACAGATTTTCATTATCGACCATCAAAAGGTTAACATACTTACAATACATGAGACACTTTTATCTCAGATCAGACGTTAAGGCCATTAAGAACATTAGACTTAAATATCTACACAAGTACAACCACTTTCCTACCTAAATTGCTGTCATCTGACTGTTCATGTAATTTAGCAAAAGCAAATACCGCAAGCTTTCAAAAATTAGGATCTCTAACTTCAATGCTTACGAATGACTTCAGTGTAAAAACTCAATGTTTCATGTAAGTGATTTGCCAACTAATTTACCGACAGTAATATTCGTTGTTCGATGAAGTTGCTGAGTTTGTGAGATTCTTTTAATCGACTCACAAGCCACACAAGACAAAAAGTATTTCTATACTACTTTCTATACTACTTCAAAATCAACACTATAGCAGAATCCAATAGTATGCCAATCTAATTACACATCTTTTATCACTGAATTTCAGGGATGATATATTTTCCATTATACTGTAAAGTATACTGCACTACAGTTTTCTTCAAGAACATATTTGTCTAATGCAACTCAATCTGAATTACATGAATTGCTAACAAAATAATTAGGTGCTATTGCAACACAAGAAATTTGTAAGTGCCTATTCTCAGCATGCAGTCAGAAGACGGCAGATAAATATGCTAAAAAAATAATGGTATGATATTAAACATGACAGTAAACAAACCTCTACATTACACATCATATTTAAATCACTAGTATTAAACCCTTAAGCGTCTCGTTCTATAGGATTCTGAGCGGGCTGGTGGACAATGTCATTTTTCAAGGGCATTCAGAAAGTGTCATTGTAGCACAAGGCAACCTCCACTTTGCCCTGAGAATCGAGGGGGAGGCTTCCTATGCTGTGACGTCCTCCTCCTCCTCCTCCTGAAGGGCGGGCCAACCATGGCAACCATGGAACCCCAGAGGGGAGGAGCAGAGAGCGCAGCATCATAATCTTACCATTGGCTGCCAGAAGCCCACTTACCAAGCAGAAAGAGATAGAGGGTAGCTACTGGGGTCGACGACTGACTTCTATTAGCATTCATGACACCTTCTTCCTACATTTCTGTAGATCCAGTAGCCACGGGGATCTCTCTCTCTCTCTCTCTCTCTCTCTCTCTCTCTCTCTCTCTCTCTCTCTCTCTCTCTCTCTCTCTCTCTCTCTCTCTCTCTCTCTCTCTCTCTCTCTCTCTCTCTCTCTCACTATGCTAAAAAACCCCACACATATTCTATAAATAGCATCCTAGGTAAACAGGCACACCAAACCACGAGGAACATAAATTAACATTTGACATAGAGAGCAAAGTGGTCCACAGGCAATTTTCCTGGAAGGTTGTTTGTAGGACATCTGCTCAGAGGAGATATCAATGAGATGAAACTTTCTGCTTGGCTATCTCTGCTTTTAGGGGAGCGTTATATATACTGTAACATACTACCAGGCGATTATATTAATGTTATACTACATTACAGTATTTGTACCGGAGGGAGTGCAATATGGTGATAGCTTGCTGACACAAGGACAAAGTTAAGCCACTTGAGCTTTAGCCATCTGGTTCACCACTCCTACACTCTTAGAAAAGATGCCCCATCAATTTGTCTAGTTTTGGTCTGGCAGTGTGTTGAATGTTGACTGTTCCTTTTTAAGGGCGACATAGTATGGAACAGCACAGTATACCTTTACTCCCAAAGTCCGCTGATACCTATATAGGATAGGCATATGTGATGAATTATGCTGCATATATTTAAAAAAAAATCCGTGCCAAAAAGCAGTAGCCTTCAAAATCTTCCAGCATATGGGAAAGAATATCAGTACAGTGAGCTAGAGTGCACAACCACAAATTAAAATGAGCCACATCCAGAAGGCTATGACATGACAGTCACATTTCAGCACATTCTTTAGCTACAAACTACATCACACATCAACTTGCCGTTATGTCGAGCCCATTATATATACATGCATTAACTTGAAAGTATTACATGCATATAAGAAGGATGTTTACATTCAGTAATGACAAAATATTTGTGGTGAGGTTAAGTTTTGAATTTAGATGTCACACTTAGTTGAGTACATTTTATTTGCTGATTTACAAACTGCTCGGTTGTAAGACAAGTGCGGGCTTGCCAGCATGCTTCTTTAAAACGTTGCTGAAGTGTCACAGAGAGACCCGGTCACAATCGAATGGCTTAGCAAACAAAATTTGTAAGGCAGCACGATCAGCAGCTAATGCTCAGAAGAGCCCAACAAGCAGCAGACTCCTCTAAGCCTCTCGGAGCCTCACAGTGACTAACAACATTGCCCCTTCTCCAGTGAGCGGGGTGCTGAAGCATGGCCAGATTAAAAGGGTCCACTTGACATTCATCATGTTTGTACGCATACAGCAGAGGCAAAAAAAGAAGAGGATATAATGTCATTACTGATTCACAATCACACATTAGCAAAGAAGGCACAAGGCTACGCGGTGCACAGGCAGGCCCAGAGAGACCCGCCATTTGTGAACGTGAAGCCTCCCTCTCAAGCGAGTGAGGAAAAAGACACTGAAGACCCTCAAACGGTCTTATCCTTTATTGGATTAACCCAGACAAATATGAAACCCAGTGATGTTTGTTATTCTAAGGGAGGCGTTAACAGCAGGGATCGCTCTTTACACCAGAGCGGCTCCCTCCTTGTGTCTTCTTACAGTCTCATCTACTTGTTGCCCAGAATGAGAAGCTACATCAAACGTGGCACTACTTCAAAGCACCACTAGGTTGCCACATGTTGCAGACGGGGCTTTGAAGGAAATAAAACACTCCACGCAACGCAAAAAAACACAACATAACCTAAACAGAAAGAAGAAAAAAACATCACAAATAAACCCAGGGATAAGAAATGGCTAAAATTACGATACTAAGTAAAATCAAATTTTTGAAAGTTTGACATGGGAGGAGAACAGGGAGTGTAGATGGGGACAGGGATGGTTTCTGGGTTTGTGGTCATCTATATCAGTGTTTCCCAACCCAGTCCTCAAGGAACACCAATCCTGCAGATTTTCATTGGAACCCTGCATAGGTAGCCCTGCTTGTACTTACTCAACCAATCATCTCAGCACTTAATTATGCAAGGTGTGCAACAGCTGACATAATTCATTGCTGATTCGTTGAATAACTACAAACAGGTACCTATTCAGGGTTGCAAAGAAAATCTGCAGGATAGGTGTTCCTTGAGGACTGGGTTGGGAAACACTGATCTATATAACTCAAAGGATTTTGGGAGAAGCAGGGAGTTTAAAGACTTAAGTGAAAGTGGGTTTAAATCTACATATTGATGACAGACACAAAAACATCAGTATAAGAGATTATCAAAAACATTTTACGACTTTTCAAATCTAAAACAAAAAAAAAACAATTATTGAAAGCAAAATTGAGTGGTTCGTGGTTGTTTTATTTCTGTCTGGCCAATGATCGCTGCAGTGAAGGAAAGCTGTCAAGGGGTTTTATGGAGTAGGGTGGTTTAGACAAGGTAACTGCTAGTTTGTTCACCATCTAGGCACTACAGCACATAGACCACTCACTCTGTAGCACCGAAATGGTGGCTTGGGCGCGGATCCAGGTGATGGCAGGGTTTTGCCGTAGGTCATTGCGCCTAGGGTCGTTGCTGGCCCGGCACTCATAGGTCCCCGAATCCTCCAGAGTGAGGCGTGTGATGCCAAGCACACTGACCCCATTGGCGCCATAGGCTGTGTTGATGGATACCCGCCGTTTGCGGGCCCCGTCCCACAGCTGCTTGAAGGAGTCAGCTCGGTTGATCTCAGCGTACCACCACTGGATCTCCGGGGTGGGGTTACCGACCACGTCGCAGTACAGCTCAAAGGTGTCCCCCGTAAGCTTAATCTCAGACATTGGCGACTTCACAAACCCAGCTGGAGAGGAAAAGTGCATCGAGGTGGCGGGGAAGGGAAGGGGTAGAATAAGGTTAGAGTAGTGGGAAGGTGTGGAAAGGCCAGGGGAATGGAGGAGGAAATCAAATAGGATCATTTGGAAACAAAAAGAGAGGATGATTAAATGCAAAGCAAGAAGAAAGCCACAAAACATAGATTTGTGGAAAATCCATTTAAGATTAAAAAACACAGGATAAAAATTGTGCAAATGAGAGGAAGGATTAATCACTTTAAATTCAGCACCTTCAGTGTTCCCAGGCCTGCTATGGCCACATTATGTTCACCCAAAGTCCCAGTCACTCATTCCCAGTCCATGTCATCAAGTACTGTATATACAGCTTCCAAGTGACTTGAAATTGCCTTTCCTTTTCTTTTCTTTTTTTTCTGAAAATAATTTTTTATCCTTTGGAGGGTTTGCACAACAATATCTGGGAATACATTTTTTGACATTAGATACCAGATTCATAATATAGTTGAATTAAATGTAATCTAATTATCAAAATGGTTGGTCAAGTCGTCAGTTTTATTTGTATAGCCTATTATCACAAATTACAAATTTGCCTCAGTGGGCTTCCTGTCCTTAGACCCTCACATCGGATAAGGATCAACTCCCTAAAAAAAACCTTTTAACAGGAAGAAAAAATAAGGGAAAAACCTCAGAGAGAGCAAAAGAGGAGGTATCTCTCTCCTAAGACACAGACGTGCAATGGATGTTGTGTGTACACAATTTACAGAATACAACATTGAAAGAGGATAACAGCATTATAATGGAATTATAAGATATATGAAGGTAAAATAATTGGTAATAATTGGTTGGTAAAATAATTTAACAGTGAAACACATTAAATTCTTATTTCACAGAGTAAAGAGCAAATCTTTGGTTGAGCATTTTGAATGCTGAATTTTGCACAAAAGACAAGTGCACAGTACCAAGTTCCCCAGGGCAGTAATGCACACTAGGTAGTACCCAGGGCTTAGATCAAGTACATCAACTGATGTTGAAGTAACTTTCTGCATGCAACTGTAGGTAGTCCTGAGATTCCACTATGCTAAACATACCTTTTCATGGTAAAAATCACATCAATGAGCAAATGACTATAAACCATTTTTTAAAGAAATGGATATTATTTCGGTACTACATATATGTGGCGTGTATGTCAGTGCTGGGTCAGAGCATTGCTTGAGCATATGGTAAATCACCTGTCTAGTCAACATCAGCGACTTGAACATTTTCCCTTTGAGCTGAAGGTATCTCAGACACAACACTCTGTCAGAGCTATCAAGGACACTTTGACTCTATTAACCCTGATAAAATTGATATCTACAGCTACATGCATTCATGTGAACGTGAACAGTCCTTAAATCATCACTGAGTTGTGGTAAGTTTCTTATGAGTTCATATAAACCACTTCAAAATATAGTGAATCAACCTGCTCTCTGTAATGATCTATAAAGCAGCATGATACACAGTGGTTATGGTGCAACATTCTGCATTTTGTATAACTTATTACACTGTCATTTTACATGCACAATTAATAATTCATTCATTTGAACGCTGATTTCAGTTTTTCCTCTTTTTGCCCCCTGTATCTCTTCACTTAATGCATGCACTGAATATTAAAACGCAGACATGCACCTTATCACACATGAATGCTATGATATACTTAAAGCCAAACACATTTCATCCATATCTGCTCCAGCTGGTTAACCCCAGAAATTAGGTCAGCCATCCAGTCATTCAGGATAAGCTGGACTTAAAGGGCAATGCACCTCAATTTAAAAATTCACTTAAAAATGTTCCTGTCGCCCTGATGCCAAGGACAGTCTGAACAGTGTTGCTTGGAGAACCACGTTTCTAATATGGGACACCTTCAGTATGTAAAATGTCATTATTGTTATATATACATGGGATTACAATTGTTCACTTTGAACATTTTCACATTATATTTTGGGTGAATATTTAGCCTTGAGTTTCACTATGGATATCGTCACGTCTCCAGATTTGCTATGGCATCTCAGACTATATTTTTTTCTTTATGTTTAGGCCTTGATGGTACGCATGTGAGGCAAGGCCTTTTCGAATGGTTAATTGCAAAAAAGTACAAATAAAATGTAACATTAAATGTAAAGATTTTAGCAAAAATTTAGAGTGAGAAATCAAAGTTTTACCATTATTAGTTCATGTACTTTTAATCAACCCGTCAAGGCGTTGTCTCAAATGTTATATTTTTTTCATTTTTAGGATTAATTCATGATTTTATTTTGAATTTCTTTTTCAAAAATGGACTCTAATGTTATTTTGGGTCTGAATATTTGAAAAGACCGAGTGGTCTTTGACTGGGTCCAACTAGGTAAAATTGTGTAGTGTAATGATAAATACTGACCAGTTAATGATCTGCAAAAAAATTGATCAGATGTCTCTTTGTATTTCTTGTTAGCATGACCCAGATAAGTATCCTTAATCTAACTCAGACCTTCATAGTCCCGGTTCAGCCTGTGGATCTGGGGATAAACTCTGAAATGGTGTTCTGCATTGCTCTACAGTGACTGTTGCCACTGCTGCCTTGGGTGGCTTGCATTTATCCTAGTTTTCTCCTTTGTTCTTCACCATCTCCCACTGAACTCATAAATGGGTGTCTTAATCCCTGTCTTTTCTCCATCCCCTTGCTCTGTATCTAAATTTATTTCCATACTCTTCCTAGAACTACTTCTTTGGGTTCGCTATTGTGCTGCTGTTGGAAACGGCAGGAATTACCATCCATAGATGGTGGATGACGTGGCAAAATCAATAATGTGGTTATACCACAATTACCCACCTAAGAATTCATCTAGTGATACTATTCAGTTACCAGTCTCACAATATGACTAATCTGATGAGATGAAAGAGACAAAAAGCAATATGTAACTGAGTTGATTGAATAAGCTTATCTTCCTGTGTCAGCCATAGCAAAACACAAGTTAAAATGATTAAAGGCCGGCGTCCAGGTGGCGTGGCGGTCCATTGCCCATTGCCTACCAACACGGGGATCGCTGGTTCAAATCCCCATGTTACCTCCGGCTTAGTCGGACATCCCTACAGACACAATTGGCCGTGTCTGTGGGTGGGAAGCCGGATGTGCGTATGTGTTCTGGTCGCTGCACTAGTGCCTCTTCTGGTCGGTCGGGGCGCCTGTTCAGGGGGGGGGGGGAACTTGGTGGAATAGCGTGAGCCTCCCACATGCTACGTCCCTCTGGTGAAACTCCTCACTGTCAGGTGAAAAGATGCGGCTGGCAACTCCACATGTATTGAAGGAGGCATGTGGTAGCCTGCAGCCCTCCCCAGCTCAGAAGAGGGGATGGAGCAGCGACGGAGATGGCTCGGAAGAGTGGGGTAATTGGCCGGATATGATTGGGGAGAAAAAGGGGGGGGATGATTAAAGGTAGGGAGAACTTTATAAAGCTGTAATCTACAAAGGTTCTCCCTTGATAAATCATTATTTTATCCATCAGCATCATAGAGTGAGGTTACCTAATACTAGCTGCCTTCTTTGCCATGGTTGGAGACAGTCTCCAGTCACCGTATACGACTGTTGAAATGTTTTGTCGCATGAACACTGGTGCAGCGGCAAATGTTGGAAAGAACTCCAGCAGGGAAAAAGATTGAAATTGGATGCCAATGTGGCGATGCTTCTGTTCAACAAACAATCAATATTACTACAGAAGAGTTCTTGCAATATAGTCTGATGAAGTTTGCAATACATTTTGGGCTGCATGTGTTAGCTTTGAGCCAAGCTAATTTTTACAAGGAGTGGGAAAAGTTAACTACTGAGCTGGGGGCACATGAGCAACAATGGCTGCTATAGCTGGTTTGTTGTCCAAGAAGTTCCAGCAGGTCTTTCTCACTGCCTCCTATATCAAACTATATTGGAACACGGTGCTACTGTAATACTGATTGCCTGTCCAACGGAATTGTCACATCTTCATCGTGTTTCAAATGAATAAAATAACTTAATAATGGAGAAAAATGGCAGATTTCAGCTTTAAGGAAAGGGTACAGTAATTCATTCTTCCCACAGTTTTTGCTATGAAAGACACATTCAGTAAAACCTCCTTAAGATAACGTGGCTTATGGAATAATTTGTTTCCCTTGAAGCCTGTTGTGATTAGTGTAACAGGTTTGGCAATAAAATGGACAGATGAAGAAAGCTCAATTTCTTTTAACGTTTTGCATGAATTTGTCCAAAAAACTGACATTTAGTTGAAAAAAGAGAGTGGGTGGACTTGAGAGATATCGCTCCATTTTAGGTCATAGTGGGAAATAACTCAGTCATTCAGATCTGAAGCATCGAGACTAAGGTCAAGTCAAAATGTGTCGGTTTTACGGGGTATGCTGTGCTGAAAAGTGCTCTAAATTCAGTAAGGAAAGTAATGGCTTCTTATTAACCCATCTTGGTTTTAAGACACATCTGTGTGTATTCACACAACGGTTTATTTTCATTCATTCCTTGGCAGTTTTGTTAGGATCATGCAAACGGTAAAATGACCCAAATATTGATTAGGAGATGGACTGAGTACAGCATTCCTCGGCAGTTTTGTTAGGACCATGCAAAAGGTAAAATGACCCAAACATTGATTAGGAAATGGACTGTGTACAGTTATAGAAAGTCTGTTTGAGATTTTACACCAGATAGAGCTTATTTTTTCCAGTAACGTCAAGAAAAATAGAAAATGCATCCATATTCTCCCAAAGTCAGGCAGTTTGTGCTCATAATTACACCATCTATCTTTTCCAATTCATTTTTAACTGAGCTTTACTTTGGCGTGACATCACAGAACGGGAACTGGGAAAGCTCCCCCATTTTTGGCAGTAAGGGGCCAAAATAGACAAAACTGCCCTGCATCACAGGAGAAACGGTTGAATTCTGAAATGTCATATTTTTTTTTTAAAAGGTAATGCATAAACGTCATTATCACCACAACTATTGAGTGTTCTGAGCTCTCTCTACCTGACTCATGTCTGTGTACCAAGTCAGTAGTTATTCCTACAATACACTGTCTTCCTTAATGAACCTCATCTAATGACAAATCACCTGGATTGTAGGCCCTGTTCTCTGTTGCCCCTGCAGCCTGTCAGCTGTAGACCACATGTCCTTAAATGAATCAGAAAGGGAAAAAAACACTGACTAAACTGTTCTAAATCAGGATGAAGAAATGGGAAGAAAGAGCCTCTGGTCTCTTGAGTGTGTGACGGCATGTTGTGTCTAACTACAGGCCCTACCAGATCTGTCTGCCCTGCTCAAAAAAAAAAAAGTATTATAAGCACATGAACAGATAAGCCGTTGGGGGAGAAAGCAACTACCACAGTCAGCTGCACACTGCGTGCATAATCAGCTCTGTTAGATTTCATTTGAATAATTTTATTGAAGGTTTATCTGCTAGGGAAAATATTTGCCATGTAATTTTCAGAGTGCACCAAAGAAGTTTACACTTCAACACAATGCTTCTTCATTGTGGTTTGGGCAATTCTCTCAAGTCAAAATGACACTTTTCTTTTCCTGTTGAAAAATTCCATAGAGCAAGTCCAGTTCCTAAGCCACCCGAAGGTCACTTACGATTTCATAGAAGATTAGTTGTGGAGAGGGAGAATTTAGCTAAAGAACTCCGACACTTCTGCCAGAGATAGGTCTCATCCCGAATATTAGCTGTTCACTTTAGGCTTGTCTTCGTGCTTGAAGTCTAAAGATATGCACGGTAATTAGCGTTGTGTCTTCTCTTTTGAAACATCTGGGCCCATCATGCTTACTCCATAATACCAGAGGGTGAATCCAAGCCTGGCCGCCTACACTGTTAGTGTGATATTTCACTTAGAACATTTCCTATTGCAGCAATACCTGAGAGGGTGTTCTTGGCTGTGTTTACAGATATCTCTGTGATGTGGCTAGGTTTAGGTATAAGGCATTGATACCATCAACACTACAATGCCCATAACCACATTAAAGATTGTTCTCAATGATAATTTAGCTGACATTTAATACTCATGTGTTTGAAAGCATTTCTCATAACTAGTATTAATATCTGTACACAAAAATAGCAGGGAAACAATGAAAACTGCAAACTAGCTCCCCGGGGAACAGGAAAACATGAGGCAGCAGTTAATAAAGCATGACGACCAAGAAATGAATTTGTTTGTAAACGTGGGGGTAAACCAACTATGCTGAATGCTGAAATGCCACACCAAACAGAGGCTTTCCTTCAAAGCTGTCTCCTGGAGTCTTTGCGGAACTCTAGATCAGGTCTCTATCCACTAATTTAGAGGCAAAGGCAAGGGACCGTCAAGTACTGAAAACATTCGGTCTTGGGCATTGATTTTTAGGAAAATCCTACTCGTTCTACCTTTAATCATTCATATTCGGAATTGGTATCGGCAGTAAAAAAGTAGTATCGGTGCGTTACTAATAAAATATTGTAAAGACTGAACTACATTTAATTTTTAGACTTGAAAGACTTTTGTCCCCATACTGGGATATTTGTCAACGTCGGTCAGGATAACTGGCATTCAGGATCAATTTTACACCATGATGCACAGTTGTAATTATTTGACAGAAAGTTGCATCAGAAAAAAGATTCTCGAGGACTCATAGACAGGGCATGAATGTTAATACTAGGTCTCTCCTAAAATGATAATTTGTAGGCATATAGTTCATATTGTTACTTTTTATTATTGGCATACAATATTTACTTTTTTGGTGGACACTGATGGTGAGGGAAGCCATCAGGCTGAAGAAGGAGGCCTTTCAGGCTTGGTTGGCCCAGGGGTCTCCTGAAGCAACAGACAGGTACCGGGAGGCCAGAAGGGCTGTGGCTTCAGCGGTCACAGAAGCAAAAACTCGGCTGTGAGAGGAGTTCGGCGAGGCTATGGAGGAGGACTTTTGGCTGGCTTCAAGGAAGTTCTGGCAAACCATACGGTGACTCAGGAAGGGGAAGCAGGGCTTGACTCAGGCTGTCTTCACCTGGAGAGGGGAACTGTTGACCCGGACTGAGGATGTTGTCGGGTGGTGGAAAGAACACTTTGAGGAGCTCTTGAACCCGGCTAACACATCCTCAGTGGAGGAAGTAGAGTTTGAAGACTTGGGAAGCCCCACCCATATCCCTGGCAGAGGTCTCAGAGGTAGTTAAGAAGCTTCTCGGTGGCAAGGTGCCAGCTGTGAATGAGATTCGCCCTGAGATGCTGAAGGCTCTGGACATTGTTGGGTTGTCTTGGCTGACACACCTCTTCAGTGTCACGTGGAGGTCAGGGACAGTACTTGTGGAGTGGCAGACTGGGGTGGTGGTTCTCATATTTAAAAAGGGGACCGGAGAGTGTGCTGCAATTATCGGGGCATCACATTGCTCAGCCTTCCTTAGAAAGTCTACTCTAGGGTACTGGAAAGGAGGCTCTGACCGATTGTCATAACTAGGATCCAGGAGGAACAATGCAGATTCCGTCCTGGCCGTGGAACAACGGACCAACTGTTCACCCTTGCAGAAGTGCTGAGGGAGGCATGGGAGTTTGACCAGCCAGTCTACATGTGTTTTGTGGACTTGGAGAAGGCTTACGACCATGTACCCTGCGGGAGTATGAGGTACCAGGGCAGTTGCTACAAGCCATGTGGTCCTTGTATAACCAAAGTGAGAGCTGTGTCCGCATTCTTGGCACAAAGTCAAACAAATTTCAGTGTGTGTCTGGCTCCACCAAGGTTTTCCCTTGTCTCCGATACTGTTTGTGGTATTCAAGGACAGGATCTCAAGGCACAGCCAAGGTGCAGAGTGTGTCCATTTTGGCAACCCCAGAATTGCATCTCTGCTCTGCAGATGATGTGGTTTTGTTGGCTTCATCAGACCGTGACCTCCGGCGCGCACTGGGGTGGTTTGCAGCTGAGTGTGAAATGGCTGAGATGAGAGTCAGCACGTCTGAGGCCATGGTTCTTTACCGGAAAATGGTTGATTGCTCCCTCCTGTTTGGGGATGAGTTGTTGCATCAAGTTGAGGAGTTAAAGTATCTCGGGGTCTTGTTCACGAGTGAAGGTAGGATGGAGCGGGAGATTGACAGGCAGATTGGTGCAGCATCAGCAGTAATGCAGACATTGTACCGGACTGTTGTGGTGAAGAGGGAGCTGAGCCGAAAGTCAAAGCTCTCAATTTACCAGTCAATCTTCGTTCCAACCCTCACCTATGGTTATGAGCTTTGGGTGGTGACCGAAAGGATGAGATCGCAGATACAAGCAGCTGAAATGAGTTTCCTCCATAGGGTGTCTGGGCTCAGCCTTAGAGATTGGGTGAGGAGCTCGGACATCCGGGGGGAGCTCGGGAGTACAGCCACTGCTCCTTCGCCTTGAAAGGAGCCAGTTGAGGTGGTTTGGGCATCTGATTAGGATGCCTTCTGGGCGCCTTCCTTTGGAGTTTTACCGGACACGTCCAACTGGGAGGAGACCTCGGGGTAGACCCAGAACCCGCTGGAAGAACTACATGTCCAATCTGGCCCGGGAACACCTTGGGATCCCCAAGGAGGAGCTGGAGGGTGTTGCTGGGGAGAGGGGCGTCTGGAGTGCCCTACTTAGCTTGCTGCCACCCCGACCCTACCCCGGAGAAGCGGCTGATGATGAGATGAGATACAATATTGAACAAATTAAAAACATATTTTTGAAGTTTTTTTTTGTCTACATGCATGTCCATAATTAAAAAGGAGATGCTAACGTGGTCATTATGCTCGTTTTTTATTCAATTTAAATTAAAATTTGTTTATTGCATAGTTACAGTCTCAGCAGTCTTTACATTCACAATGAGAAACAGGTAGATACAGAAAAAATAAATGAATGACACTCTCTATCCTATATCCTCATCCTTACATCATTTTACCCTCTTATTTGTAATTTGTAATATTGGGCTATACAAATAAAATTGACTTGACTCTTGATTGAGATGAGGTAAAAACCCACAAAAAGACATTTTAGGGATAAAAATGAGAGAAACCTCAGGTAGAGCATCTGAGGAAGGCTTCCTCCTCCAGGAAAGATAGGCATGCAATAGGTGCTCAACCATCCAAGAGGCAAGAGAGACAATACAGTAACTACAAACACTTAATGACTACACTTAGTGATGGTGAAACAATAAAAAAGGATACTGGGATATTTTAAGGTAAATTCTGTTTAACAGAGGCATCTACTGTTAAACAAAGTTCAGAGCCAATAGCTAGTGAGGAGTTTCTTGCAAGGGGTAGAGAAAGGTAATATAGTGATGCAGCAGGGACAAGTTCAGTTCAGTAAAAAGCAAACTGTTATGCTTGCACTTACTTGCACTGTTATCTTATGTATTATACTATGTATTAATGTCAGACTAAGCCATAGGCCCTTATTCATTCAGCAATGTTTGCTTACAATCGCTTTACTTTACATCAGCGATAATCCTATGTGGGATGTCAAGGCGTTTCATTACACATAATGCGACAGTGGGGCGCCTCTGTAGCCGAATGCTTACAGCGCATATCACACGGCCACATGGGCGCAACAGTCGCCGGTTCGATTCCAGCCAGCGACATTCATTGCATGTCATACCCCTCTCTCGCTCCCATTTCCTGTCTGCCTTTTACTATCGCTGTAAGAATACCCCAAAAAAATCTTTAAAAACAACAACAATCAGGTGAGATAACAGATTTTTCTTGATTTATTACATAATTCAGATTTCTTGAGTTGAGGACACACTAATTCTAGACACTTTTTCCGAATTGCGTTTTTAAGCTATTTACACATGTAAGCATTACGTTTTGGGTAATTAATGTCAACACATGAAACCATGACTTAAGCAAAGCTGATATTTGTGAGATAATTGCGAATTTACTACACATTTTTAATTTTTTTGTGACGTATATGTTTGCTGGGATAAAACAACGAAGGTCTATAAACTGTTGTAACAAAAGTAAAAAAATCCTCTAATTTCAAAATCTTACACTGTTAGCTTGAATGACATTTTCGATAGGAGAAATCAAACAACCCATCAATAAAATATGTTTAAATAGCAAAGCATAAAACATTTTAAAATGTATAGAAAATATCCTAATGAAGGTAGAAAGAGCTTCAGTTTGCGTTCTTAACCCATTTTCATTCCTTACTATTTTCATTTCTTATGTGGCTCATTCACATAGTCTGATCCAACCATCTTCTTACCACAATTTTTTTGACAGAGCATTTAACAGACAACTCCTGTTTTGACTAACAAGGGTAAAGTCTTGACTATTCAAATGTTTCTTTGACCTCAACTAACAGGATCCAGAATTAATATGTTAGTATAGTTAAAGCTGCTATGTGAGCTTTAAAGTAGTCTAACCAAAGAGGTCAAGCATTGTCAGAAGTGTTAGTAAATGTTTTGACAGAAGATTCAACATGAATTTATGATAAATAATACCATCTTTGACTCACTCAGCTTAGAAGAGCTCAGTAAGTCAAATAAAACATAAGCAGAGGGGTAAAATAAAACAAAAGCTTATAGTTTCGGCAAGATCTGTCTAAGGCTGTGTGGCAGTCACAATCACTATAAATGCCATTCTGAGGATGGGGGGGGGGGGTCCCTTGAGGTCTAACAGCAGAGTACACATCACCACCATGCAGCCTGAGAGTGAGTCAGCTACCTGCCTACAACCTTGCCTCTGGTCCCCAATCCCACAACATAGACATAGAAATTAGCTAGTAAAGAACCCCCAAGGGTCACTGAGCAGGTTTTGCACTGGGCTATCTGTGTTTGTATATGTGGGATGCATGTGTGTTTTACTTGTACCAGGGTTTGTTTGTTTTTTGTTTTTTTACATGATATTTGCATGTTCCCCCTGTGTCTGTGTGGGTTTCCTTCGGGTGCTCCGGTTCCCTCCCACCACCAAAAAGACATGCATGTTAGGGTTAAATACTCCTGCCTGTGCCCCTGAGCAAGGCAATGCAAAGAAGCACTGGAGTTGGTCCCTGGGTACTGCAGCTGCCCACTGCACCTATACAATAGGATGGGTTAAATGCAGAGGACCCATTTCATTGTAACCTGTACAATGACAAAAAATAAATGGCTTTCTTTCTTGTACTGCCACACACTATATAATGCAGTCAAGGACACCATTGCTTGTAACTTTGCAATTAATGTCCCTGTTAAAATTGAGTCACCAATCACACAGTGAGTAACTAAAAGACCTTGTGCAACAAAAGAGACCATGTATAACTTTATATCATATAGCCATGTCTTTGTTGGTGAGTGAGGATTGCTAGCTTGAATATATGGCCAAGAGCTGTCACACCGGGGACTGAACTAGAGCCCTGCGTGGGACTGTTTTCTTATGCTGCATTCACATGAAATGTGGGAGATGGTAAATGGCAGTTGGCAAAATGGAACAGGAAAAACCACAAACTGCGTGACGAAACGGCAGGACGGTTAAAAAAACAGAACTAAACTAAATGGGTTGCTATGGTGATGTTGTATTGAGAAAAAAAATTGCACAAATGTGTTTTGTGTTTGTTTAATCGTGTAATTCTGTCAATTCAAATTCCAATAAAATTAATCCGCCATCTTTTCTGTTTCGTGATATGCTACGTAACATCCGGTTATAAATTCCGTCGCGGAGGACAGCAAAACAGCAGTGCAGTCTGCTGTTGTCGGTATAATTTTGTAACGATCACGGATGAATAGGCTCGGTAGCCCTTGGTAAATGGGTCGGACCCTTTAGTCGACAGGTTAACGATGATGACCGTGGTGCGGGAACCACGGGTTCGCGTCCCGACTGCCTTCTGAATTCGCTACATTGGTGTCAGAAATGGGATGTAACGTGCACGAATAAGTAGACACGTTAGCCCTTGGCTACAGGGTCGGACTCTTCAGTCGACTGGTTAACGTTGTTGCCCGTGGCCCACGGGTTCGCGTCCCGGATGCGGCGATTCCCGGCTGCCCCCTGAATTCGCTACATTGGTGTCAGAAGTGGGCTATAACGTGCACGAATAAGTAGACACGTTAGCCCTTGGCTACTGGGTCGGACCCTTTAGTCGACTGGTTAACGTTGTCGCCCGCGGTGCGGAATACACGAGTTCGCGCCCCGGCTGTGACGGTCCGGCCGGGGACGCCCTTCCCACAGGAAGGGGGCAATGTAGCAAATTTAGGGGGCAGTCGGGGTTCGCTGCATCCGGGACGCGAGGCGACAACGTTAACCAGTCGACTAAAAGGTCCGACCCATTAGCTACCGTGCCTATTCATCCGTGATCCTTACATTGCCCCCGTCCTTCGGAAAGGGCATCCCCGGCCGGATCGTCACAGCCGGGGCGCGAACTCGTGTATTCCGCACCGCGGGCGACAACGTTAACTAGTCTACTAACGTGTGTACTTATTCGTGCACGTTACAATTTGCGGGTCTCATCTGATTTTACCGTCCTGCTCTCATCCACAATAATGACTTCCGGTTTGCCGTCTGCCTTTTACCGGATTCCATGTACGTATGTAGCGTTACCGCCTGGCCCGCTCCTGCGAACGCGTGTCTCAACTCCCGCCCGCACTCGCAAACATTGACCATTCACGCGGGCCGTACAATAGAGTTCCGTTGATTCTATGTCTTCTCCCATCCCGCAGGGAAAACACGTTATTGTACTGTGGAGTATTAATAAAAAGATGCATACCTGTCGGTAACAACGTAGCGAAATTACGTTCTAGTCATAATTAATAATTACAGTTATTCTCATGCAATAAGTACACCTGTTCCAGGGCAAAATTACATTGGGTTTCATTCATCAATCGTTCGTATGCACAAATTTGTTCTTATACACCAGCGGTCGGGAACCTATGGCTCGCGAGCCATATATGGCTCTTCCGGTCACGGCATATGGCTCCCAGACAATTTTGAGTTGAAAAAAAAAATCAGTTTGGAACTGATTTTAAAATACTTGTGATATTTCTTAATAATACTGTGTCATTTTAAAGTAAACAGAAATTAGTTTTGAAGATACATTTCACGGTTCACGGGTCACCCGTGGGTCGGGTCGGGAACCAATGGCTCGCGAGCATGTCCGGGTCATTGTAAAGGCGAAGAAATCAATTTTATCAGATAGCCAACTAGTTTATCCGCTTCAACCCTTGTAACGGAAAAGATGGCGAAAAGAAAAAAAGACGATGATTACCGTGCGTTCCAGGCTGCGTGCACAGAGGAATTTGCATTTGTGGAGAGAGCAGGATCTGCGGTATGTCTAATATGCAATGATAAAATTGCATCGATGAAACGGTCAAATATAAAGCGGCACTTCGATACGCACCATGCTTCATTTGCATGGAAATATCCAGCGGGGGACAGCAGGAAAAGGGCATGCGAGGAGCTACAGCGGAGAGTGCAGGCGAGTCAGCAGCAACTACGTGTGTGGACCAAGCAAGGTGACGGGAATTCTGCTAGCTTTGCGGGGGCTTTGGCAATAGTAAGGAATGGAAAGTCATTCACAGATGGCGAGTATGCCAAAACATTCATGCTTGATGTGGCCAATGAACTGTTTGATGATTTCCCAAATAAAGACAAGATAATCAAACGAATAAAAGACACGCCCCTGTCAGCAAGAACTGTGCACGATCGTAGCATCATGATGGCAAATCAAGTTGAGGAAACACAAATTAAGGACATAAACGCCGGGACATACTTTTCTCTCGCGTTAGATGAGTCAACAGACGTTAGCCATCTATCTCAGTGCAGTATAATTGCCCGGTATGCTCCAGGTGACACACTGCGTGAGGAAAGCTTGGCTGTTTTGCCAATGAAAGGGACAACAAGAGGAGAGGATTTATTCACGTCTTTCATGGAGTTTGCTAAAAAAAAAAAACTACCGATGGATGAGCTTATTTCTGTCTGTACTGATGGTGCACCCTGTATGTTGGGGAAGAACAAAGGATTTGTAGCGCTTCTCCGTGAACATGAAAAGAGAGCCATCCTAAGTTTTCATGGCATCCTGCACCAGGAGGCGCTTTGCGCTCAGACGTGTGGCCAGGAGCTTGGTGAGGTGATGTCACTGGTCATTCGAGTGGTCAACTTTATTGCTGCCCGAGCTTTAAATGATCGCCAGTTTAAAGCTCTGTTAGAAGAAGTTGTGAATCATTATCCCGGTCTGCTTTTACACAGCAACGTGCGTTGATTGTCAAGGGGGAAGGTGCTCAGCCGTTTTGCAGCTTGCCTGAGTGAAATCCGGACTTTTCTTGAAATGAAAGGCGTCAGGCATCCTGAGCTAGACAACACTGACTGGCTCCTGCAGTTTCACTATCTCGTGGACATAACTGGCCATCTGAACCAGCTCAATGTGAAAATGCAAGGTATTGGAAATACAATCTCATCCCTTCAACCAGCAGTGTTTGCATTTGAAAGCAAGCTGGAAGTCTTTCTCAGGGACATTGAAACAGGTCGTCTTCTGCACTTTGAAAGACTGCAACAATTTAGAGATGCATGCTTAGCAAGTGACTCCACTCAACATCTGGATCTCCAGCAGCTAGCTGGCTTTACGTCCAATCTCCTGCAGTCATTCAAAGCACGTTTTGGAGAATTTCGTGCGCGCACTGGTCTTTTCAAGTTCATCACTCATCCACATGAGTGTGCAGTGGACAAAATCGACCTGACATGCATCCCCGGGGTCTCTGTCGGAGACTTTGAGCTGGAAGTTGCTGACCTGAAGGCATCAGACATGTGGATGAGTAAGTTCAAGTCACTTAATGGAGAGTTTGAAAGTCTTGCGTGACAGCGAGCAGAGCTGGCGAGGGAACACATGTGGACAGAAATGAAAAATCTTCAACCTGAAGACCAGCTGATTCTTAAAACTTGGAACGAGCTTCCTGTGACATACCACACAATGCAGCGTGTGAGTATTGCCGTATTGACCATGTTTGGCTCTACATATGCATGTGAGCAGTCATTCTCGCATATGAGGAACATTAGGACCAACCTACGCTCACGTTTAACTGATGGAAGCCTCAACGCCTGCATGAAGCTCAACCTCACCATGTATGAACCAGACTACAAGGCCATCAGCAAAACCATGCAGCACCAGAAGTCGCATTAAAAGTAAGACATATTTAAATATTATACGTTAAAAATACTATATGGCTCTCAATGAAATATATTTAGAAATATTTGGCTTTTATGGCTCTCCCAGTCAAAAAGGTTCCTGACCCCTGCTCTAGATAGTATCTTGTTTAATATGTGCAGGAAGAAGTGCTTTATCTTTGAAGGAGCACTTACTTTGACCAGGGAGAATGTAGCAGGTATGTCACCTCAACCCAGAGGTGCCAGATTTGTGCCCATTGTAGATCAATACTTTTGCACATTTGTCACAACTAACAAAGTCCAGTTTGTTTCAGGCTTTGTCAATAACTTGAGAATTTTTTTCAAACTATCAGACTTGCCTTGCTTTGCTTTTGTATTGTAATGACCTGCTTCGACCTTCTTATCAAATTAATTTGTTGACGCTGTCCTTCTGGTTAGCGCTAGCTAAATCCCAGAACGCGCAGTTTATTTTTTGACCACCCACTCCCATCTGCAGCAAAGGTAAAACTGCCCACTCCTGCTAGATTTGCGTTGGGTCCCGCGGAACCCACGGGATCCCAATCCCAACGTAGTCCTCTAGACTGAACTAGAGGACTTGACCAAAGCATCCGTAATTGATTCACTGATATGGGTTGAAGGGTGATAGATTCAGAGCAGCTAGCACATGAATGATAAAATAGTTATAATTTTCCTCCTTGAATTCCTCACACACCAGTGTTAAACTTGATGTAATATCAGTGAGCTGCAGCATTTTCAGAGACAAAATGCCTAAGGTAGGAAAACTGGTTTCCAAAACTGGCAGTGGTGGGAGATGACCTTTACCACTACACTATAAAAACTTGGGGCTGTCACTTAGATCACAGAAGGGATGCGAAGCTAATGTGATTTAAATTCCAATAACCCCTACGCCAGACTGAACTGCTCTAATCTAATCCCCACCCCTCCAACCGACAAACGGAACCACATACCGATTTACCCTTTTGGAGGTTAAGAAGACAACGGATCACTAACGGCTCACTGTGTAACCCTATCAGTGTGTAGCTGTGTCAGTCGGACTGGACATACTGGAACTGTATCACCACAGAACCTCTTCACCTAGCTCATAATTGCTGTCCAAATAACAAATACTATTCTCCGATTGCGGAAATGTTGCCACTTAAAGCATCTGCATCAGAATCTTATTACCCCCTATCAGCTGAAGTTGTTTGGGTATGCGCAACATTGGCTGCTGGCTGCAGAAACATTAGAGAAGCAGGCTTATGACTGACTTTTTAAAATACTGAAAGGTATTTGATGTTTCAGATGTGAAGTAGCCAATTAACCTATCTTCAAGGTCCCCTTGTGCAAAAGAGTTAATCCCTATTGTTACGGCATAAAAGCCAAGACTTGAAAGTTTGGGTTATACGTGGCATAACCCTGGCAGTGAAATGTAAGTGTGAGGAAGGCTGGAGCTGAATTTGAGGATGTGTGCTCAGAAAAACCCTTCCCCGGATAAGTTAAGGTTAAAAAAGTGTCATGCAGTATAGGGTTATGGATCAGTAGGTATGCTTGCGTTGTCTTTTTGGTTGCGGGATGCTTCTCTCATCAGTGCATTGTGTATCAGGTTTGCTAGTGGGCATGCATGACTCAGTGTTAGAGCTGGCTTGATTCCTACAGCATATCTTCTGGTGTCACGAATGCATCCTTTATGCAAAACCTAGACAGTAATTTGAAATGGACAACGCTACCACATAATGTGAGTCTATTCATAAGATGAAAACTGTAAAATGTTTCTGCTTATATCACAATATGACTTGATATATAAACAAGGATGTTGCTTACTGACAAAAAAAAATCTAAGATTTCTTTTTACAGAGGGCAGTTGCAATAGACATATTGATATGTGTGGGCACAGATCTTTTTACAGTATATCTTTCCTAGTATTTAATTGTGTACCCTTTAATATACATAAACCTAAATATCTCTATTCCACGCTGCATTTGCTAGGCAAACAATAACCAGAGTGCTGTCACCAGTTAGATGAAAGGAAATCATTATTGTGAAACTGTTCATTATTAAGACATTAAGAGGTCAGCCTGTATAGTCTCAATTGGCTCATCAATCTAAAGGCTGGCTTAACCTTGTCTGCATAAAAATAATAATAATCACACAGGCCACAATAGTATAACAGGAAAATTCTCACTGCATTGTTTGTGGGTAAATTATGTTAGGCACACAAGTAGTTCTTCAGGTCAGCCCCCCCCCCCCCCACACACACACACACATACATACACAGACACACACATATACATGAGGACCCAGTCCTTTAGAGCTTAAATAGTTCATAGCCACCCAAAGGGCCTTCAGAGAGCTGTGCAGCTGTGCACAAGGAGGCTGTCCATTAAGAGTTAATGGATTCACTTTCACAAAAGGACCTTAAACCCACAGTTCTCCGCGCCTTGTCTCTGTGGTAAAAATAGAATCGAGGCAGAATGGACGGATGCTATTTACAGTCCTCCAAATATCTGTCGCAGAATCTTGCCATCGACGTTCTCCCCGAGCATGAGAAAATAATGGCTCTTACTCCCTCCGCTTCACACATGCAGTGATTAGATCTCATGCACTTATAATTACAATTCTCTCCAATTCATTGCCTCAACTATGAAATATTGCAGGGGAAAATCTAGACAGGAATCAGTCATCCTTGATCTAAACTGTGAGAGATAAATTAAGTGGCTTGGGGGGGGGGGTGTATGGATATCTGACCAAAAGCTTGGTAGCCTATAACTTGAATGTTATGCAATCGTGGCAGCCTGCCAAGTACAACTATGACTAAACCTACGAGTAATTTGCGGTCTTTGAACACCTGAAAATGAAACGGACTTCTTTATCAAAAGATAAACAGGCATCACAAGTATTCTGTTACTACTGAGTACTGTACCGCCTAAAAATTAGCTAGCACAAGGCTGTCTCCTACTATTCCCTGGAAGTCTCAGCAAATGTTTGCATGTATACACACACACACACACACACACATACACATACACACATATATATATGTGTGTGTGTGTGTGTATGTGTGTGTGATGTGAACTAGGCCTCAGGGAGTTGGCACCAAGACAAAGACCAAAGCAAGAGTCTGTAATGCCTTTGCTCGAGCTCTATCAAACAATAAAACGGTTCCTTGGTATCTGATTTTCCAGATGCCAAGATCAAAGTTGTGTATGGTCTTGTGCATGTGCACTTACTTCAAGCCCTCAGAAAAATTATTATAGTAGTAAGAAGAGACGTCAAACGATATATTTTGTTACATAACTGCTGCAGTATGTCAGCTCATTTTGTCTCCCGCATGGCTGAAGGATGTAGGTTGTCTGTGTGCTTCCTTCTAATGTTTTAAGGACCGTCTTTCTGATGTGCCTAAGTTGCAACACCAATCACAGTATGAATGACAAAAGGTTTTCTGTCCATTCAGAAATCTTTCCATAACACAGTGTAGCAATCCCATTGTAGGCTTCTTCTTTTTTTAATTTGACTTATATAATTCAAATAAAAATATATAATAAAGTCCTGAAGGGTTAAAAAAAACTGCAGATGGAGTAAGTCTCTCACAGCCCTCTCCTCCAGTCAAATAAGCCTCTTCTTGACTTGTAAAAAGTGGGCGTCCAATTATCCCAAAGTAATGCTGAGAGGGACTTGAAGACAAGCAAATGATCAGTCTGAAGTGTGATTCCCTGCTTTATGTTTTGCTTAATGGCCACTCTGCAAGAGAATGTTGTGCTTTCTGTTTCTGACATTCAGCTATAGCTGCTCCATAACCATTTTATTTATTTCACCTTTTCATAAGGTTGTGGCAGATCATCACTTAATGAGTTTTCAAAAAAGATTCTTTTTTTTTTCGAGCAATCAATTCATAAAGGAACATGCCCCTAAACCAGTGATTTTAGCTTTTTCAGCATCTGTCTCTGAAAATCCTGGTTTTTACACATTTTGGCTAGGCACAATATTTACAGCCTCAAATAGAGCTATATTCAAAACACAGCTTTGGCAGTCATACGTCCCTGTATCAAGCGCTGTGATAACTGATGGCAGAACTGTCTGTTTACGTGTGGTTGAAAGAAAAGCTTGGCTTTTTTCTCTTTTATTTTAAACCCAGACCTCATTAAAATGTTGTCGGGCATCGTTTAGAATCGTAGACAAAAACTTCACTGATCTTTTCGGTACTGAGAAACTTACCACTTTGCCGAATAGTCTCACAGGGCTTCATTACAGTCCAATGGGGCAACAGCTGAAGCCTTCAAAAACCATGTTATATATCTCCCTTTCACAAACGGAAAGCTCACAGTACAGTCAACCGTGTAGTCATTCATGTTATGTCCATATTCAGAATATGCTTTGAGTGAGCGCAAAATTCAGTTTGATTTGACGCTACTTTTCCACATCTGAGTTGTACGTCACAACAGCGTGTAAACAGCCGCACGTGCCTCACCTAGGAATAAAGCAGTTAGCTTGCTAATGTTAGCTGCAGTCAAGCACTTCCGCAACAAACCTGTGCTATGACAACTCCCTGCGTGGATGTAGCTAGGAAAACATATTCGTGGAGCTGTGAAATAGTCAACCCCCCCCCCCCAATTTTTCTCCCCACTTGTATCCGGCCAATTACCCCACTCTTCCAAGCCGTCCCGGTCGCTGCCTCACCCCCTCTGCCGAGCCAGGGAGGACTGCAGACTACCACATGCCTCCTCCGCTACATGTGGAGTCGCCAGCTGCTTCTTTTCACCTGACAGTGAGGAGTTTCGCCAGGGGGACGTAGCACGTGGGAGGATCACGCTATTTCCCCCAGTCCCCCCCCCCTCGCTGCCCCAACCCCTCTGCCGAGCCAGGGAGGGATGCAGACTACCACATGCCTCCTCCGATACATGTGGAGTCACCAGCCACTTCTTTTCACCTGACAAGTGAGGAGTTTCGCCAGGGGGAAGTAGCGCATGGGAGGATCATGCTATTTCCCCCAGTCCCCCCCCCCCAACCAGGCACCCCGACCGACCAGAGGAGGCGCTAGTACAGCGATCAGGACACATACCCACATCCGGCTTCCCACCCGCAGACACGGCCAACTGTGTCTGTAGGGACGCCCGACCAAGAAATAAAGTCATCTTAGCTGCATAGAGAACAATTTGTGAGTATTTTTTCCCCAGTGGATCTTACAAAGATATGTCTGACAGTACTGTGAGCTTGCTGCTTCTTTGCCAACTGCTCTCAGCCAGCAGGAATGTGTGTGGCACAAAGTAACTACTCTATTCAGAGTCAAGTAGATATAGAGATTCTTATATGTCACTACCACCAATGTCATGTGTGGCTGCTTTGTGTTACCCCTCTGGCTGCTGTGATTCACTGGAATGTGACATCAGGGACATGTGACGTTAGAGGACAGCTTGCCACAGGAAACTGCATGGCAACGGCGTTTACCGCCATCAAATCATGTCTTTTTGCTGATTTGTGACAGTAATCATTTAAAATCAATTTGACTAATGATTCCCCTTGCACTTTATGGCACTGAGTAAAATTAATAGAATTTCTCCTTTATTGGGTCCATAATATATCGTCAACCAGAAGTTGTCCGTCATTTTAGATTTTTAAAGGAGGAACATTGAGGATACATGCCCATCCATACGAGTCTTATGAGACTAGTTAGGTATATATTTATCGTGAGAACAACGGTGATTACGTATAACACTAGTGATATTGAACTGATGTTTTTCTCCTGACCGCACTTTTTAATTTTTGTTACTAAATCTCATTCTGTTCTTATTTTAAATGTTATTATCATGGCGATGAAAGGAGTCGGAAGACGTGCAGCTAATTGCCAGCAACTGTTGCAGTGTGTACTGTTATTTAACAAACTTGAAACGGTCACCTCTGCTGTGTTCCCGAGGACAGCAATCGTGTGTCAGAGAAGGAGATTATTTAATATTTCATGTTTACTATTTGGTAAACCTGTAGAGTGGGTTTTTGCTGTCGACTCTAGTAGCCTCATGCAGCAGGGTCGTCGTGTCTGCTTGAAGCATCTGCCGCACAGCCTACCACAGAAGTCTTGCACAGTGGTAACCGGTTCATACTACATGACAGTTACTCGAAAGAATGAACATGCAGTCGAAGTGACCTATAGCCGTCGTGCTCCTTTGCAGCAAAACTCGGCAGTCGTGCTTTTCTCAGTAAGTGAAAAAGTGCATTGAGAAATTGTCCGACCAGGACAATTAATCCCTCTTGCAGAGACATTCCTGCGAGATAGGCTAAGAGGCTCGTTTTGAGAATGTCAACAAAACCAGAAAAATAACTGATATGATGTCGTAATGAATAGATGCTATACACATGATTATGCCAGGTTATTTTTACGCAGAGTTTATCAACGCCGCTGCTTTAACACGGGAGGATGCGCTTGCACGCGCGTTGCATCGTCCGGTGATCAGTTATGTAAACAGATTTATTTGGGGGTTAAGTTAACTCCGACCTTTCTATCGAGACCAAGTGTGAAACGACGACTGACAGTCACCCCTGCAGCCTTTCTTTGCCAACATATTACACAGGCTACACCTTCACACGGTCATATCACTGTCCGCTTCTCTTTTTGTTTGCCCCCCCCCCCCATGAATGAGTATTTCAGTGTGAGCCGCGTCGTGTTTATCTTACCGTTCTGAGCCGAGATGAAGGTTATGATGGAGTTTCCCAAGATGACCGCCGCCAGCATCGCTGCACCGGGACGCATTTTTTTTTTTTTTTAGGGCTAAGCGAGAGAGGAGCGCGGGGCTCGGGCAGGACGAAATGTAGGAAGACAGATTTGTCTGTTGATCAAAGGGACTAGACAGACGATCTGGACATTGCACCGACTTCTGCAAAATCGGCAGCCGGGTGTGCAATACGAGTATAAAAAAAAGAAAAGAAAAAGAAAAAAAAAGAAGAAGAAAAAAAAAGAGATGCCCCTGTGCTTGAAAGACCTTGGCGGACAGCGATGGATGGATGATGGATGGATCCGGGACGGAAGCGGCGGCTGAGGAATGCCGCTGGATGACGACGCTCGGCTGCTCGTATCTTGGAGGAAAGCTCTTTACATGTCAGAGGTATCGACCACGGCGTGCTTCACGAGACTCAGAGGTGCGCAGACCGATGCGCATTGGGCGCTTAAACAGCCGCACAGCTTGCGCGATTCAAATTTAAGGGCTCGCGTTTTGTTGAATAAGAAATGGCGTAAGCGTGTCCCTCGTTATCTTGCATCTGTATTGTTTTAAATAGTAAACGAACAGAGAAACTGACCATGGCTCAATCACATGCGCGTCCTTCCCCGCAATTTAGACTTCATTAGTGTTAATTCCGTAGCCGCTCATGGATTAAATCGTTGTGTGGCGTGTGCCATTGAGCAGAACTAGCTGATCTCCTCTGGGACCTTGTAGACGGTTTCCAAAAGCTCAAGAATGAGGAACTTTGTGACGGTACACTGTTAAAACTTTTCCTGTAAAAGAAGAAAACTAGCGAGAGCGTTGCCATTAAGTCACCGTAAAATTTACATTTTTTTGTTTACCATCGCTAAGATTTATGGTTTTCTACTGTTAATGAAAAATACAGTACCAACTATTTTTTAAATTACTTTCACGGTATTTTACAGTTAACTGAGTTGTTTTAATGCACTATTTAGTTTGTATTTTTACATACATTTTAATAAACCCTTTTTTAAACCTAAATAAATACCGACTTGACTTAGCAGGTTATACACATGGGAATAGTCACACTACATACGATTAAAGGCACCTTTGTTATGAAAAAGGCTATAATAGACCTTACTGGTTGTCAGTCTTCCCAAAATCTCGGTCCAAAGCTGGCTACAAGCACAGAATGCAACCCATAACCACATATTCTTTGTGAGTGAAGAACAGAGCCAAATCACTGATTTTTCAATCGAGCAATTAAAATGTGAGAGAGAGAAAAAATCAACAGCTTCTCATTGCATTTCACTTTTTATTTTAATATAAAGTTGGAAACTGCACATGCAGAGCAATTACATGCTAAGCTAGTGCGAACAGAAACCTGAGACAGCCTTCTTTCTAAAAATGCCTTTGGCTTTTTTGCTGAAAATAGTGCAATAAAAGAACAAGGCACTTGGGCTCAAAAATATTAACATGATCAACTATATCCTCTTTTTTGATTAACAATATAAATATTGAAAAATATGAAACTGTTTAAAAAAAACGAGAGTGAGAGCAGTTTTTAAGTGAGGGAAACAGCTAGGACGATACTTGGTGTGTCATCTGGACAGAGGAAGGAAAACAAGGAGACTTGCTGGTGGAATCAGAATCAGATTACTTTAGTCATCCCCGAGGGGGAAATTGAGGAAGTACAGCAAAGTATACAGAGGAAGTGGTTGGCAAAGAAGAAGTGGGGAAAGTCAGAGAGATGAAGAAAGAAGACAGGAGTACAAGGAAATGCGGTGTAAAATGCAGAGAAAGGTGGCAAAGGAAAAGATGTATGGTAAGTTGTATGAGAAGTTGGACTCTAAGGAAGGAGAAAAGCACTTGTACCAAATGGTTAGACAGATGAATGGAGCTGGGAAGGATGTGCAGCAGGTTAGGGCGATCAAGGATAGAGATGGAAATGTGCTGACAAACGAGAAGAGTGTGTTGAGAAGGTGAAAGGCATACTTTGAGGTGCTGATGAATGAAGAAAATGAGAGAGAGAGGGGAGGTTGGATGATGTGGGGATAGTGAATCAGGATGTGCAGTGGATTGGCAAGGAGAAAGTGAGGGCAGCTATGAAGAGGATGAAGAGTGGAAAGGCAGTTGGTCCTGATGACATGCCTGTGGAGGCATAGAGGTGTTTAGGAGAGATGGCAGAGGAGTTTTTAACTAGATTGTTAAAGCCTGAGGAGTGGAGTGGAAAAGTAGCATACTGGTACCGATTTTCAAGAATAAGGGTGATGTGCAGAGCTATAGTACTTACAGAGGTATAAAGTTGATCAGCCACAGCATGAAGATATGGGAAAGAGTAGTAAAAGCTAGGTTAAGAGGAGAGGTGATGATTAACGAGCAGCAGTATGGTTTCATACCACAACAGAGCACCACAGATGTGATGTTTGCTTTGAGAATGTTGATGGAGAAGTATAGAGAAGGCCAGGAGTTACACTGTGTCTTTGTGGATTTAGAGAAAGCATATGACAGGGTGCCGAGAGAGGAAGTGTGGTATTGTATGAGGAAGTCAGGAGTTGCAGAGAAGTATGTAGGAGTGGTGCAGGATATGTATGAGGGCAGTGTGACAATGATGAGGTGTGCAGTTGGAATGACAGATGGGTTCAAGGTGGAGGTGGGATACATCAAGGATCGGCTCCGAACCCTGGTCTTGTTTGCAATGGTGATGGACAAGTTGACGAATGAGATCAGGCAGGACTCTCCGTGGACTATGATGTTCGCTGATGACATTGTGATCTGTAGCAAGAGTAGGGTGCAGGTTGAGGAGAGCCTGGATAGGTGGAGGTATGCACTGGAGAGAAGAGGAATTAACATCAGTCGGTGCAAGATGGAATGCATATTAGGGATGACAGTGAAATGGTGAGGATGCGAGTAGAGGTGATGAAGGCTTATGAGTTTAGATAATTGGGGTCAACTGTTCAAAGTAACAGGGAGTGTGGAAGAGAGGTGAAGAAGAGAGTGCAGGCAGGGTGGAGTGGGTGGAGAATGTCAGGAGTGATTTGCAACAGAAGGGTACCAGCAAGAGTTAAAGTGAAGGTTTACAATCTGGTGAGACCAGCTATGTTATATGGTTTGGAGACGGTGGCACTAACAAAAAGACAGGAGGCGGAGCTGGAGGTGGCAGAGTTGAAGATGCTAAGATTTTCACTGGGAGTGATGAAGAAAGACAGGATTATGAACAATTATATTAGAGGGACAGCTCAGGATGGACGGTTTGGAGACAAAGCAAGAGAGACAAGATTGAGATGGTTTGGACATGTGTGGAGGAGAGATGCTGGGTATATTGGGAGAAGGATGCTGAATATGGAGCTGCCAGGGAAGAGGAAAAGAGGAAGGCCAAAGAGGAGGTTTATGGATGTGGTGAGGGAGGACACGCAGGTGGCTGGCATGACAGAGGATGATGCAGAGGACAAGAAGAGATGGAAACGGATGATCTGCTGTGGTGACCCCTAACAGGGGCAGCGGAAAGTAGTAATAGTAGTTTAAAAAAAAAAAAACAAGACAGACAGACAGACAGATATCCAAAATAATTTTCATTACAACTTCTCACATACAAAATCAACACGTGCCCCTCATTTCCTCTTATCATAACATGGACTATGAACATAAAAATCCAAAGGAAAAAACACCAAAGCCCTGAGCGAACCCCTCGCCCAGCAAAAACATCCCAGCCTGGAACAGTTGGATGTGTTGTTTCAGAAACAACACAAACACGGAGAGAATGACATAAAGAAGACAAGATGTGAGAAGAAGAGATGCCATGAGTAAACGAATATTTATTCAAGTACAAAAATCAGACTGTATTTACTTATTTCTCTAATTCATTATTTTAGAACCTCTGTGATTGTTTGGATATTGTGGTTGTTTTTGTGCATTTTGTTTCCCTGTGTCTTTAATGCACCAATCAAGAGCAGCGCTCTTAGGTTCGTAAAGGGCTTCTTTCTTCTTCTTCCTCTTCAAGAATAAAAAATGATAGAGTGAGAGAATGGAAGAGGGATTCAGACTTTTTATTCTGTAAGGGAGAGACAAGGAGGGAGAAGGAGGGTGAGATTTAGAGGGAGGAAGAATTAGAGAAATGAGACAAGCTGGTATTTTGATAAATATAGTATGTGAGTAATGGGATTTGAGTGAGCTCACCATCTTAAATGAAGTCCCACTCAAAGTCCACAAGTCTCCTCAGCAGAGTGGATACATGTGGACTGACTGTTGTCTTTTTGTTGATGACTTTGCCCCATCCAGTATTGGTGCCTCTCTCAGGGTTTATTCCAATGAAGTCCCTGAAAAATGATTGTGTTTCTTCAGACATTGTGTAAAAATCAAGTTGTGTAACTCACAACACAATAAAAGGCAGCAAATGTATGGCTGTACAATAGCATGTCATTGAAAAGATAAGAAAAATACAGGTTTTACTGAAAGTAACTCTTGGATGAATTCGAGTATGTGTGCTGCCTCTTCTTGGTATTGGAGCTTAAAGGTGCAGAAGGTGGAAAATAATGCAGCAGGCTCCGTCAATAAAGGTGGGCTGGATCCCCTCACATATGATGAAGCCCTCAATGCTGACCATCCAGCACTGAATACAGCTTCCTGCCATTTCACCCGAAACTTGGAAGAATTTTCCTCTGTCAGATTTATAAGTTTTTGGTTCATGTTTGAAATTAATTGTGTTGAGTGGTGAAAAAGAATTTTGCCATGTGTAGTACTGGTTGAGAAGCCTTTTTTTAAAATTCATTATGAGCATTCTGTCCTATATCCGTTTCTATAGTACCCTGAATAAATATTGCTCTTAACAGTTACTGCGTCTCATTTCATCTGCCCCCAATAACAATAGTAGCACAGTAACATGCAGAGAGGTGAAGTTTTGATTGTTACAGAATAGTAATTGTGATATAAATTTGAGCATCAAGTTTGGCTTATGGCAGAAAGAACAGCTGTGAGTTTGTTTTTTTGTTTGTTTTTTTTTTATGCTCATACAACTAATTCACTGTAGGGACCGGTGCTGCAATAGGGACTACAATACCCGTAACTCCCTGCTCCCTGCTTTTTCCAGCCAAGTGGGTAGAAAAGTCCTTAATGTGTGGGACTGGGTAGCAGTCCGGTGTTGTTGCATTGTTGAGTCGGCAGTAATCGCCGCACAGGCGCCACCCACTACCAGACTTCAGGACGACTTGGAGGGGTGAAGACCATTGGGTTGTTGAAGCGACGAATGATGCCAAGGTGCTCCATATTCTCAAACTCCTCCCTAGCGGTGGTGACCTTGGCTGGGTTGAAGCGCCGAGCCCAAGCATAGACTGGTGGGCCAGTGGTGGCTATGTGGTGCTCCACTCCGTGCTTGGCGGTAGATGATGAGAAGTGGGTGAACGGTGCTTGGCAGCTGCTCGCTTTCTTCAGCTGACAGTTACATCCCAGGGAACGGAAGTATAGCACCTTCCATTGGGAAATCCTCTCCCTCTATCTCGCCGTTTGACACTTCCATTCCCTGCTGGAGGCCCGCCAGTTCACGGCGTTTGTGGACCACAAACCACTGACGTTCACCATGGCCAAGGTGGCTGAGCCATGGTCCGTGCGCCAGCAGTGACAGCCCTCCTACATCTCGGAGTTCACCACGGACCTATAACATGTTGCTAGCAAAACCAACCTCGTCACCAACTGCCTCTCCCTGGCCATCGCAAGGGCCGAGCGCTTGGGATTTGACTACTCCCGCATGGCAGCTGACCAGGCCGCTGACCCGGACATGCTGGCTTTCAGGGTGGCTGTCACAGGGCTGCAGGTAGAGGACATGGCTTTTGACAATGCTGGCACCACGCTCCTGTGCAACGTCTGCGGGGGTCAGCCTCAGCCCATCATTCCCACTGGATGGAGGCACTGTGTTTTCAACATTGTCCATGGCCTCCTCCACCAGGGCAAAGAGCCATCTCAAAGACTGGTGACTGCCAAGTTCATCTGGCACGGACTCAAAAATGATGTGAGAGACTGAGCTGACACCTGCATGTAGTGCCAGCGCTCTAAAGTGCACCGCCACACCAAAGACCCCTGGTGCAGTTCCTGGTACCCAAAAGGAGATTCAACCACGTAAACGTGGACATGGTGGGCCCCCTGCTCCCCTCCCACAGTTTTACTTAGCGCCTCACAATGGTGGACAGGAAGCCGGCCCACTGTCATCAATGATGTCCACCAAGATAGCCCGGGCATTCATCGGGACCTGGGTCACCCGGTTCAGCAGCCCATCTGACTGCTCCTCTGACTGGGGCTCACAGTTTATGTCTGAGCTCCGGAAAGCAGTCGCAGAGAGACTAGGGGCAAAGCCCCACCGCACCACTTCGTACCACCTGCAGGCCAATGGGTTGTGCGGGCGGGTTCATCGTTCTGTGAAGGACGCTCATTGGGCCAGCCTCAAGGACAGCAGCTGGGTCCCGTGGTTCATGCTGGGCCTCGGGACCGCCCCTAAGGAGGACCTCCAGTCCTCATCTGCTGAACTGGTTTACGGCCAGCCGCTGCAGGTCCCAGAAGATTTCGTCCCCGACACCATGGCTGGTCTGCAGTCATGACAATGCCTGGTCTGCAGCCCACCAATGGACCATGCTTCTGGATAATGCCAGAATTTTTGCACCGGTCCCCACTTCGCAACATGGCCTCTCACAGTCTCACGTCCCTGCAAATCTGCAGTCGGCGGAATACGTTTTCATCTGCTGCGACACCCACTGTGGACCCCTGCAGCCTCCCTCCGATGACCTGTTCCGCGTCCTGGAGACCGGGAGCAAGCACTTTTTCATGGACATCAGTGGCAAGCCAGAGCACATTTCCCATGGATCGTCTCAAACCAGCTCACCTGGACTAGGACTGACCTGTTGGACTGACCCAGCCCCCACGGCAGGAGTGCCCTCCTACCCGCCCCCCCCATCAAGGCCCCCAAGGCTCCTCCACCCCACGCCTCACGGGTGATCTCCACCCACTTTCTCACCTTATGCTGTATTACTGGATTATAACCAATATGATTACATTGGTTATAATCCAGTGACACAATTTTGCCCTTAAAACAGCGGCTGACTTGAAATTCGCTCTCTCTCGCTGTGGACCGTGCACATACAAACATTCAGAGATACGCTTTCTGCAGAAGAAGAACTAGAACAAAGAACCATGTGTCTTCACATTACCGCTGGCGACAGTTTCACTGGACGATAACAGTCTTGTTCATTCACTAATCAGCTGTTATAACCGGTTAGGTCTTCCTCCAAGACATACAGTTTCCACAGAAAGAGAAGGCGACCGGATCCCTTTTATTTCTTAAACGTCGATGTAATTGTACCTGTTGGATCAATTTTCTGATCAACCTTTGGAACAGAGTGAGACAAAGTTCCCAGTTCATGTCTTCAACAGAATTTATACTGTTAGCATATGCATATGGGCTCTACAACCTTTAAGAGGCAGAGGGTCCTGATCTGAGATGTCATATGATATTTATGCAGTTTTAGCAGACATAAAGGGGACACTGCAACAGACATAGCAAATCTACACCTAGTTGCACAAGCTGTGCTGAACATCCGGTTCTAGAAAAGACATCCTGTTTTGAACAGGGAATTCGATCATGAACTCTCTCTGAACTTTAGCCACAAGGTTAGAGCTGCAACAACTGTAGAGGTAAGAGTGGGTGTGTGAGATGGGAGGCCAAACCCTGCATCAGAACAGAGTGCCAGCATGTTGCCTTGACAGCAAAGACACGGAAGTGTTGCCACAGTACACTAAATAGTGTGGGTGTTTGTCCGGGTAGTGTAGCGGTCTATTCCGTTGCCTACCAACACGGGGATTGCCAGTTCAAATCCCCGTTACCTCCGGCTTGGTCGGGCGTCTTACAGACACAATTGGCCGTGTCTGCAGGTGGGAAGCCGGATGTGGGTATGTGTCCTGGTCGCTGCACTAGCGCCTCTTCTGGTTGGTCTCGGGGCACCTGTTCGGGGGGGGAACTGGGGGGAACAGCGTGATCCTCCCACATGCTACGTCCCCCTGGCGAAACTCCTCACTGTCAGGTGAAAAGAAGCGTCTGGCGACTCCACATGTATCGGAAGAGGCATGTGGTAGTCTGCAGCCCTGCCTGGATCGGCAGAGGGGGGGGAGCAGCGACCGGGACGGCTCGGCAGAGTGGGGTAATTGGCCGGGGTACAATTAGGGAGGAAAAAAAAGGGGGGGCTTTAATGTACCAGCAGTAATAATAATAATAAAAAAAAAAACAGAATAGATACATACAAAGGTACATCTTGCACTCACAGCACCCAAGACTCCTTCAAAATCCTCAGACGACAGCTGAAGCATGGAGGATTTTCAGCTGACGAGCTGCCAGTAGAAAAGACACTTTGGCCAAACCTGCGCCCCACGCTGTTCATCGGACAACAGGACGCACCGCTGATCACCGTGGACGAGCGATCTCAAATAAGGCTGGTATCTGGGCATAGTTAGTCTGAAAGGTGTAGTTGCAGAGTTAGTTTGATAATTGGTCTAATTATCTCACGTGAGAAAAGTGTTTATAGTAGAAATCATCTCTGATCTAGATACACACTGTGATTCATGTAGGAAGTGTTACATGGGCCGACTGTTAGTTTTTAATTTTTCTTGTAACTTTTCTTTTGCTTGACTCTTCCAGGGTTACTTGAGAAGAGTACTATTGTTTGAATTCATTTTGCTGTTCAGTTTTGGTTCAGGAAACATCACTGGAGACCCATCACACCCTGGTCACAACCTGTTCCAACTTCTCCCCTCTGGTAGGCACTACAGGGCACTGTACCTCAAAACAACCAGCTATAAAAACCATTTCTTTCCACGGGCTGTCATTCAAATGAACACTTAACACTGTCAAATAAATCCAACCATTTTGTATATACTGTGCTGTACATTGTATGGATACTGGTACACTCTGTTGTGTCCATCTACCTCAGGCATGTATGTAAGTAACCTGCTAACATGTATTTCAGCATCTCTGATATATTCTCTGCACTATTGCACTTTATTGCCTATTATTTCGCCTGTAAATAGTCAATCCTTGTGTATATATCTGAAGATTGTTGTGTTGTAGTGTTGTTATTCTATGTTAAGTACACTGAGAGAGCCACGAAACCAGAGTCAAATTCCATGTATGTGCAAACCTACATGGCCAATAAACATTATTCCGATTCTTATTTACAGGAGCCATCCTCTGCCAAGTACTCCCAATTGGTGCAACATTGATTATTCCATCAATTTGAATGGTTCAATTATAAATATTGGACAACCAAAATTAATTATTAATTTATGAGACTGATTTGATAACCCTGTTGCACCTACATCACCATGGTACAGTTAGAGGTGTTTTTGATTTCCGGCCTTGGTCACACAAACAACAATAAGTGTAGCACCATTTAAAGAGTCCACTTGCAAAACATATATATATATATATATATATCCATATATCCAATTGTGCTCATTTCACCAAACCATGTGTTTTTTTCAGATATCATTCAAAACACTAGCTGGCTAGTAGGCAATAGTGACTTTTGCATCACTTTTGGATTTTGGATTCATAAAGTATACCATGTAAAGCATTACATACAACAGTTTGGTGTTTCTTTCAAAATTGCATTTATCTTTTCCTCTTTTTTTTTGCAGATAAATTCTTTATGTATTGACCATTACTCCAACCAATAGAAATTAGGTAAATTTGAATAACAGCAATGCATTCCTGTAACAAGGAAATCAGAATATCTCTTTGCAAGAGTATGGTATTATGCATTAAAGGGGCTATATACGACATTCAGCACCAGCATCTCAGACCTAAAACAAAGCAAACCTCCCCCCTCCCTTCGCATTCTACCCCCTCCCTTTGTGTTCTTGGCTATTAGTCCGTTGGTTGGAGTATTGATTTTTATAGTATAGAGTTATTATCATTAGTAACATTCAGCTTGGTAAGGAGCTATTTCTTCGATCTGCTGAGTGGTTTAAATCCATGTAATGTAATTATTAGCTTGCTAGCTATCCTGCTAATGCTAGCTACCTCAAATGCACATGCACAAACATGCACGTGGCTTCCTAAGCAAAGAACAGAAACTCAGATTACAACACACACAAAGGGAGTGTGACTTCATTCTCTTCTCAGGATGGCATTACTCCACTTTCTCTATACATAGCAAATAGTTTTTTTTGCTGCTATATTAATGTTCCAAATCTCACATATAGCACCTTTAATAGAAAATTGTATTGCTTGCCTCTCCATAACCTGATGCACCAGATGGTTTGTTACACAGAACCATCTAAGAAGTCATCCTTAGAAACTGGAAGAGAGCAGGCACTTAAAAGAAAAAATACTTGACAGGTGATTGGATGAACCAGCTGTCTATCACAGGCTAACTTCAACCAATCAGATCAAATCAAACTCTTGCTGAAGCCAGTCAGAAGAATGAAAAAATATTTTCCATGGAGAAAAGCCTTCAGTGTTGTTCTTTGCTTTTTTGTTTTCAGTGATAAAATACTCTCCAGTTCTGATGTAACTGGTGCTATAGCAGCATCTACGCTAACTTCTTTAGGAGCTGCCATTGCTGTTTTCAAATGAACAGTCACTTCTCGCTGTTGTCACACCTAAACCATGCCAGTACCCCCCAGTAGTTCCTCATATGACGCTGATTGGTCTGAACCACTGTGGTTTGGCCACAAGCACATAACTTGAAGCCTGGCAAGATGGATTCGTGGGACAGAAGACATGCATGTTAGGGTTAATACTCCTGTCTGTGACCCTGACCAACGCTATAGGAAGAAATCCCTGGAGTTGGTCCCCGGGCACGGTGGCTGCCCACTGCTCCTAGCTCCACAGCTAGGATGGGTTAAATACAGAGGGTAAATTTCATTTGTATGTATGTACAAAATGACTAATAAGGAGTACTCTATCTATTCTTCTATTCTTTGTGATCTCGTAATCTCACGAATCCAGCTGCCCCCCAAGGTAAGCCTATCCGGTGATGTAAACATACCAAGCAGTGTCAGAGCAGTTGCAGGTATTGATATTGTCCTCTCAATGTCAGCTGCATTGGCAGATCTGTAGGACACAGAAAGCGAAATACAAATGTACTTTTGGTAGGATGAGTTATTATATGACGTGGCGTGTGTGTGTGTGTGTGAGTGTAAAGGAAATTTACATTCGCAAGAAAGATTAGTCCTGTAATGGTCTCTGAGAAGTGAGCCATCAGAAGCTAGAGGACACAAAATGACAGCTCAACATCTTCACCCAGAGAGAGAACTTCCTTAACTCCTACATCAGCGGGTTTAGTCTTGAAGAGTTCCTCAGTGGCTCTACCATACTCCTCCATGGCAAGCTTAAGTGTACGCGGCACAGGGATATTAATGAGAAGCTCAAAGTGAGAATAGAGCCTTTTCTGAGTGAACAGGTATGGCCACTTGGTTCTTAAATCTACAATGGTTGGTGCCGGTAGAGCATTTGTGTGGCACTGCTGCAGATATATAGGCTCCAGCATCCCCACGACCCGGAGTAAGGATAAGCAGTTTGGATAATGGATGGATGCTGCAGATAGAAATTTGTTTCCATTAGCTGCTTTACCGCTGCTCTCTCAGCCCTGTTTATACTGTCCCGACTGTAGATCCCTTCCAGTTTTGGACTTAAGTCTCCTCTGGTGAGAGGCTGGGCTGGAATCTGGTACAGCCATATGTGTCAGTAGGTCTTCTCTTTTATCCATGGCCGGATGAACAGTGCTGTTGAAAGCTGTTAGTTCGATTCAGGTTTTCGATCCAATTTTTTACTTGGATTAGAAGTGATGTGTGTCCATTCCCAGAGGCACTGTGATTTGTTGGGTTTGGCTCATACGTCTTCATCTCATCTGCTACCACTCTCACTATCTGCCGTTGTGCGGCAGGTGAAGGCCTCCTACCATCTGAGATGGCTGAACGAAAGTCCACAGGCATGAGGTTCCATGGCGCCTGAAAGGATTCTGGCCATGATTTCCTTATGTGGGAGGAGGGCTGGCTGTCTTCAGTTCCATTAAATGCTGAGCAGGAGAGCAAAAATGAGCTGGATGTACTGGAAAATGGTGCAGAGTTGCTGCTGACTTCAGTGGGGGTGGAAGGCAGGACTTGAAGGTCCAAGGTGATTGTCTCCATCTCTAAAATTGACAAAAATATGAGATAGGCCATACAGCTTAAAAAAAATCAATGCATTAGTATGTAGTGATGCCATGACAGTAAGCAAGCATACCCATTTTGAATGCATTCAGAAGTTTTTGCTTTTGAATAACAGGTAGTAAGTCTGCAATGTCGTCCTCTTTCACATACTTGAGGTCTTCTATTGAGTGTAAACCAGAGGTTAATAGCCTGTCTATCATGAGTTGTTGAACAGCTTCAGAAATAGTTGGCAAGGCCCTAGGGATGATCTCCTTCAGCTCCTCCGTCAAGGTTGTCATTACTCTATTGAGAGGAAAGAATGGTGTGGAACAATTATTGGCATGTCTCACAATGTGTACTCTTGTAAAAGGTAATAATCAACTAGGTCATCTTGTTTAACTCAACAGTAGCATCCCTGAATTGGTATGAAGCCATAAACACCTACATCATGGAGAAGTAGAGCCTTACATTTTCAGTGATAAAATACACTGCTGAATTATTGTGGATAAGCACTACAATGATCTTTAAAATCACAAGGCCCTCAGAACTCTCATCTATAACAAGAAGCATGTTTTTTTGGGGGGGGGGTTTGTATTGTGCCTTTCACCGTTTCCTCATGAGCAATCAAAGTGTTGTCAGGGCCAAACTCATAGCTCAATACTGATACCCTAATGCTATGATTGTAGTCCCTAGGAAAAAAACTCAGCCATCTTTTCCACTACAGCAGTTCTTGGGAAGAGATCACCAGCATTAAGCTTGGGGAAGCTGATGCTCTGCAAGAGTTCAGCAAAAGTTTTTAAAATTGTGCATTTTCATTGCACACTGAAGTAAGTGTGCTTGGTCTCAAATCTTAATGTCCATAAACGAACAAATAGTTCAATGCGGATTATGAGCTCTGGATAGTAGCTGACATAATGATGCTTTGGTTTCAGTTGTTGATCAGGGAAAACTTGCTTTCTGAAATACAAATATTCATCAATAAGCACTCTCAAATAGGCCATTTGGTGCACAAATAAGAGAAACCATTTCTCTTAATTGTAAAACCATTTGCCAAGCTTGACTTTCACCTGGAGGTTCAATTTTCTCTCCAGTCAGCACTGGTAGCATCCTCTGCAACCACCAGTTTTGGACAGCATGCCCACTCAGCTTATCACTTCCTGGAGTCACCTTACAAGGTCTATCATTGGCATCGTTCCCTAGATTCTCAAACTGGCTTATCCTTTAGTTTAATTCAAGATTAGTAAACTGTTTGTCTACGAGATCAGAGGCTACAATGCCTTGAACCAAATCATGGAGGCAATCCAGGCTGACATACATGAAGGAAGCATAGCTCATTGAGCAAGGAGTCAAATTTGATACCTCCACTATGGGCTGAACCCCCTTCAAGTCTCTGAACATGCTCTCTGTAGTGGCCCTGCAAAAAGGATCTGCCTGAAATGTTTCTATTTCACAGTATCTGCAGAAATTTACACTCGAGCTGAAATTCTCAAGAAATCCTCCAAAGCTGTGTGACTCTACGTTGTCACCAACAATAGCATGCCGCATTCCTTTACAGACCTGCCCATCAGGTAACACTATGCCATCGTTCTCGAGGTCTTTCGGATCTTTTACCAGGCGACCCATAACCAGCTGCTGACCAAAATAATTGAAATCTTGTTCTTTGCAGAGAAGAACTAATTGCATCTGGTCAATACTTGACCTGTGGTGTGGTAAAAGGACTGCCAGTGTGAGATACACAGCAAGTATTTTGTTTCTTTTTTTTCCCAGACCCAAGTGGGTTTACAACTTTGAAAGCATCCCGATAAAGTATCGAGCCTAAAGAAGACCCCTCTGTTTGGAGTGAGTTCTCAGTAACGTTTTCCCCATCCCACACATCTTGAAAAACACCCTTAGTTTGCGCACGGTTGTGTACTTGATTGTACTGTTCAAGTCATATTGTTCAAGTTCAACTTCAGCTTTATTGCCATGTGTATTGGAATACAATGAAATTCTGGTGCTCTGCCTTAACACAAAGGACACAAGGACACACCATCTGAAAACAACAACAACAGCAACAACACTACAGACCTACATGTATACATGAATTCATATATTTTGATATACAAAATATAGAAAAGTACACAATAATACAACAATGTAAAGTGCATATATAGGTGCGTCAGCAACCTGATTGCCTGTGGAAAGAAACTATTACTGAGGCGGGTGGTGTGTGATTTGATGCTCCGGTAACGTTTTCTAGATGGAAGGAGCAAGAACAGAACACGAGCGGGGTTGGCCGTTGTCCTCTGTGATGTTTTGGGCTTCCTTTTTCCTTTTGCTGACTTACAGACTTGCACTGAAAAATAAGTTTCAAGTGTTTGTTTTATGGGGACATATTGAACAAAGCACTCTTTGCCTGCTTCATTTTGTCCCAGTTGTAGAGGCATTGGTTCAACATAATCACATTGATTCTTGAACACAGTCCTTCTCCGTTGACCTGTTTTCAGTTTGCGGGTATTGTGAGTCTGGAAAAGATCTTATGCTTTCAGATCATTAGCAAGGGTCCTCATGACGTCATCTGGGATCCCAAGCATGTGCAACTTCTCATTCAGTTTAAAAAGTAATCGTGACTGGCTGATGTCCCATATTGACTAAAAATCTTCAGCGAGGGCAGACCAGCAACTTGGCTTGTAGTTTCAGATAAAAGAGAGCAAGATTCCTCGAAAACAATGTGTCGCCAGTATTTTCTGGGCTAACTTCCAAATGCTAAGTATTGTCAGCAGCATCAAGCTGCAGACTGCACAGCAAATCACTGTCATTATGAGTGCCACTACTTCCACTTACACCTTCTGGGCCAATGATGGACTCTATTAAATTTCCCTCTGCAGTTTCATGGACAAATGAGAAGTAAATGTAGACACCACAGTAAATGTCTTATCACATTGCTTAAAAGGGGATGCAACTGCTCATCCTTTGATGTGCACTTTAAGGTGAGCGTAAACCCCGTCAAGGAATCACATTTGGCACTGCAGAAGTCAACATGGCATGTCAGGTCCGCTGCCATACTCAGTCTGGGCTCAATCACACATTCCTTATGATTTCTGTATAGATGTGCTTTCAGACCTGCACATTTAAAAAAAAAAAAGAAGAAAAAAAAAGGTCCTTTTGCAATGAGGCATACAACACCGCAGTACTAAATTAGATTTATTGCTGTGAATTTTCATGTCTCACAAAGGCCACTGAGGTGCTAGACTGATGTCGACAGATCTGATAGGACGACGTCATTGCAAGCCAAACAGACTTGACTGGTATGGTTCAATAAACAGTAAACTGCCCCCGTTAGACTGTGAAGCAAGAAAGAAAACAGCCCTTTTCACCAGTTCACCTGACAGTTGCTTTTTCAGTGTTTGAGGGGTCTGAAAAATGAACTGATCAATTGTGTCACGTATGACACATATGATGAACAGGCAAGTACTTACCATGATCTGTAGGGCAGCGGTAAAATGTTCTAGTGCGTCTGTAATGTCAGAAAAACATGTCAAAAATCAACCTAAATACAAAAGTCCGGGTGAAATGATACACAAAACACTCGATAGTTAAACTAATACACCCACAGAGTCTCCTCTACGGCCTTTACTTCACTATCAACATGTCATCAAGCAGACTCGTGCCAATGCAATTAGTACAAGTTTGAGAAAAACAACCACACTTACATGGATTTAAGGAAGCAGTAACGGCAAATCGAATGTTCTTCAGTTCTTCATTTCTGATCCGATTGTCTTGAAAACAGCCTTGCCTTAAATTTTGAATGTGCACTTTACCGCCCATTAACCAGCGTGCACTGAAGTCTTAAATGCTACTTCAACTGTTGGAAGTGACTTCCATAGACTGTAAGAGGTTTTCACTGTCAACACTATCATGAATCCACTGGCAAAATACATGCTAACTTAGGCGTGAAGATATTAAAATGAGCTCCTTGTGTTGTCTGATTCATGTTACGTGGGGCTGCAATGAGTGCACCCAAGCGCTAAACACAGGGGTGTGGAGACAGGCATAAACTACAGACAGGTAAAGGGGAATATTTCTTGCAAGGCTGTTGAGCCAGGACTAAGCGGAGCAGGGTGGATGAATGGATATGTGAAGAGCCGGGCTGGCGGCTGGCCGTGCGAAGCAGGGTGGGAGTAGCCGCAGCTGAGCTGGAGAGAGCCCTGGGCTGAGGAGGAGGACAGACAAGACGAAAGCTGGAGACAGAGGAGCCGGGCAGACAGAACTGCAGGGAGAGGAGAACAGGGTCAGGCCATTTACAGATAGCAAACATAATCGGTAATATAAATGCCCCGAAGAGTAAACTGACTGTGCAGGCACTACGATGTGGCAGCGTGGCTGCTGCAGAGCTGAGTATTTGAAGGAGTTGCAGCCTCCGCTGTGACTCCAGCACACTTGTCTCCACTAACACAGACACACACACACACACACACACACACACACACACACACACACACACACACACACAGAGCCACGAGGGGAGTAGCAACAGGTTAGGGAGACGCAGAGTGGGAAGTGGAGGGCGTGTCAGGGGAGACAGCAGGGGCAGACAATTAATAGGTAATCATCGATGAAATTATAGCTAGCTGCAATCGGGGTCATTCCTGTGTTTCCTCAGCCCTGTAGGTTAGCTATCGAATAGGTTAGCTATCGGTTAAGGTAAGCATTGGTTTAAGGTTAGGGTTAAGTCAGGTTAAAGTAGTTTAGGTTGAGTTTAGGTAAATTCAATGCAATCAGAACCTGAATCAGAATCAGAATAGGGTTGAGGGAACATAGACACGCTCCAACTGCAATCACCTATGAAATTCTAGCTAGCTGCTGAATCTTTCTATCATGATGTGCACATATTCAGTAATGCAAACAAACTGGAAACATTACTGATAGACTTTGAACTGATTTATGAATTAAATAAAATTACTACTCACCAAATAATTCCCAAGATGGGGATGGATGAAGAAAAGAACGGATCCAGCTTCACATTGTGCAGTTCAGGTGAAATTGCTCTTTCCAAAATACAAAAAATGATACTGTTACTTAAGATACTTTGGACAGCTGATTAGCAGCGAAGTGCTATATTTTAGGGATACATTTTAGTTCTGTTAAAAAATGGTCAATGGAGCATAATTTAATAGATTTTCTTTTGTATTAATAGTAAAGCACTGTATTTAAAAATAGGTTAATACTGTTGGTGAGGCTGGGGGAAAATCACATCCAGCACCCAGACAATCAACATTGGTGCCCCCCAGGGATGTGTTCTCTCCCCTCTACTCTTCTCCCTCTATACAAATGACTGCACCTCAGGTGACACGTATGTTAAACTCCTGAAGTTTGCGGATGACACAGCCATCATTGGCCTTATCCAGGATGGTCACAAATCTGCATATAGACAGGAGGTTGATCAGCTGGCCCTCTGGTGCGGCCATAACAACTTGGAGCTGATCACACTCAAAACAGTGGAGATGACTGTGGACTTAAGGAGGAGTCCCCCAACACTTCCCCCCCCACCATACTCAACAGCATGGTGTCTACGGTGAAAACCTACACATTGCTGGGTTCCACAATCTCTCAGGACCTAAGGTGGGCATCCAACATAGACACAATCATCAAAAAGGTCCAGCAGAGGATGTTCTTTCTCCAACCTGCATCCGGAGCTGCTGATTCAGTCCTACGCTGCAATAATCCAGTCTGCCATCTGCACACCCATCACTGTCTGGTTTGGTTCGGCCACCAAACAGGACAGGGACAGACTACAATGGACATTTTAAGTCTGCAGAAAGAATCATTGGTGCCAACCTGCCCTCCATTCAGGACATACACACCTCCAGACTCAAGAAACGGGCAGGCAACATCACTGCAGACCTATCATACCCTGGTCACAACCTGTTCCAACTCCTCCCCTCTGGCAGACGCTACAGAGCACTGTACCCCAAAACAACCAAATATAAAAACAGTTTCTTTCCGCGGGCTGTCATTCAAATGAAGGTTTAACACTGTCAAATAAATCCAACCATTTTATATATACTATACTGTACTGTACTGTACTCTGTACTGGGTTGTCCTCTGTGTGGAGTTTGCACGTTCTCTCCATGTCTGCGTGGGTTTTCTCCCACAGTCCAAAGACATGTAGGTCAGGTGAATCAGCCATACTAAATTGTCCCAAGGTGTGAATGTGTGTGTGTGTGGGCCCTGTGATGGCCTGGCAACCCTTCCAGGGTGTCTCCCTGCCTGCCGCCCAATGACTGCTGGGATATGCTCCAGCATTCCGTGACCCTGAGCAGGATAAGCGGTTTGGCTAATGGATGGATACTGTACTGTACATTGTACACATACTTGTACATATACATACTGTACTGTACATTGTACATATACTTGTACATACTGTACTGTACATTGTACGTATACTTGTACTGGTACGCTGTGTTATGTCCATCTACCTCAGGCATGTATGTAAGTAAACTGCTAACATCTATTTCAGCATCGCTGATATATTCTCTGCACCACTGCACTTTATCACCTCTTATTTCACCCATATAAGTCAATCCTTCTGTATATATATCTGAAGATTGTTGTGTTGTAGTGTTGTTATTCTATGTTAAGTACACTGAGAGAGCCACGAAACCGGAGTCAAATTCCATGTAGTGCAAACCTACATGGCCAATAAACATGATTCTGATTCTGATTGAAATTTCGCTGTTAATTGACTACAATCATTTACACTGAACAGGTCATTAAGGATTAAGGCAACTGTTTTCTGTGTTCACCAAGCCATTTTTATATTCACTGTCCATGAAATTTCTCTGATGTTGAATCTGGCCTGAGTACAGCGTATGCAATATTAATGCATGAGCATAGATTTAGCTGGGGACAGTTGGGACATGTACCCACCAACTTTTATGATATGTTATTATGTCTCCCCTTATATTTATATAAATGGGGGGGTATTCTTGCAATTAGTCTATTTACTGGATGATATGCAAATAAATAATTTTATATATAATTTACATATTCTTGCGTTAATAAGATATGGCCCCTCCAAAAATCGTTAAAGGGATATGAGTCATCAATTTTGCCTCACACCACCCAATTCCAATTTCCTGTAGGCCGGGACAAGCTAACAAAGAATTCTTTCATTGGAGGATGAAAGAGAAAATGGATTAACTGGTCTATTTATCAAAGATGGGAACTATTCAACATGCTGTGGATTGTGTGTGTAATTCTATTACTTACACAAAAGAAAGAAAGGAGCCAGCCGTGAACTAAGTCAGATTTATTCAAAAAGCACTTTTCACAAAATAATGTTGTTATGAGCAAAGGATATTAGTCTATGTAGCGGATAGATGGATGGATAGATAGATAGATAGATGGATAGATGGACGGATAGATGGGTGCCTTCAGAAAGCTGTTAGTGAGCTCATTTGTACACCAAGATGTCATAACAGCAGTCTTGAGTATTTTTAAAGCACATCTGCCACATCTATGAGAAACAATAACATGGCCTCCTGAAAGCCATGTATGTATTAAGCTGTGCTCCTGGGCTGCTTCACGGGCGACCTCATGTGGTCAATAATGGCAAACAGGAAGTCAGCATAGTGTTTTGAGTTGAATGCAAATGCAATAAAGAAAGGTATTGGATACATATTTATATTCTATTCCATTTTATGTTAAGATCAAATACTTGTACTCGTTGAATAAAATATTCCTCTCTGACAATGAATGATTTATTTGAGCGAATTCATTAAGAGCTGGCCCAGGGAAGAGTCTGCACATGAGGTGAATATCTGTAGTCTTCCAAGAGGAAAAAAGCTGAACAGTATTTATAGTAAGGGGAAAAAAAACAAGTCAAATAAAAGCAGGGGTGCATATAGATGGAAAAGTACTGGAACAACAATTAAACATATAGAATATGCTGTCCAGCAGGTTTAAGAATAATTTCTTCCACATGCACATTCTTTATTTTCTATAAATACAATGTTGTTCATCATTGCTCTTTGTTCCACCCCTGTATCTCTGATGTAAATTTTGTCAAATTTCTTCATTGCACAACAAATTGGACCACTGTATGCTCACTGATACAGGCCACGCATGTATTTGTACTCGGGGAAAGGGCTGGTTTTGGCTCAGGAATGGAACAAACTTCCCTCCACTTTACTCCCCTCCCTCCATTTGTCTGTGGAAGAATACGTTTAAAATGTAATCCCACCCAAAACCCCTTGTTGACCAATCAACTGGGGAGATGTGAAAGTATACGGCACACCCTCCTGTGTTGAAAGCCAATCAGAGTGGAAGTGTGGCATTTTGCCCGAGGGGAAAAACTTAACCCTGGATGCATTAATTACGCATCACTTAACTGTTGCCAATGTGTTCACAACGGCAGACCCTCTTTTGGACTTTTTGCAAGTGTTATCTTCATTTCTGGGTTATTCTAGTATGGAAAGTAGACAACAATGGCTTACCAGGCTGAAAAATGAACTTAGCAACAGTCCTTTGGTGTCAAATGTGGCTTTTGGCTTTATCCTCATGGGACTAGAGAAGCTGGTGGAGCTGGAGTTTGAGTGTCCTTGCAGCCCTACGTGGAACGGTGTGTTCTCATCTGCCTTCTTCATCATTCCTGCTGTCATGGCCTTCACCTTAATGCTGATCATTCAAGGTTGCAGATGTGATACATGGTGCAGGAAAACAGTTTCACTCTCCAGTTTTGTTCCTGCTATTGTTTGGCTGATTTTGTTGTTCCTCGACGGCCAGTACTTTGCTTGTGCGATGACAGACTGGAAGGGTCGATTTGTAGTAGTTGATAAGGCAGCTCCACAGAAATGGTGTGAGCCAACTAGTGAGGGAGATGATGTCAGTCCACAAGAGTTGATGCTTCGCTCGCAGCAGTTATTCGTTTTTTCTCAGGTGAGTTAACTCCTTCTTCGTTCCCCGAGAGTCATGTAGGATCAGGGGAGTGAGGGTGCTGTACGAAACCTTCCATAGTGTGATGCAACTGCCCCTCAAAAGTGATTACTGTAATCTGTGTTAATAGATTGTTGCTTATCAAAAATATAATTCACACTTTTTTCCTACTGACGTGTCCCAGGTTATAGGTATAATCCTCCTCATATTCATCTGTGTGGGACTCATAGTATATGTTATCAGAGAAAGCTGCCAGCAGGAGACAGAGATACATGATGCAGATGTAGCAGAGCTTACTGTGCTCAGGATGAGCTCTCTACAAACCAGGACATCATGACAGGACAGGCACCTCCCACCACACCTGCCCTGCTGGACCAGCAAGCTCGTATCGAGGTTTGTACGTACCTCCCCTCTGAACTGGCATGGACACGTTGTAAATACCCCGAATGGACCTCTCCAATAGCTGCCATAGCTTTTGTAAACAAGCGCCTTTTTAAAGGAAAATACTTTATCCCCTTAAGGTCTCGAGGTGCCTTTTGTATATGAACTCAACATGATTAAGAATGTGAAATCACATTCAAAACACTGTTATTATTGTTTTCTCCATTTCAACAGCGGGTTTATACATGGTATTTTCAGGTTTTCATGCACCGCTGAAAGACAATGACTTCTTAGGGATGTGCCTCACTCTCTTGAGACTATTACTGCACAGTGACACTCGGTGCATTTAGAAGGCACATACCTTCACAGCAGCACCAACCACCAAAACCAGCAGCTCCTAAGACTCATAGTCAGCTGGTTCATCACTTTCTTCTCTAAATGTCATGTTATCAAACTCCTCTACACATTTTTGAAAATGAGAAAATGCTCAAAGTGAAATATCACTTTAAACAGTATACGGCTATCTCTTTTTGTGTTGTAGCAAATATTTCTGGACCAAACTATTGATTTGGTCAATATAAGCCTGTTTGGCAATTATTATTTAAGCTGAACTTATATTCTACTACTGATGTCCTTGTACAATTCTTAGAATGATACTGCATGTCACCAGTGTCACAGCTGTAACTAGCCAAAAAAATGAATTGACAAACTAATTTAATGATAATACTGAAAGTCTGCTTTGGTTACATTTTTTTTGTAATAAAGAAATTATTTATTTAAGTTAAACACTCAGGAATTTTGTACAGTCATGTAAACATAATTGTGAGTTTGGTTCCGTAATACACTATGCATTGTGTCAAATTTGCAGACATGGTGTGAGTTTTCAATTCTGTGTGTCCTCAGCAATTAAATTTCATGGAAAAATTATTCATTGCAACAAAGGGTGTTTAATGCAGCAATCCTTTTTTGATAATCCAGAGTATGCATTAACACAGGAACCAAGTTAAAAGATAAATGCACTAACCTATGTTCTGACCCAAGGGCGGCATGGTGGCCCAGTGGTTAGGACTGTTGCCTGACAGCAAGAATGTCCTGGGTTCGAACCTCAGGCCCTGCCAGGTCCTTTCTGTGTGGCGTTTGCATGTTCTCTCCGTGTTTGCGTGGGTTTTCTCCCACAGTCCAAAGACATGCATGTTAGGGTTAATACTCCTGTCTGTGCCCCTGACCAAGGCAATGGAAAGAAGAACTGGAGTTGGCCCCCGGGCGCTGCAGCTGCCCACTGCTCTGCTCCTATACCATAGGATGAGTTGACTGCAGAAAAAAAATGTATTGTACCCGTACAATGACAAAATAAAGTGGCTTTCATTTCATTTCATTTCAAATTACTACCATGTCAGTATTTACCGGCATCATCAATATACTTCCCAATTTCACAGGGAGAATTGTTTATCAAATTATCTAAACTTGTTTTTCAAGGACTTAGTGTGTAAGTACAGGCATATTATAAGCATATTATAGCGTTATGAGGTGAGCATCTTACTTTACTGATGTTTTATTGTGTTTGGCCCTGAACACCTCAAGAAGGCTGTACAGTGCATTCCAGTGTACTGGACACAGCCCCTCTGCACCAACGCCCATCAGACTAAACAGCAAGTGTTAAGTTTAGTCAGCGTTAACTGAGGCCTGTACAACCTCTTCACACTACCCTTTACCTGCCGTTTAGCTATCGCCCAATGACATGTAATATATTCTTCTAATATATTCTACTCTAGCCTTTGGTCTCAAAAGTGAAATGCTAAAGAGGATCTCTGTCAAAGAAAAAACCCTGTTGAAGCAGATCACAATAGAGGTTGAATTCTGTCAAAAATCAACTCTCACTTGTGTAACACTTCTAATAATCTGAGAATAAATGGCTAATTGATACCTTGAAAGGACCCGCTTAACACGTCAGTAAACAAATTGTAACAAATTTAATTTCACCAAGAATTAATGATGAGGTTAAACTATGCTCAAAATGGCACCGCAATAAAGTTCAAAAATGCTTATGGCAAAAATTCAACTCATAAAAAACTACTGTATTGACGTATATCTACCATATATATATATATATGTGTGTGTGTGTGTGTGTGTGTGTTTATCATCATATATATGTTTATCATCACAATCATCGCCGTCATCGTTATTTGACACTTTTCACTTTCACAACAGCGACATCGTGTGGCAACATGGTGTAACGTACAGCCTTACTGGAAGTAATCCCGCTGGGCATAGAAATATGCTATCAAGAAACTCTTAACAAACACATCCCAGCCGGGCCGCTGGGCGTAAAAACAATCAAACATTAAGCAAATCAAATCGCTGTACAAAAAACATACATTTGACTCACCAGTGTTGTCTATTTGAAGACAACATCCACTCTCCTTTCTTTCTGGATGAAACGGTCGATCACACGGTCGTAGAGCACCCCTTTGGCTTTTAAATAAGACGAGCCAGGTTTTGGAAGCCTGTGTGGCTCCATGACCCCTTCTGTGAGGAGAAAAGCAAGCCCGCTCAGCAGTGAAGTTCCCCGCTTTGCTCGGATCCAGTGAGCCACGGGTACCTTTCGTAGGCGCTTGCCTGGAAATGCCGCACATACGCCTTCCCCGGTTGGGTCAGAGCCGCTAACTGCGGGGTTTATCTGCCCATCTCCACAATCCTCGTCTTGAAAATGGTATGACTAATAAATCTGCCACCACATCATTCACGAGTTCTCCTTGAGACATTATTCTCATTCACGGCTAGCTAGCTTAACGAACTACATCAAAAACACAAATGCTAGCTAACATTAGCCACCAACTACTGCGACCTGCTGATTGGCTGAAAAATCGGTCATGTGGCTGTATGCAGCGAAGGTCCTATGACGCTGTGTAAGTATAAAAGAATACGCCCATCCGCTTCATATCAAAATCTGATTGGTTGAGTCACCTATCAATCCCGTATTAACGCCTAACTTATTTAGATAGCGGAGACCTTCACTCGAGATGTCGAAAGCGCTGGCAGGAGGAGTCTTCTCACACGGTTACAACAGGGAAAAAGGTGATGGGATGTTTTTTTTTTTTTGGTTGAGAGACTGCAAGCAGAGCCTCCCGAATTCGTATGTGTAGTCGAAATCGAAATGTAATGCGATATTAACAAATTGATTAGAAGATTGTATTATATTTATGAAAGTGTTTTCCTTTTCTGTGGAGTCTTGTGCCTTCACCGAAGGCCTAGAAGGCCCTGACGGTTCGCCGCAGCTCTCGCTCTCTTTCTCTCTCTTTCTCTCTCTCTCTCTCTCTCTCTCTCTCTCTCTCTCTCTCTCTCTCTCTCTCTCTCTCTCTCTCTCTCTCTCTCTCTCTCTCTCTCTCTCTCTCTCTTTCTCTCTCTCTCTCTCTCTCTCTCTCTCTCTCTCTCTCTCTCTCTCTCTCTCTCTTTCTGTCTCTCTCCTCTCTCTCTCTCTCTCTCTCTCTCTCTCTATATACACTACTGTTCAAAAGTTTGGGATCACCCAAACAATTTTGTGTTTTCCATGAAAAGTCACACTTATTCACCACCATATGTTGTGAAATGAATAGAAAATAGAGTCAAGACATTGACAAGGTTAGAAATAATGATTTGTATTTGAAATAAGATTTTTTTTACATCAAACTTTGCTTTCGTCAAAGAATCCTCCATTTGCAGCAATTACAGCATTGCAGACCTTTGGCATTCTAGCTGTTAATTTGTTGAGGTAATCTGGAGAAATTGCACCCCAAGCATCCAGAAGCAGCTCCCACAAGTTGGATTGGTTGGATGGGCACTTCTTTGAGCAGATTGAGTTTCTGGAGCATCACATTTGAGGGGGTCAATTAAACTCTCAAAATGGCCAGAAAAAGAGAACTTTCATCTGAAACTCGACAGTCTATTCTTGTTCTTAGAAATGAAGGCTATTCCATGCGAGAAATTGCTAAGAAATTGAAGATTTCCTACACTGGTGTGTACTACTCCCTTCAGAGGACAGCACAAACAGGCTCTAACCAGAGTAGAAAAAGAAGTGGGAGGCCGCGTTGCACAACTGAGCAAGAAGATAAGTACATTAGAGTCTCTAGTTTGAGAAACAGATGCCTCACAGGTCCCCAACTGGCATCTTCATTAAATAGTACCTGTTAGAGCCTGTTTGTGCTGTCCTCTGAAGGGAGTAGTACACACCGGTGTAGGAAATCTTCAATTTCTTAGCAATTTCTCGCATGGAATAGCCTTCATTTCTAAGAACAAGAATAGACTGTCGAGTTTCAGATGAAAGTTCTCTTTTTCTGGCCATTTTGAGCGTTTAATTGACCCCACAAATGTGATGCTCCAGAAACTCAATCTGCTCAAAGAAGTGCCCATCCAACCAATCCAACTTGTGGGAGCTGCTTCTGGAAGCGTGGGGTGCAATTTCTCCAGATTACCTCAACAAATTAACAGCTAGAATGCCAAAGGTCTGCAATGCTGTAATTGCTGCAAATGGAGGATTCTTTAACGAAAGCAAAGTTTGATGTAAAAAAAATCTTATTTCAAATAAAAATCATTATTTCTAACCTTGTCAATGTCTTGACTCTATTTTCTATTCATTTCACAACATATGGTGGTGAATAAGTGTGACTTTTCATGGAAAACACGAAATTGTTTGGGTGATCCCAAACTTTTGAACGGTAGTGTATATACTTAGCACAAAAAGTTTGGAAATTTGTGTTTGGTAGATTATTTCTTTGTTGTAACAATGCTTCTTGGCAATAAATCTTATACCGTTGGAAAGCCTGTTTATTTCCCTTTTAAATGGCGCCCCGTTTGTAAGGAACATGCATTTGTGGGATGAGCAGCAGAGCTGGGTATGTGGGTTGCACCCATGAAAAATTTGCCAAATCTTCTCTGCCAATGCCAACCAGCTTATTTTACTGTTGCTGTTGACTCTTATTTTGAGCTTCTGGTACCCCAGGTGTTGACAGTCAGGTGCCTGATATAAGATTTATTGCCAAGAAGCATTGTTACAACAAAGAAATAATCTACCAAACACAAATTTCCTTACTTTTTGTGCTAAGTTTATATATCCATTATCTTAACCGCTTATCCTTACCCAAGGTCGCGGAGATGCTGAAGCCTATCCCAGTAGTATATATATAAAAACTTTTTTCCTGTATCCGTGTTGGTATATATATATATATATATATATATATATATATATATATATATATGTCTCCCCGCCTACTGCCCAATGACTGCTGGAATAGGCTCCAGCATCCCCGTGACCCTGAGAGCAGGATAAGCGGTTCAGATAATTGATGGATGGATATATATATATATATATGTGTGTGTGTGTGTGTGTGTGTATACTATATGTATATGTGTGTGTGTGTGTGTGTGATGTCAGAATACATTGACATCTGTACTATAATGACTAAAACATGCTTACTATTACTTTTTAATACATTAATATAGCCCAATTTGCCCTAATTCATAATAAATATTTTTGATTGAAATCTGAAATCGTACCAGAAATCAAGCAGCTAAAGAGGGACTCGGATACTTTTAGTCAGATCAAGGTTTGAAACACAGGCATTTGACCGAAGCTATAAAAGTCAGACAAAAATGCATTGCAACTGTTAGCAAGACCACGATAATGTCTTTATAGCGGTAGGAGTACCGGGACATTCTGTAAGACTCTGTTCTCAGGTGAGCGTCACCTTTGTGTCTCATGACAAACTCTATCCAGAAGAGGGCGTGGTATACTGGTTTTATTGGCTGGTCTCTGTGCAGCCTTGACAGTCTCTGCATGTCCATCCTGTAGGATGGCTCATGAAGAACTTCCTGTAAGCCCGCCAGAAAGTTGTTGTCTGTCCACTGTGACTACAGATAAAATCTTGGCTGCGCCTCTCTCTTCCAGACGCAGGAGGTTGTCATATTGGTCAAAAAATAGTAGCCTCACAACTGAGTCTCCATTATACTGAGGTAATTTGGCAAAAGCTGCAGCTATCTTTTCTGTGGTATCACTTGGATGTTCACACACAAAGGCCCCAGAGACATGATTATGACTCTGTTACCCACATTTAAAGACAAAGTCTTCCAAGTGTTGAGGAGGTTCAGCGGGTTAACACTGGTAGATAACTTTGGGCATTAGACATGGCAAGGGAGTACAAACAGTAAGCTTTCATAAGCCACACATCAGCATTCTGCAATAAATCATGTGATACAGCATATAGAAAAGCATGATTTTATCATTTTGGTTGAGCGATCAGAGCCATTCATTTGAATGTGGGTTAAAGAGGAGGGTGCAATGGTCATATGTCCCTCCCCGGTTGTTAACCAGCATACATCATAGACTATAGGTAACTTCAGATAATGAGCCAACTAAACACCTGCACCCCATGCTGCATCTATGAGAATCAAATCATACTGTCTCACCTTGATACTATCCATTATTTTCCTTTTTTTAACCATGTTTCTAGCCATTTTATGAGAACCTCAGACAGCGTAGATAAAACATTTTAATACCTCTATAATTGCAACATGAATAAGTTCCACACAGGTCTTTCCCCTACTTCTGTATCCCTTTATGTGTTAAGAGTTGAGGTTAAAAATTGCTAATGAAACTCCTCAGAGACTGACACAGCAGCTTAATCGCAGTATGACATTTCTGCTTTGATGCACCAGCTTTTATGATCCATACATTTATGACAAAGTGTCCCTGAGAGTGAAGAACTTTAATGAGAATGTTCACCCATTGGCTTCTTTCTGAAGGAACGAGAGAGAGAGCGAGAGAGAGAGAGAGAGGGAGCCATGAGGAAAGTCATGGAATGGAGCAGTTTTCTATTGCTAGACCGCCTTTTCAAAAGGAGAAAGAGATATATTGTGTAATCTTTTCATCCGAGTACTTTGTGACAAATATTCGAAGAACCCTAAATCAAAATCTCCATTTGGGAAAAGCATTTTCTGTGGTCTATTATTCAACACATCACAATAAGAGTTGGATATATCGTTTTAAACTGAGCAACAAATACTAATTAGTTCTAAAAATATTCCAGTAAGAGATAACATATTTTCACCCCCCCCCCCCATGGCCTTGAATTGGTTAGATAGGTATAGATAATGAGGGATGGATGGAGAAGTATAGAGAAGGCCAGAAGGAGTTACATTGTGTCTTTGTGGATTATATAAAGCATATGACAGGGTGCCGAGAGAGGAGGTGTGGTATTGTATGAGGAAGTCGGGAGTGGCAGAGAAGTATATAGGAGTGGTGCAGGATATGTATGAGGGCAGTGTGACAGTGGTTAGGCGTGCGGTAGGCATAATGGATGGGTTTAAGGTGGAGGTGGGATTACGTCAAGGATCGGCTCTGAGCCCTTTCGTGTTTGCAGTGGTGATGGACAGGTTGATGGACAAGATCAGGCAGGAGGCTACGTGGACTATGATTTTTTGATTTTGATTTTTTTTTTTGGAGATATTTTATTGATTCCCCGTAGGGAAAATACACTCTACATTTAACCAATCGTAGCTGTGCAGCACCCAGGGACCAACTCCAGGTCATCTTGCCATGTCTCGGTCAAGGGCACAGACAGGAGTACTAACCCTAACATGCATGTCTTTTTGATGGTGGGGGAAACCGGAGCACCCGGAGAAAACCCACCGCAGACATGGGGAGAACATGCAAACTCCACACAGAGGACGACCTGGGATGACCCCCAAGGTTGGACAACCCCGGGGTTCAAACCCAGGACTTTCTTGCTGTGAGGCAACAGCGCTAGCTACCATGCTGCCCTGATATTGATGATGTTCATGGATGACATTGTGACCTGTAGCAAGAGTAGGGAGCAGGTTGAGGAGAACCTGTAGAGGTGGAGGCATGCACTGGAGAGAAGAGGAATGAAAGTGAGTAGGAGCAAGACAGAATACATAGTATGTGTGAATGAGAGGGAGGACAGCAGAATGGTGATGATCCAAGGAGTAGAGGTAATGAAGGTGGATGAGTTTAAATACTTGGGGTCAACTGTTCAAAGTAACGGGGAATGTGGAAGAGATGCAAAGAAGAGAGTGCAGGCAGGGTGGAGTGGGTGGAGAAGAGTGTCAGGAGTGATTTGCAACAGAAGGGTACCAGCAACAGTTAAAGGGAAGGTTTATAAGATGGTTGTGCAGCTATGTTGTATGGTTTGGAGACAGTGGCACAGATTAAAAGACAGGAGGCGGAGCTGGAGGGGGCAGAGTTGAAGATGCTAAGATTTTCATTAGGAGTGACGAAGAAGGACAGGATTAGGAACGAGTATATTAGAGGGACAGCTCAGGTTGGACGGTTTGGAGACAAAGCAAGAGAGGCAAGACTGAGATGGTTTGTGTATGTGCAGAGGAGAGATGTTGGGTACAGGGATTTCAGTCTTTGCTCTTTAGAGAAACAGACACACAACGACTTTCAATAATAGATACATTTATTAATGGCCAAATATTTACTAACAGTAGAGGAACCGAATAAATGGGAAATCAGAATCCAATAGATGAATGAAATATCCCTTTCAACTGGCAAACTAGAGCTTATCACTTAGTTTGGCGATGGTGTAAAAGGGTATGTGATTTTCAGATCTACCAAAGAAGGCGAAACGCAGTGAGCTGGTTAAAATCGTTCTAAGGCTTCAAATTGAGATCCTAGGTTACCATTTGACATCAGCTGTGATCAAAGACAGTAGATAGTATGACTCGAACCTACTTTGAAGCGTCGCTGTAATGATGAGTTGGTCCGATAGAGGCCGCTGTAGTCAGTGATGCCGGCTTACTCCCGACGTCCGTGCGGAAATTAACCCACAAGTGAGTCGAGGTTGCCTGGCAACGATGTCGAGCGTCGGCCGGCTCTTCGTTGATGTCCCGCTACGGTTGTATGTAGCGTACCCTGGCCACTGGCTTGAGTCCCTTAGCAACAATCAGACGCTGGTAGGCGAGTCTGGTAGCGTGACCTTGGCCAACATCCAGAGTTAGTAAGCGATGGTCTCTGCTCCGTTTAAGCAAGTCATTGGCGATATTAGACCCTTTTTAAATTTCATCTCAGCACCCCTAAAATAATCAGGATAATAATAATTAATTAGCATTATTATCATCATATTCTGAATCATTTAAGCCCTCTTACGTTATATTTTGTGAACTTGTCTGTTAGAGACAAGTTCAAATGGCTTTGATTAAACACGTTTATGTCCAGTAGCCTATTCTTATAAAAGTCATGACGTTACACACTCCGGTACAATAGGTGGCGGCATGCACCTTTAGTCCACCACGTCAGTCAAAGGAGAAGAAGAAGGATCCCGCAATTCCTTTTCAACCGCCAATAAACCACAAAGAAGAAGAGCCCGCGATTTACTGTAGAATAGAGAATTTCATGGCGCAGATTAAAAACACAAGTAAGTTGAAACGTTAGCAAATAAAATTGCTGAATGTTCCGAGAACGTTGGGTCAAATTCGCATTATAACAGAAAGTGTCTGGACTTTTATACTTCCATTTTGTATCAAAGAACGTTAGCTGACAGCTCGCGAGAGGTTATCGGCTAGCGTTAGCTCTCTGAGCTAGTCTGCTTGTATAGTTTCCAGCCAAGGAGCAACTGATGTTACAGTGCTTTTATGGACAGTGAATGGAAGCATGGGAACAAAACCTGACTCGTTGGAAAAGTCTGTTTTTTCATAGATTGATATACGATTTTTTTTAACACTCGAACGACCGGGATTTCACTCCTACCTAAAACGATCATGGGCGCCGGTTTTTAAACTCTATATTCTGTCAAGATAAATACCCATGTCTGTTAGGAAACGAATCAAACCAAAAATAAAATTTTAACAACTGATAATATTTTTAAACACTACCAAAGTTCACTTTTTATTTAACAACTTGTAATACTATTTTTCAAACAATTTAAAATGGCGGCTGTCCAACGCCTGTAAATACTGCAACGTGTAGGTGATAGTCATGGTGCGTCTGTAACGTCGTCTGTAACCAGACATGTCGGCAAAAATCAAATTAAGACTATTTCTCTGCATTGGAGAAGGTTTTTTCTAGGACAGAGCAATGAACAAACTTCGCTAAGGAAATGATGCGACCAAAACACGTCATAAATAGTGACATGACGCGCACGATCACGCACAAATTACGAGACGGTCATGTTGACCGTTCATGGTCGTTTTAGGTAGATTTTATAGTAACCTTTTTTGTGCGATTGATCTAAAATTAATTTTAATGCAGGTATATGCAGTTTTAGGAGAATTTATGGAGCAGCAGGTCTGTATCTTTTTCCACAGTTATTAAAGTTTGAAAATCAAAAAACGGTCATAATGACCGTCTTGGTCGTTCTTTAAAGGAAAACAGCCAAGTTCACCAGGTTCAGGTGAGAGAGTAAGGTCAAAAAGACGTTATCTCACTGTATTGCCCACAGCAATCCATTTAGCTTTCATTGGATTATAAATTCTCTGTTTGGTTGTTACGTTTGCCTTTTGGTTGACAGCACAAAGAGGGAGAGAGGAGGAGAGAGAGGGAGAGAAGGAGAGAGAGCAGGATGGGGTCAGCAGAAAGAGAGAGGGAGCAAGAACCAGGTGAGAAACTGACTGTTGCAATCATTAGTAAAGTCCACTGCCTTTGGACCAACCAGGTGAGAAAATAGACAGGTCGTCAAGAAAGACCCTTTATAATGCCAAGGCAGCTGCTGTTTTGCCCATATTCATTGCAGTGGACTCCACAATGAATTCACATCACTAAGCAGTGTATTGATATACTGTCATTAAATGTGTATTCTCCCAACCTCCCTTTACATGTATTTACACCACAAATACTTGTTTGTTTGTGTCTTTGTTAGTTGCTTTGGATAAAAGTGTCTGCTAAATACCTGACTTTTACCTTTGGTTTATTTATTAACAGAGTGTAGGCAAATGTCATTTTCCAGTTGAATAAAACATTTTTGTGTGTGATTGCCAGTGCAAAGAGAGAGAGAGATGGATGCAGAGAGAGAGGACGGAGAGCGAGAGAGCAAGAGCAGCAAGAACCAGGTGAGAAAGTGGACAGGTACTGAAGTCAAAATTGTTATAGTGGCAAAACAGTAACTTCAAGTGATACTGACATCAAACTCTGAAAATTCCTATTGATAGGCTATGTTCCAAGTTCCAAGTTGAGAAATTCATTGGCCAAAACAGCGTGTTTGCGGCCACTCGAGAGAGATCTGTGATTGACTGTAGGTGGTGTGACAATGACAAATTGTGCCAGTGAATACATAGACACCAGTCAATTTGCATATAGGGTGTGTCCGTAGCAAGATGCTATAAAACCACGGAGAAGCCATTCTTTCACCCCCTCCTGCTAGCTACTTGGCTCAAGTTTGTGCTATTTTGCTGAGACTTTATTATCGATCTTGCTACGACGTATTGCTATCTATCTATCTATCTATCTATCTATCTATCTATCTATCTATCTATCTATCTATCTATCTATCTATCTATCTATCTATCTATCTATCTATCTATCTATCTATCTATCCATCTATCTGTCTATCTATTTAAATATCTATCATATATCTATCTAACAGTTATTTGTATCACCGAATTCTCCTCGAAACTGTAATCCTCGCAGAGGATCTCCCTCGCTCTCGCGATGCGACATTTTTTGTAAATAACAAGTGACGAGCGATACCGAGCGGTACCAAGCCCCACCCAGCCAAGAAGACAGTAGCCAGTAGCTCTGAATTCTTAAAACCACACCTATTTTCGGTTGGGATTCAAACTCCCAATGTTAACAAAATGTGTTCAGAAAGGGCATGTCAGTCTCTCTTTAAGCTGAGAAAAAAGCATTCCATTCACAATATAATAAATTTTTTTTTTGATTCCCCCCCCTTTTTCTCCCCAATTGTACTTGGCCAATTACCCCACTCTTCTGCTGCTCCACCCCCTCTGCCAACCCGGGGAAGGCTGCAGACTACCACATGCCTCCTCCGATACATGTGGAGTCGCCAGCCGCTTCTTTTCACTTGACGGTGAGGAGTTTCACCAGGAGGACATAGTGCATGGGAGGATCACGCTGTTCCCCCCCAGTTCCCACTCCTTCCTGAACAGGTGCCTCGACCAACCGACCAGAGGAGGCGCTAGTGCAGCAACTAGGACACATACCCACATCTGGCTTCCCACCCGCAGACACGGTCAGTTGTGTCTGTTGGGATGCCCAACCAAGCCGGAGGTAAAACAGGGATTCGAACCAGCAATGCCTGTGTTGGTAGGCAACGGAATAGACTGCTACGCTACATGGACGCCCCCAAATTACAATATAATTTTACATGTACTTTATGGATACTACTAGAAGAACCCCGCTACAATGTAGCGGTACCCCACTTCAAGTGGGGGTGGAAAGGGGCTAAATGGCAAGTAGTAGACGATGGTAACCAAGCATATTTCACATACATGACATTGCATACACAATAACATTAAAGGGGGAGAGGGTCACATTTTCCATGTTAAGGGGGGGGTCCCAGAAAAAAATTTTAGGTGAAAAAAATCAAAAATGCTCAGAATCATCTGAAATGCTGAGAAAAGTGGTTTTTAGCCATTTTTAGAAAAATGCATATTTTGCGTATTTATGCATAATTATGCATAATTTTAATTTTCTGGGATTTTTCCCGTACTCTCTGGAACAATACCTACCACCTCCAAAAAGAATTAGGATCATAATTGCTTTAGTTTTCGGTCCCGCTATCTACACTAACTAACACACACACTAACACCACACACACACACATTCCGAAAATATATGAGTAGATGTGTTTTTTCCCCACATTAAATGCTTTCCGGATGTACACTTTGAATATCCATCCATCCATCCATTACCCAAATCCTGCTGTCAGGGTCGCGGGGTGTAAACAGGACATCTTCATTAAAACACTATCCTATTTAACCATATATATGTTATTTGTGTCATTGCACTGTATAAAGAGGAAGAGAACAGGGAGAGTCTCTGGGAGTTGAGGGAGAGAGAGCAGAGCAGAGAGACAACTGAAGAGACAGAGAGCGCAGCATACCAGCCACCAAGCCAAAGCAGCAGGATTTCAAGATGTTTGTTTGGATATAGGGGATAAGGACACAGGTCCTAAATAGTTAAACCTGTCTCAGTACCCACAGGATCAGTTTGGCACGCAAAAAAACAGCCTTCCAACAAAACTGGTTTCAGAGTTTTAAATGGCTGGAATACTCCTCAAGGACAAATGCTGCTTTCTGCTTTGCTTGCTGGGTATTTGGTAAAAAGCTTAAAAAGGAGGTATTTGTAAATGGTGGAGTTAAGAAGTGGAGAAAAGCACTGAGCATGTTTCAAAAGCATGAAACCACCCAATCACACAAGGACAGTGTAGTTTGTTGGGATAGCTACAAAGCAAGTCTATCACAAGGCAGTGTTGAACAGCAGATAGGGACAACGAGTTCCACTGAAATTAGTGAAAGAAGGGAGTACCTGCAATGTGTTGTGGCGGTGACTTGCATGTTGGGGAAGCAAGGAATACCATTTTGAGGTCATGACGAAACGGATGAAAGCCAAAACAAAAGGCAATTTCCTTGAGTGCATGACAGTTTTGAGACAGTTTGATCCTTCTTGCAGAGGTATACATCCCCATCAAACAGCACCTACCTCTCGTCTGCCAGTCAGAATGAGATGATAGAGTGTTGTTCCCAAGAGGTAACTGCAACTATTGTCAGAGAGGTGAGGGAATCAAAGATGTATGCCATTATGGCTGATGAAGCCAGAGATGGCAAGACCGAACAGTTGACACTGTGTTTGCAGTATGATTCTATGGAGGGTACAGTGAAGGAGAGGTTCCCAGCCCTTACAGAGATGACACATTTTGATGCTACATCAATAACGGCTGCATTTCAGAATCAACTGGTAGAGAAAGGAATTGATCAGTTAAAATGTGTGGCACAAAACTTACGATGGGGAAGGAGTCATGAGTGGGGCAGTTGGGGGTGTGCAAGCCCATTTTTGAAAGCAGCACCAAGAAGCAATAGATGTGCATTGTTATGCACATGAGTTGAGTTTTGTCTTGTGCCACACATGCAGGGTGGTTTCTGAGGCCACAGTTTTTTGGCATGCTGGAAAGTGTCCATTCTTTTTTTAGCGTCTTGCTTGTGAACCACCATACGTTTGTAGACATTCAAAGGAAGTTAGGATTGCAGCCAAGTGAACTTGTGCAGTTGTCAAACACGTTGGGCATGCCAGCTTTGCTCAGTAAATGCAGTGTATGACAATTTCCCTGCCATCATTGAGGGCCTCTCTACCATCAACACCCCTATGGCAGTGGGATTAAAGGCAAAACTCAGTAAATTCTCCTCAGTGTATTTGCTGTTCGTTTTCCAGGCTCTCCTGGCTGTAAAAGCATGTTTACACAGATATACCTACAGAAGGAGACCATTGATCTTTCCCAAGCAGTGACATACAAAGATGCAGTGATTGACTCCCTTGAGGATAAACGCAGTGATACCACTGCTGCAGATCCTCATGCTAGAAAAAGGCCTTATGTGAGGCTAACCAGGTAGCAGTCCCAGAGCCATCTTCTGGACAGAGGCGCAAGACAGCGAATGGATAGATTTGTTGTTGAGTCAACTTGTGGTGCAGATTGTGAAGTCAGTGGTTCTTCAGAGTCAGAAGAACTCAAAAGGAAATTGTTATTTCCTTGTCTGGACAGAATGATCTCTGAACTTGAGAAGCATTTTTCTGATGTGAATGAAGAAGTGCTTAATGGAATTCAGGCTTGCAGTCCAACGTCAGACCACTTCTTGTCTGAGCCACATTTGTCAGAACTGGCACTGCATAACCATATTGACCTTAAGTCAGAGGAAGTGATGGTTGCCAAAAACTATCTGAGGCACAAGAGAGAGGCTGGTGCTATTCAAGACATGCTCACCATGTACAACCTACTGGATTCTGATATGTTCCCTTCGCTGAAAGCTATTATTCAGCTTGCCTTGACCATACCAGTTAGCTAGCAGCTGTAGCTGTGAAAGTTCTTTTAGTGCCTTGTGTCGGCTCCATACCTGGCTCCAGAGTAATGGGGCAAAGTAAATTCCAGCACCTGGCTGTGATGTCAGTCAAGAAGGAGGTGCTAAGAGAGTAAGTCACCAAAAAGTGATTGATAGATTTGCCACCCTCAAGGTGAGGCGACACAGCTTAATTCTTAGTGACATTGTACTTCAGGGTAAGATGGGTTGAGTTTTGGGGTGAATTGAGCCTATTTTAAAACAATATTTATTCAATTGTTGTTTACTGCTCATCTTTTATTTTGATGCTGGTAGTTCATGAAGTAAATGAATTATTAAACTTTTTTTCCACTTAGTCAATATGTTTCTACCTTTGTAAACCAAGTGATGGTTTTGTGGCTCAACATTAACGTTTTCTTGGATTTGTCATTGTCTTTCTAGTCACATAATTGAATTGATGTAAAAGAGAAAATGTTTTTTATTAACAGGTCTGAAATGGTCAGCAGAGAGTAGCTGAACAAATTGACAAATTAGAGTAAAACACAGTTGTCTGCACATTGGCAAGTCCGTTTGAGCTCTATCAAGTTGCTTGTAATTCACTTGTATAGATAGCATTTTCCACGTGTCAGCACAGACTCTTCATAACATTCTAAATGTGGCTTGAACTGTATCACTGCCACTCGAAGATTGAAGCAACAGAGTATAAATCTATTCACTTTTGGGATTGGGGTGATTTAACTCTTTTGCCTGGCACTGTATGCATGTCATTCTTATAAGGGGCTGAGCCTCCCTAAAGGTCTGATCCTAGAATTGCCCCTGGCAATAGTCAGATAGTAATGATGCATGCTCAATAATCAATTTAAGGAAATCCCAGAAAGTTGAATCAGTTCATCAACTCTAAATGGCAAATTGTAATCTTACACTGACTTGACCTAATTCGGTTAAAATAATCTGAAAGTAATTTCGTTGGCCGGATGATAAAACTTCTAAATTATCACACATGAGACTTTCCTTTGATAAAAAACAAAAATGATCAAACTGGGCTTACTCATTTGAGAGGAGATACAGAACTGAGGATTGTTTCAAAAAGATAGAAATAATGTAGCGACCGGCGGAGGCAAGTTGCTTCTGAGTGACATCGGCTCTGCGCTGACGGAGCGCAGGGGCTCATGGGACTGTTAATGTTCGGTTTGAAATTGTTGTGATTTATGTGTTTGGTTTATGTTGGGGTGTGTTGTTGTTTGGGGGTTCAACTCGGACTAGCTAGAGCCGAACTTCTCACAAGTCCAATGAGCAGCATGGCACAGACACAGTGGATCAGGCAACGAAGAAGCTGCCATCCACCTGGTTCTGGGGTTGGAGGGAAAGGCTTTGCAGGTGCTCCTCGACCTAGCCCCCACAGAGAAGCGGGACCCTCAGGCCCCGACCATAGTCCACGACAGGCGATTCGGGCTGCGACCCTTCTCTGATCAGAACAGGGAGCAGCTAGCCAGTCGCCGCCACCAAGAGGGAGAGAGCCAGGGCACCTAAAAGTAGTGATAGACAATGGCCAACTAGAAGGGTATATGAAAATACATTTCTAGGTGTGATACTAGACCACAAAATCTGCTGGAAACCTCACATAACATGTGTGCGACAAAAGCTGGCAAGGAGCATTGCAGTCATGAGAAAAGCAAGACACATTCTGGATCATAAACCATTGCACTCTGTATTGTTCATTTATTTTACCATATCTGCTCTACTGTGTTGAGGTATGGGGGTAACACCTACAAAACCAACCTACAACCATTATGTATACTACAAAAAAGAGCCATAAGGATAGTTAATAATGTAGAATATGGTGAACACACCAACAAACTATTTTTAAAGTCAAGGGCCTTGAAGTTAAGGGATTTAATAGAATTTAACACAGCACAAATAATGTTCAAAGCAAGAAACAATCTACTACCGAGTAATATGCAAAAAATAATCTCAGATAGAGAAGGGGAAATATAATTTGAGAGGGAAATTAAACTTCAAGAACTTATGTGTTCGAACAACTTTGAAGAGCATGGGCATTTCAATCTGGGGTGAAATTATGGAACAGTTGGAGCATGGAACTCAAAGTACAAACATTAGGCAGTTCAAGAAGTACAAAGGTCTGATTATCAAGAGCTATAGGGATGTTGAAGAGTTGTGTTAGCTGTCTAAGTTTTATTTATCGTTAAATATTTCTTATTACATTTTTTTTTCTATGACACCAAGTGGATATTTGGGTTGTACGTAGCACTGAGATCTGCTTATTCTTGGTACATGACATTAGGATGTGTTTTTCTTTTTCTCTTCTTTTTTTTTTCTTTCTCACTTGTTTTTGATTTTATTTTTTTCAAACCCAGCTACTGTGAACAATAAGAGATAAAAAATTGTCTCTTATTGTTCACGGTAGTTGAGTTTGTATTGTGCAGCACAACTTGCATTGAATTTGAACTATACAGTACAGTGGGAATTGAGTTTGAAATGTATAGTAGCTGAATTAATTTAAGAGTAGGTGAGAAGGGCATGGTGGCGGGCAGCACAGTGGCGCATTGGTTAGCGCAATCGCTTCACAGCAAGAAGGTCCTGGGTTCGAGCCCTGGGGTAGTCCAACCTGGAGGGGTCATCTCGGGTCGTTCTCTGTGTGGAGTTTGCTTGTTCTCCCCGTGTCTGCGTGGGTTTCCTGCGTGGGTTTCTTCCGGGTGCTCTGGTTTCCTCCCACAGTTCAAAAACTTGTAGGTCAGGTGAATTGGCCATACTAAATTGTCTTTAGGGGTGAATGGGTGTGTGTGTGTGTCAGTCTTGTGATGGTCTGGCGGCCTGTCCAGGGTCTCTCCCCACCTGCCACCCAATGACTGCTGGGATAGGCTCCAGCATTCCCACAAACCTGAATAAGGAGACGTGGTTTGGATAATGAATGAATGAATGAATGAATGAATGAATGAATGAATGAATGAATGAATGAGAAGAAGTAGGAAAAGATAAGTGTATACTTCCTCCTACTCTTTTTCGAACATGTAACAAATAATCTGATGTATATGGAGATTTGTTCACTGAGTTTGATGTGTGGATTTGTTGATCACTTCAGATTATTGGCAGTCTTATCTGTATGTTATATCCTGCATCTTTGCATGTTTGAAATAAATTATCATCACTCAATCAGATGAACTGATTCAACTTTCTGGGATTTCCTTACCTGGATTATTGAGCATGCACCAAGACACTGGTAGCCATCTAAACTATCTAGCAAGACGAGTTTCTATCAGTAGTTCTACAGAAGTTAACTAACGGCTCATTGATTGCCATATGATAAAAATACCATTTTATACGATAAGATTAACTAAATAATATCAAATAATCAAACATCAATAAAATAAAAAGAAATTAAATAATAAAATCAACTAACAAAAGGGGGATAACAGCCCAGAGAGACCTAACCACCTATGGTCACTAGATAGCAGTATGGCTACATGGTGGAAGTGCAGTTAAAACCTTGACTTGGTATCTCAGCCAATTCAGGCATTATAATTATGGGGCCTAGATCATTGTTAATAAAATCGTTTGCTGATTAATATTAGTTGGGTTACTAGAAGGTTAAACAATTAATTCATATCAATTCAGACGTGTACAGCAACAAAGAGACTTAACGTTAAATCTCTAAGCAATGTTTGAATTTATGACCTCCTAAGGTCACCAACATCTGGCACCTTTTAGAGGGGTTTTTGAGTGAGTGTGTGTGTGTGTGTGTGTATCAGTCAGGAAGAGGTGAAGGTAAAGAGAGAGCGAGAGAAGTAGAGAATGAAACTTGAATTTATTCATTCAAGTAATTGTCCCGAGAAAGAGAAAATGTGCTGTACACAACTCCCATCATCACCAAATGATGAGACGAGAAGGTTCTTCCCTCTTCTGTAGAAAATAGTTCTTGTCTTGTGTGTAGATGGGGATTAACTCTGCTCCTGTGATTAACAGTGAAGATAACCTGGAAAGGTCGGTAACAGGGCAGAGCAGAAATTTGACTAACTGACCTGTTGGAAAGGTAGAATCCTATGACAGAGCACTGTAGTTTCCGAGCTCTTCAGTACAGCCCACCCCCCCCCTTCTTTCCCCCTAATTGTACCCGTCCAATTACCCCACTCTTCCGAGTCATCACAGTTGCTTCTCCACCCCCTCTGCTTATCCCGGGAGGGCTGCAGACTACCACATGTTTCCTCCGATACATGTGGAGTCGCCAGCCGCTTCTTTTCACCTGACAGTGAGGACTTTCACCAGGGGGACATAGCGCATGGGAGGATCATGCTATTCCCCCTAGCCCCCCCGAACAGGCGCCCCGACCGACCAGACGAGGTGCCAGTGCAACGACCAGGACACATACCCACAGCCGGCTTTCCACTTGCAGACACGGCCAATTGTGTCTGTAGGGACGCCCGACCAAGCCAGAGGTAACACAGGGATTTGAACTGGCGATCCCCATGTTGATAGACAACGGAATAGACTGCTACGCTACCCGAACGCCAGTACAACCCATTCTACTGCCAATGTTTGTCTATAGAGACTTCATGGCTGTATGCTTGATTTTATGCATCTACCAGGAATGGATTTAGCTGAAATAGCCAAATCCAGTCATCAGAATGAGTGTCCACATACTTTTGGCCATATAGTGTATGTTAGATCATGTGAATTTCCCTTTATATCTGTGTATTGTGAGTGTGTGTGTGCCAGGTAGGGAGGTAGAGGAGGTCAGAGTGAGTGATCACAAGGAAGTGATCAGCTAAAGTAATGGCACCTGTGTGAGAGGGTGTTTGGTAGTGAGAGGGGATGGTTGAAAAGAGGAGAGTGACCAGGCATGCCTGTCTCTGGAGAGCGGAGCTTGGTAGATGTTACGGGGCAGGAGCCCAGCCGAGCAAGCAGGAACTTGCACTCAGAACCGGGGGTCGGGTACCATTCACACGCTGTTTAGGGCTGCCAGCGGTGAAGATAGTTAACGGGCTGCAGGGTGACGTTCCTGTATTAGGCAGGGAAAAGCGGGAGATAGTGGGGCGAATAGGAGTGCCTGTGCCACTCCAGCTCGTGAAGAGGTTCTCCTGCTGTCTGTGGAGATGCCTCACTATGCTGGACTGGCTGACCCCCACAACAGACTATGTTTGACGCCGGACCAGCGCCAAAGCTCGGACCCCGTCTCAACCCCCGGGAGAGTTAAGTCATTTTTAAAGGTTTATTAAGTTGCAGTTATTTTTTTGTAGTTGTAATCTTTGTCTGTCAGGTGGAATAAATAAAGTGTATTATTATTTTTGTATTTCCGGCAGTGCCGCGAGAAGTAGGGGTGCTGAGGGTGCTGCAGCACCCCCTGGCATGGAGCCCAAGAAAAAAAATTTGGGGGGGAGGGCGTTTAAAAATAAATAAAAATGTTTAACAAAAAATAAAATTCATTTTATTCATTCGTCTATTCATTAAAATTCAGTGGAAACATTAATGACTTGACTGTAAAAAGTAAGTGGCCTAAGCCACAATGACAACAAGTAACAATTGTCTCATGACGGCACTCGTCAGTGACTCAGTCTGGTCAAGCGTCTGAACACCAGTCCAAATGGCGCAAAAACGCATTTCTGAGTTTTTTGGGGAACCCAAAAAGGACAAAAAGAGATTGAACCTCGAGTTGGCGGATCAAGCGGAGAAGGAGTAAGCAGACTTGGAGCCTAAGCCGAGCAGGCGTACCAGCAGCAGCTGCAGCTCCTCTGAAGCGACTGCCACACCTGCCCCGGGCCCAGGAGCCGTGCTAATTCAAGCTAACGTCATGGCAGTACCAGGACAGAATGCTAGCGTTAACGTGGTTTCAGTCCTGGCAATCACTCCGCACCAACCAACCAACTTCAGTTTTCCTGGAAGGTAGTTTGGAAAAGAGATGTTTTCTCATCCATTCAATGCAAACTGGTTGAACAAATGGAGGTGGCTGCATTATATTGAGGAAGGTGATGGCGTTGTCTGTTTTAGCTGTGTGAAAGCAGTGGAGAAGCGTTTTGTCAATGAAGACAGTGTAAGGTTTGACAGCAGTTTTGTTGAGGGAGGCTTCACAAACTGGCAGAAAGCCACAGAAAAATTCAACGAGCATGAAAAGTCTAAACTTCATAGTGATGCCATTCAAAAAATCGCTGCTCTACAAAACACCCCAATTACTGCCCTTTTATCTGACGCTGCCCGCCGAACTCAAGACACAGCAAGGCATGTTTTGGAGCGGATTTTCAGGTCAGTGCTCTTCCTGGGAAAGAAGGGGGTGGTTTTTCAGGGTGACAACACCCGTGATGGCATTTTGTATGAACTGATGCTTGAACGTACCTTTAACCTCCCGGGAGAGAGACAGTGGATTTAGAGGAGAGATAACTGGCTCTCGGACACAATCCAGAATGAAGTCATTCAACAGTATGCCTGTACTATTCAACGTGAGATTGTATCCCGTGCAAGAAATAGTCCGTACTATGGACTCACAGCTGATGGTATCACCGACTCCATTACACTAGAGCAGTTCTCATTGACACTGCAGTATGTGGATGAGAAATTGGAGATTCACTCTGAATTCATTGGATTTTACAATGCCCCAGACAGCAGCCGAGAGACCCTGTTCAAGTGCATCAAACATGTATTTCTCAAGGCTGAACATCCCAATTTAGCATCTCCATGGATATTGTTTTGATGGAGCTTCTAACATGTCAGGACTGTTTTCGGGTGTTCAGGCGCAGCTAAAAGAAGCATGCTCTGAGTCCCGTCCCTCTTCGTCCACTGTGCCAACCATTCACTTGACCTAGTTCAAGCAAGCAATGAAGGCTAAAATCTACTATGGCCTCCTCTGTTGTGAAGCAATATTCGAGCCCTGCGAGTTGGTGGCCAGGAGTTTGCAGCATACCAAAGGCAGCGCACTGGGTGCCCTTGAGTGTGCCGAACTGCTTGGAAGGCGCATGGAGGCCCTCAGGATGATAAAGTGGTGTGGATAACATGCTACAACAAACTGTATCCACAGCGGGACTTAAAATGCCAGGTGAGCACAGGTTGACAAAAACCCCAGCCCGTTATCGACACACAGCTGAGCCAGAGGTAGACGCACAAGTTGCGCAACACTCATGGAGACGAGAGTTCTATGAAGCTTTTGACTTGGTCACAGCAGAGGTAAAGAGGAGATTTGATCAAGATGGTGTGAAAACAGCAGCTCTCAGAGAAAAGGTACTTATTAAGGCAGCCAACAAGGAACACATAGTGGACATAGATTCCCTTCACCTTCCCTTGCACTTTGACAAAGCCCGACTGGAGATCCAGCTGAAAATGATGGGAGACCACTGCAGTGATTCTCCCAAGACAGTAAAAGACATCGCAACAACCATGTCTAAACTCCATCCACAAACAAGGACTCTTTTCAATGAAGTTGAAGTCCTCATCAAACTCTGCCTAAGTCTCCCCATCTCAGCTGCTTCATCGGAGGACATTTTCCATTCTCTGCCGTCTGAAGACATGGTTACGCACAACAATGGCACAAAAAAGACTGACCCACCTTGCTCTGATGCATGTTCATGAAGATATGTTGGACAGTTTGGACATTGATGTCCTCATGAGGGACTTTGTCAGTGCCAACCCGGAGAGAAAGGCCACGCTTGGAGTTCTGCATGCAGGCCGGCAATAAGGCAAGACAATTATGTTTCTTGATTGGAGATTGTGGCTGATAGGTCTATGTGTATGGGTTGATTTTTATATGCTGTCGCCGTGCAGCCTGCAGTTGTGTTTGGAGATTGCATGTGGCTGATAGGCCCATGTGTTATTATAGGTCAATTTTTAGGCTATATGCTACCGCCGCACAGCCTGCAGTTGTGTTTTGGAGATTGTGCTTTGACTATAGGCATACATATTACATGTGTGTATGTGTTATTTTTTTTATGCTGCCGCCGAGCAGGCTACATTTGTGTGGTGATGTGCTTTTATGTGTCATGCATAAATGAGTGTTGATGTTCAGCATCACGGTCAGCGTACAAGCATGCCGCATAGAAAAGCAGCACCCATAACGTTAGGCCTGGCACCACCATGTGTGTGTGTGTGTGTGTGTGTGTGTGTGTGTGTGTGTGTGTTTGTGTTTGTGTGTGTCTGCGTGTGTGAGAGAGAGCAAGAGAGAGAGAGAGTCCATTTGTCTCTCAGCAGCAACTAATCTCGCATTCTAGTCATTTATCAATGTTTTACTTAAGCGTCTAAGCTATGCACAGTCATAATGTCAATCCTGGCAAAACTCGACCCCCCCCCTTTTTTTTTCCTCAGCCCCCCCCCCCCCCAAAAAAAAGTTCCCGCGGCTATGATTTCCGGTTTCCTCCTCCGTTATTGTGTGCACAATGGAAGCGTCCTGTGTGTGGTCGGTCGCTCTACATTCTTGTATCCAAGACAAGGTTTATTACGGTATTCTATAGGTTTGATGAAGCACAGCTTTTAAGCTAGAGGAGCGCACATTTCAGTGGGCTGTCATTCAAATGAATGCTTGATACCGTCAATAAATCCAACCATTTCGTATATACTGTACATTGTACATGCTGTCATGTACATCTACATCAGGCGTGTATGTAAGTAACCTGCTAACATCTATTTCAGCATCTCTGTTAGATTCTCTGCACCATTGTACTTTATCACCTCTTATTTCGCCTGTATAAAGTCAGTCCTTATATATATATCTGAAGATTTTTGTGTTTTGAGTGTTGTTATTCTACGTTAAGTACACTGAGAGAACCACGAAACCAGAGTCAAATTCCATGTATAAGCAAACCTACACGGTCAATAAACATGATTCTGAGTCTGATCTCCGCCAGGCGTAGGGGAAAAAAACAACAACTGAGGAGTTAGCACTCAATTGCGGTATAAAACAGGTATTCAAAGATTCTGAATCACCACAACCATGTGAGGTCCTTGATCATAGTCAACTGTGCAGAAAAATTATTAGGCTGACAGGCCCAGGAGTATGTGAGATTGGCAGTGGACAGATTCACACATACACACACGTACAGAAAAACCAATGTTTTTCCTGCCATTATAAGACTTTTGCACAGTGCCCAAGTCGATTGAACGAGATACATGGAAAAAAAAGTTTTCAAAATGCAGAGCTCAAACTAAAAAAAACTACCTGATAAAAATGTTTTCCTTTCCGTCTTTAGATGCCCGCCTCATAGGCGAACCCTCGCACGAATGCGACCAGTATGAACTTGCACTTTCCAAAAACGAAAGGTTTGCTATGCAACCATTTTTGTCTGACCCTAACCCTGCCTTTATTTTCATAATATAATAAAGCTGGGTAAACTGTGGCGACAGGCATGGCGCAAGTCCATGACTGCTGGGATGGCATCCAGCGCTTTACCTGTAGCCCCGTCCATAGGGTAGTGGTTGTCAGGAAGGTCATCCGACGAAATTTTGTCGAATCAGTGTTCAGATTGGCAAGACCATACCAGATCGGTCGAGGCTCCATACCGGATCGGTCAAGGCACAGGTTAATAACGTCCGCCATTGGTGCTGAACCCTCAACAGGGTACCGATGGAAACTGTAAAATCCGCTGTGGTGACCCCTGAGAAACGGAGGAAAGAAGAGGAAGAATAAAGCTCGGTAAACCGTTTACTGTCGTGCATGCCCTCACATCTACTGTTGACTTAAGATTGGGCAGTGACAAGAATATGCAACACTTTGACTGACACCTAGAGGAAGTTGTTTCATTATTATTTTCACATTTTTTGGATTATTTAAATTTTAGTAACTTTTGATCATGTTGTCTTGATGCATGCTCAATAATCCAAGTAAGGAAATCACAGAAGTTGAATCAGTTCATCTGGACACAGCATTTATCGAGAGTGTAGTGACCTACTTTGGGCAGGTTAGACATTCACCATGTGGACCAGAGATGGTCCTTTTATGACGGTGGGTTCAGGGGTTAACAGAAGGGGATTGTGGTAGACGCGAGGTTGAAGTGTTTGGTGGTTATGAGCTAGTATGTCGAGCAGCAGGCGTCGCCGCAGCAGCAGTTTCTCGTTGGCAGCAGGACTCGGGGACTGTTTCTACCTTGCTAGGTTTGGAGCCAAAGCCAAGCAATGCCATGCACCATGCAGCTTCAGCAGGGCAGGAAAAGCCAGGGCCGGTGCTCAGTAGTGGCCCTGAGCATTGACCAAGAAGGCAGGCTGCTGTTTATTCAGGGCACCATCTCCGGCTGGCAGTTGCTGTTTGATTCGGTTGATCCTGCCTGCGACAGCAATGGACACGATGGCTGGCGGATTCGGACAAAATTACTCTGTACAGTTACCCATCAGACAAAATCCCTCCCTTTTTTTCTCTCCAGTTATACTTGGCAAATTACCCCACTCTTCCGAGCTGTCCCGGTCGCTGCTCCACCCCCTCTGCTGATCCGGGGAGGGCTGCAGACTACCACATGCCTCCTCCGATACATGTGGAGTTGCCAGTCGGTTCTTTTCATCTGACAGTGAGGAGTTTCGCCAGGGGGACGTAGCACGTAGGAGGATCACGCTGTTCCCCCCAGTCCCCCCCCCCCAAACAGGCACCCCAACCGACCAGAAGAGGCGCTAGTGCAGCAACCAGGACACATACCCACATTCGGCTTTCCACCCATAGACACAGGCAGTTGTGTCTGTAGGGATGCCCGACCACGCCAGAGGTAACACGGGGATTCGAACCGGCGATTCCCCTGTTGATGTACATTTTCATAATATTAATCAACTTATTTTTATATCGTCTTCTATATTTGATGAACTGTCTTTAAAGAGCATTCTTTTTTTACAAGCATTTTGCAGCCCCTTTGTAATCCACGGTCTCACTCCTGTATTTAAACATATTGTCTTCCTTAGACTTCACATAATCACAGCCATAGATCACAAAAACTGGCAAATGGTCACTTATATCACTCGTTAACAACGAATGATATTTTAGTAATTTTTCTTGATAGCCTCTGACTTCAGTGATCATCAATGGCCATTTGAGTTTTGAGATGTGCGCTATAGGAAAAAGAGACATTCACAAGTTGGTAACAATGTAGGAAGGCAGACCCTCTCTTCTGAAAGGGTATATTCAGGGGATTGGCTCTGACCCTGATATTCTTACCCTAACCATCTCATTCCTCATGCTTAAACCTAACCAACAAAGGCCAGAGTACTAGCCAATCAGGCAGAGCAGGGTATGTCTTCACGGAATGTGGCTGGGAAAAATAAGGCATGTGTGAAACCGCTCCCTTCACTCCTCCTCGAGCAGAATTAAAACCTTAAAACACAACGGTAATTCACTTTGAATAGAACTATATTATTTTTTCGTCAAGAAAAATGCTCCTTTCGTCCAGAAAAATGCACCTTTATTCCTGTTTACAATAATTATCTCGGCCAGGCAGCAGCCTGTAGAGGATACGTTTGATATGTGTGTGTCTGTGTGTGTTTGTGTGTGTATCTGTCAGCAGCTTAGCTTACATATTGCTGGACCTGTCAGCCTAATATTTTTTGTGCACAGTTATGACTGTATGATCAAGAACCTGTCGTGGTTGCAGTGATTCAAAACCTTTAAAAAAAAGTTTGTTCTCACTCCTTGTCTTTAATAGGTCTCCAGTTCGCTCGATCGCCACTGCTCTGTCGCTGCCCGATCTGAGTGAACCATAGATTTGAGCTGCGCATGCACACAGTTGATCTAGATCAGGCAATAACAGTTTGAGTTTTGAAAGTAAACGAGAAGTCAATCGCATTTCGCAGGTCAGCAAAGCATTCAATGCTGATCTCAGCACAAAAGAACAAGACGAACACTGGATGAACCAAAAATCATAACCTCTGTCTTTATTTTTGTAAAATAATAAAGCTGGGTAAACCGTTTACCCTTGCACATAAGTGACTCAAATCTACAGTTGACTCAGATTGGGCAGCGACATGATCAAAATATATTAAAATAATTTTTATAAACCCAAAAAATGCTAAAGTTTTAAAGGAATAATTTCCTCTAGGTTGCAGTCAAAACAGGAAGTGTTGCATATTCTTTCCTCTTTTTTTTTTCTTCCCCTTTTCTCCCCAATTGTACTTGGCCAATTACCCTACTCTTCACATCCGGCTTCCCGCCCGCAGACACGGCCAATTGTGTCTGTAGAGACGCCTGACCAAGCCGGAGGTAACTCGGGGATTCGAACTGCCAACCCTAATTTCGTTGTGCCAAGCACAACGAAATTGTAGGTGTGTCAACTTCAAAATGGTGCATACATAAGATAAGAAATATAAAACAGCAATAAAAAGCAGAGAGTCTAAACAAGGGTATAAAATACAATACAGTTACGAGGTGCAAAAACATCAGCAAAAATGCAGTAAAGGTTTGGTGGACAGCTATGAAGTGGTTTAAAGTGATGTGAGTAAATATTTTGAATATTGCACGTGCCCAATGGTGGCAGCACATCAGTCTCGTCGGACTGAGGAGATGCCCGAGTTCATTAGGGCCACAGCTTTTGGAAAGAAGCTGTGTTTTAGTCTCTTTGTGCGTGTGTGGATTGATCTGAAGCGTCTACCTGATGGGCGGGGCTGAAGCAGGTGGTGTCCAGGCTGTGTCATATCTGTTATGAAGTTCTAAGCCCTCCTCACATAGTGAATGCTGTGAAGATGTTCTAGTGAAGGCAGCTCAGAGCCAACAATGTCCTGTGCTGTTTCCACAACACGCTGGAGATCCGCCCCCCCACAGCTTTGGTGCAGCTGCTGTACTAGGCTGTCATGCAGTTTGTTAGGATGCTCTCGATGGTACATCTATAAAAGTTGATATGCAGTTTTTGGGGGAGGATGGCTTTCCTTAGCCTCCTCAGAATGAATACATATATATATATAGTTGCGAATTCGGGGGGGCAACCACAGGAACTGCCGCGGCCGGGACGCGAATCCGTATCTCCCGCGCCGCAGGAGGCATCGCTAACCCTTCAACTAACGGGTCTACTTATCCATACACATTATACTTTATACATATATATATATATATATATATAACATATATATATATATGTGTGTGTGTGTGTGTGTGTGTATACTTAGCACAAAAAGTAAGGAAATGTGTGTTTGGTAGATTATTTCTTTGTTGTAACAATGCTTCTTGGCAATAAATCTTATACCGTTGGAAAGCCTGTTGATTTCTCTTTTAAACGGCACCACATTTGTAAGGAACATGCATTTGTGGGATGAGCAGCAGAGCTGAGTATGTGGGTTGCGCCCATGAAAAATTTGCCAAATCTTCTCTGCCAATGCCAACCAGCTTATTTTGCTGTTGCTGTTGACTCTTGTTTAGAGCTTCTGGTACCGCAGGTGCTGACAATCAGGTGCCTGATATAAGATTTATTGCCAAGAAGCATTGTTACAACAAAGACACAATCTACCGAACACACATTTCCTTACTTTTTCTGCTAAGTTTATATACACACACACACATATATATATATATGTATGTATATATATATACACACACACTATATATATATACACATGATGTAAAGGATGTCATTCGTGTGTTTGTCTGTATGTTCTGTAATGCTCTGCCATAGTCGAGGTTTTTTTTTCTTTTGTACTCCGCGGCCACCATAGATTAGTTTTATTATTTACATTTATGTGAATGATTTTCATGTTGACCAATTATACATTGCACTGACCAAAAGAGCTTGACTACTAAGCTACCGTCTCAGACTGAAACATGATTTTTTTCATGGTTTTTTTTTTTTTCGTAATATTTTTTTGATGTCTGGGAAAAGTGAACTTTATCAGGACTATGTAGTACCAGAGTCTTTGATCTATGGGACACTTCTCTGGCTCCTCTCTTCTCACCTGGGGATGGGGTGGGGTGGGGGGGTTGAGAGGGGTCGGAGAAAGTGGTTAAGCACGGTGTGTGTGTGTGTGTGTCTGTCTGTCTGTCTGTCTGTCTGTCTGTCTGTCTGTCTGTCCCCTGCTCACAAATGTGTGTGCAACCCCCACTCGCTCTCTCACACACACACGCAGTGCTTTTCCACTCTTGCTGCCCCCACCCTCCTCCCCCCTTGTTGTAGACATGCGCATGCACACACACACACACACACAGCACTTTTTCTGCCCTCTGCCGAGGCAGGTTAACCTATTCAGCACGTCCATCCCCTTGCCCCTTATTCAGAACAATTTGATGCTAAAGCCATATTCTACAATTATGTCATCCATGTCATCCTGCAGCCCTCCTCCCAGTGACCTGTGCACAGTCTGCAGCCTCTGCTCCTCCCTCAGGACCCCCTGCAGCCGCTCAGGCTTTCACAGGACCCCCTGCAGCCACTTGTCAGTCTCTCTCAGAAGTACCTGCAGCCTCTGCTCTTCCCTCAGCACCCGCTGCTGCCTCTGCTGTGTACCCCTCAGCTCAGTTGGAGGAAAAGTCTGCTGTTCCACTCCCGAGCTATGAGCAGGATGTGAGCCGATGGAACTGCTCTCACCAGCAGAGAATCTGGATGAAAACAGAGATGGAAGCCTTGGGACTGTGGCCAGGCTCTCAACCGGTGAGACATCAAATGAACATGATCTCCTTGTGGCGTTACACACCTCAGCCTGAGCTTATTGATGCTGTCTATGAGCTGCCATCACCCAACTACTTCCAGCTTCATCCATTCTTCATTTGGAAACCAGAGCACACCATTATGGAAAGAGTCCGGAACAACTACTCTCTGCCATGTTTGTACGGCTGTCCAAATCCCCACGTTGTCTCTTCAGGAGTTGGACGACCCTATGTCATCATTGGTACAAGCGGCCAGTATTACATACTGTCCTCTCGGCTCAGCTGTAAAGTGTGTAAGAAGTACTGGTTTGCAGACAAATCCCAATGGGTGGACATGCTGCCAAGTCGGTTCTGCAACATTTTGCCAGCTTTTCTCACTCAGGAGAAGGCCATATGTAAAACCGTAATGGATGAGCTGTGGCGCACTGCAAAGTCTCCCAAGGACATGGCCAACCAGTTAAATGAAGCTCTCCACCTCAGGTATGAGCGTGCGCACCTGGCTTACCTGTCCACTGTGAAGAATGTGTTGGATGGAGACAGTGGACTTGACGGTCAGCGCACCATCACAGGGGCAGTGAAAGCGTCCAACACTCCTGCTCCATTTGGTGGGTATGGTGATGTGGATGGCTGGTGTGGAGTAACAGTCTCAGCCCACTACCTGGTTGACTGTCTCATTCAAGAGTACCATAGGCAGGAGGGCACATCCACCCAGGTGGATGCAGAGTATGCTGCCATCGTACAGGCTGCCTCCAGGGATCCCAACAGCCTCTTTCACCCCACCATGAAGCAGCACATCTCACGCTACGTGAAACACCAGGCCAAGATAACAAACACCAGTTCATCCCTGAACACCAGTCCAGAGAAACTCCTGGAGACTCAACAGCTGTGGCATAATCTCACGAAAGGTAGGGAAACTGTAAGTGTCCCAGTGGTAACCCTCCCACCTGCACCAGTGAATCCTCCCAGCACTAAGCCCAAGGAGTCCCCTCTAACTAAAGCTGAGATTGAAGAAATGGTGAAAAACATTGTGCAGAAGCAGTGGCAACAGCAGCCTGCGACAAAGAAGACAAAGAACTGTCTTGCTTGTGGCCAGCCAAAGTCCCGTTACCTTGGTGATGGCTCCTCCATTCATTTCTTTTATCAGTCTGGGGAGGTGAAATACTTCTACTGCTCTACAAAGGTATACAAGACTTATGCAGCAGAAGGCCTCACCAATCCTCGAATGCCATTTGCTGAGTTTGCTGAAACACCTTTTTTTAATCGAGAGCTAGAGGCCGCAAAGCAGCGTTCAGCAGAGTCAAGACGGGTAAGGGAGGAGCGGGCAAAGAGAAAGGCCATGGAACAGTATCCTACTGGCCGCCTGTGCAGGTTCTGCCACAAGCCACTCAAACAAGGCCCAGGGAGTCCACATATACATATGGGGTTCCCTGGCGTGGCAGGGAAATATGTCTATTGTCCTGCCAGAGTGTTTTCCCTCCATCAGGCTGAGGGGATGACACACGAGATGACATGGGGAGAGTTCTGTCAGTCTTCCTTTTATGAAGCTGAAAAGAAGAGATGGGCAGCAGAAAAGGGAAAGTGATTGCCCTCCTGTTTTATGCCTACCCACATTTTCTGGGTTTGAATGTATATATTGTAATTATTGTATCATAAAAATACACACACAAACACACACTGTGATTTTTTTTAGATGATGATGTTTATTTAGATGTAAATACTTTCAGTTTCACCTGGAAGAAATATTTGTATATTTCTTAAGCATGTTCTTACATTGTTGTTCTTACATTTTATTAGCGTATTACTTATTGATACGGCATTTTGATACAGCCAAAAATACTGTAGAGTCTGTTTCAGCCCATTGCTTTCTTGCATACACCTTTGTTCAGTAGGAAGTTTGATGTTCTAAACTGTCAATTGATCTTAGATTCCTTGTGTATTTATGTCATGTTCAGATATCTTCAGTGCAGCCCCCCCTCCCCCCCTTTTTTTTACTTCCAATCCAATTGACTCTATTCAAACTATTGTGTACTTTACAGGTACTAGTTAAGTGCTGCTGTAGACCATCTTTGTCTTTGTCGTTAAGACTGAAAGTTTAATCCAATTATGTTATTGTTTGTAGTTATATGTTATTTATGTATATGTTATATATGTTATTTATATATTTAATGGGCCGACAATTCTTTTCTTTTTTTTTTGAATGTTTAGTTTTCATTAAAACACAATTTAACTTAAAATGTCTGGAAAAGTTATTTTGCACAGAAAGTTGTAGTACTGCATTGTGTAGTCTGTTTCAGCCTGTTTCTCTTTCCTTCTTGCCTACACCTTTGTTTATTAGGATGTTTGATGTTCTGAACTGTCTGTTGATTTTGGGAGATTCATTGTTATTAATTTTGGTCATGTTGAAACGTCACCATGTGCAGAACAATTTTTTTAAACTTTTGTTCATTCATTCGAGTTGCCTTTGTGCAATTATTTACATGCAAATAGTTAAGTGTTGTTGTAGAATGATCATCTTTGTCTTTGTTGTCTTTATCATTAAATAGCTGAAAGTTTAATTGTTTTTTATGGTTATATATTTACACTTTTAAAATTAAACAGGTAGGCCTACAGTTTATTTTCTTTCATTTGTCTTTTAAATGTTTAGTTTTTATTAAAAAATAGTTTAACTGGGAAATGTCCTGAAAGCCTTGACTGTTATTTTGCACAAGCACATAAAGTTGTGTAACACATTGCCCCAATTCACTTATCAGTATAAAAAGTATCCTTTAGAAAACAAATGTCACATTAAAAAACAGGAGTGGAGTGTTCACTGATTCATTAGCCATTAAATCTAAAATTAAGTGAATGGGTCAGTAGTTAAAAAGAACATTCGAACCGACTTCTTAGTGGGAATAATATTTATTAAACCTCTGACACACCCTCAATTTTTCCCCTCCTCCGTTGATTGGCTAGTCACCGCTCCATGCGACTGGCCCCGTGTTGGTAGGCAACGGGATAGACCGCTACGCTACCCGGGCACTGATGCATAGTCTTGTCGCTGCCCGATCTGAGTCAACTGTAGATGTGAGTCACGCATGCGAGTGCATAAGCGGTTTCCCCAGCTTTATTATATTATAAAAATAAAGACATGGTTAGACCAAAATAGTCACGTAGCGAACCTGTACTTTTTGGCAAGTACAGGTCCATGTTCGACTTGGTCGCATTCTTGCGAAAGTCCACTTACCCTCGCTGTGCATATACAGACTAACAGGCAAAACCATATTTTTTTGTGTCTGTCCTTTAGATGGAATGTCTTTATTATGAATTGGGTTATAGATTAAGATTTTATAAGTTTATTTCAATGACTTATACAAAAAGAATGACCATCTCTATACGGTTCACGAATCTTAAAGCAGCACTGCAGCTTGCTGTTATAGCCTTGAGAAGCCACATTACACCAAGCAGCAAGGTGACGGCAAAAAGATCAACTGTTGAGGGTGTGGCACAGAACACGAAGCTCCTTGCACCTGGTCTCTTGCACCCAAAGTATATCTACGTTTCTTCTCTCCCTCATATCAGCCAGCTCTCTCCCTGTACTAGTTCTGGTGCCAACATTCACAGTTCCGACTTACACGTCCACAATCTTACCCTTCCTCCTCTCCCGCTGCCTCTAGACGTGCCTTCCCCCTTTCCTTCTCCTTCACCCAACAGTAGCATAGCTTCCACCGGCACCTTGCTGGCTAACAGTACTGATGGCGGTCATTGGTAACTCGGGCCTCGACCAATCCGGTATCGAAATCTGATTTATGGTCCACATATTTGATTTGCACCCCATGGACCCACCACCCGCGGGGATGAGCATTGGGGTAGGATGCAATGCAGGCCGGGTGGCAGGCAAAGGTGGGGACTGGGGTGTGCCGACTTCTGGCATTGCAGATTGGTCCTCAGGACATGCAGTGTCACCTCTCTGACAGGGAAGGAGCCTGAGCTGGAGCGGTACCAACTAGATATAGTTGGGCTCACCTCCACAGATAGCCTCTGGGCTCTCGTACCAAATTCCTGGAGAGGGGTTGGACTCTACTTTTCAGGAGTTGGCCAAGGTGACAGGCGCCGGGCAGGTGTGGGGATATTCACAAGTCCCCAGTTGAGCACTGCCGTGTTGGCAATGACAGGGGCGTTCTCCCCGGGAAATGAGAGGGTCGCCTCTACACGACTGCGAGTCACTGGGGGGAAGACTCATGACTGTTGTGTGCATTTATGCACCGAATAGCAGTTTGGAGTATCCGGCCTTCTTGGAGTCTCTGGGTGGTGTCCTGGGTAGGGTTCCGCCTGGGGACTGTATAGTTCTCCTGGGGGACTTCAACTCTCTCGTGGGCAACGATGGAGAAACCTGGAGGGGCGTGATTGGGAGGAATGGCCTCCCTGATCAGAACCCGAGTGGTGCCTTGTTACTGGACTTCTGTGCGAGTCATGGATTGGCCATAACAAACACCATGTTTGAACATAAGGTAGTTCATAAATGTACGTGGCACCAGAACATGTTAGGAGCATCTAGCATAGATTCATTTCTTGTTGGTTAGCCTATTTTAAGATGGCTTGCTTGCACTTGTATGAAGTTAAGCTTTCTTACTGTATATTCAGTGTTATGAAATGACAAAATGTCAGTCACTTTTATAAGTTTTCATCAGTGATTATTAGTGTTTAAAATGTAACTTTGACCATGGAAAATTTAAAAAAAAATTATAATCGTTAAATTCTGTGTATTGACAGTAAAGTTTTATTTAAAAAGATTATCTGTTAAAAAATAAAACAAAGTTTTCAGTGGTTGTTACATTTAATGGTTTTATTCGTTTTATTTCACCTCAGGAATCAGGAACAAGTTATTGTTATTTCTTTCGTGTACTTGTGTACACGAAAGAAATTAAATTTGGTTTCACCCAGCCCACAGCAGTGCAACACAAAAGATAAAAACACACATCCAAAACTTCCCAAAACGACATCACCAAAAACATACAAAAACAGAGAGAACAACGCAAAAAGAAAAGTGTAACAATACAGTGCACTCAGTGCAACACAGTCCAAAAAAAATCACTGTACAGAGAGCGAACGCCAGCCAGCATGACTGCCGGAACTGCTGGTCTGCAAGTGCGCCCTCGCGTCTGTCGAGGGCGCACTTGAGACCTATAAATCTGCAGTTTATCGTCCTAATTTTTGTAGTACTTCCTGTAATTCACAAAACATAAAAAAAAATTAATGGAAACAGCACTTTGCCACATGGAGTCTCCGGCAAGGAGACCCACTAGACAGGTCGCCAGTCCATTACAGAGCCTATGCTACATGAACAAAGCCTTGTTTGTCTTCAAGGGTCAGCGTTTTCGGTTTTTACCGATTTTCACCGAAAAATACCCAGATTTTTAAACTGATTTTCACCCGGATTTTATGTTTCCACGGATGTGAGGTTATGTAACAGTGTCCTCTTGTGGCGAAATGTGGCATGCTGGATGGCTTTAAAAAATAAAAACCGAAAACGCTGAGCCTTGTTTATCTCGTACAAATCGTTCAATCTAAATACACATTAGATTGTTACAAAATGGATGTTAAATAATTCGAGCTGTAGGATACGTTTCCCACTACAAACATCAGCACTTAGTAAAAATGTATGTTGTGGACCTAGACGATGTGTTTCACATTCTACTGAAAATGGAAACATGTCAAAAACATACTTAGAATACTGTGGATCATACAGTGTAGAACAACAGAACTGACTTGACAGTCACTTATCTTTTATGCCAGCCTTGTACAATTAATTGCAATTAGTTGTAAATCAGCTGTGCATACCCATAGTCCATCCAAGATGTAGCCTACTCCTTCAACATTGACTAGATGCAATGTATAATGTGCTGTTATCGTTCTTGCAAGTTTCCCATCACACCTTAAGGACTAGTAATAAAAGAATCATTCATTCAGGTAACTTATTTTTTTGACAACGCATTACCTCAGTAATGTGCAGCTTTGATCACAAGTTATGTTTGTGATAGACATCTTTCAAAACAAACCAAAAATCAAATAGCATAAATGTTCAATAACCACTTTTAATCGCGTTTACTCTTTTTCCTTAAACACATCCTGGAGCATAGACACTTGATTAAGGTAGCAAACGTCAGCAGAATAAGGAGTATGAATGCTAGCAAGACCACGATAACATCTATAGAGTGGTAGGAGTACCAGGGCATTCTGTAGGACTCTGTTCTCAGGTGAGCAGCACCTTTGTGTCTCATTACAAACTCTATCCAGAAGAGGGCGTGGTCCAGTGGGTTTATTGGCTGGTCTCTGTGCAGCCTGGAGAGCCTCTGCATGTTCATCCTGTAGGACGGCTCATGAAGAACTTCCTGTAAGGCACTGGAAAACACATTCCTATCTAATGCAGAAATATCCACAACCTTCGCCACACCTTTCACTTTCATTCTGGAAAGGTTGTCTGCCTGGTCAAAGACAAGGGGAATGCCTATTATTGGAACACCATGATATAAAGCCTCATAAATCCCATTTGTTCCTCCATGTGCTACAAATGCTTTGGTCTGTGGATGACCTAACAGGTCATTCTGTGGCATCCAGTCAACTAGTAAAGTGTTATTTCCTAGAGTTGTTGGCCTGGTACCTTTATGTCTCCAGATGACCTTCTGAGGGAGTTTAGCAAAAGCTGCAGCGATCTCCTCAGCTAGGTCATGGGGGAGATCTCCAATTAAAGTTCCTAGAGACATGATGATGACTCCATGTTCCCCAGAACTCAACACAAAGTCTTCCAGGTGCTGAGGAAGCGGTTCAGCAGGTTTACACTGGAACCCTCCCATATAGATAATATTTGGCATGGTGGGGCGAGGGAACTCAAAAACAAAGTCAACTCTCATGAGCCACAAATCCGCTGCTTGAAACAGGGAGAAATAGTTTACATCCGGGCCAAAGTAGTGGCTGCATAGTGCAGAATAGTGATGCCCAACTGTCTGTCTGTAGAGATGCATCCTCATTGAGTAAACAATTACATTTTTTAATCTTTCAGAAAAAGTCATTTGATCTGTTAATTCTGCAACTGGAAAGGGAACATAAGAAAGTGGAGAAGGGGCAATTGCAAAATGGGCCTCACCATGAATAGTCCACCTAGCATTGAATACTAGGGGCAAGCCTAAGTAGTGAGCCAGCATAACTCCTCCCCCATTTGCAGGGTCAGTCAAAATCACATCGTACTTGGCATCTCTTAAGGACCTCATCAATTCCTTACTCTCAAACATGTGTGACACTGTCTGACAGACTTTCCTATGCATTTCTGAAAACTTGTCTTTCAACACCATGTCCAAAGTGAAACGAGTCCAGGAAGACCCAAACCCTCGTTTTATCTGGATGACTTTTGACACAAATGAACGAAAGAATTCCTCATCAGCACCCATAGCAGTATCTACTGCAACTGATCTGTAGAAGGGAGAGACCTCCTTGATGTACCAGCTGTCTGAAGCTCGAACTACTGTGATGTTGTGGCCCCTTGAATGCAGCTCCTTCACAAGCACCATCATGTTCACCCAGTGGCTTCCATCATGTGGAAATACCAGCACTTTCCCACTGTGGGCAGCTGGAGTAATGACAGCGATAAAAGAAATGATGAAAGTCAAAGAAAGGGACATCCTAAATTTCTTCAGTTCTTCCCTGGAAGTTGGCACATTCTGAAAATGACATATAAGTTCTCTTGAAATATTCACAGATAACAGTCAATGTGTGGTTAAGTAGCCACTGTGGGTATTGCAACATTCCAACTAGTCAAAACTTCCTGAGCAATCCATAAATGAGAACAATTTTGCAACACCTTCACAGAATTTGATAGCTGTAAAACATTAATTTGTGCAGAAAAAGACATACAATGGTACATAATACCTCAGTATATCTGGAGCAAACTCCTGGAGAACTGCAGGTCTACTTCAACTCTCAGTTCTTTTAAATCTAGGCTGAAGACTTTCCTCTTTGCCGCTGCCTGTTATTAAATAAAACTTGAAGGTTTTGATTTTTATCTTAACTGCACTGTAACTTTTACTCTATTTATTTTTAAATGTATTTTTCCTGCCTTATGTTGCTTCTCTTAATGCCTTTTATGTAAAGCACTTTGAATTACCTTGTTGCTGAAATGTGCTATGTAAATAAATGTGCCTGGCCTCAGTGGCATGCTGAATAAAGTTCAGACCTCAAGAAAATACAGTGTCCGGTATCACATTGAAGTAGTACATTAGTTATTTATAGATAACCAAAGAAAAGTACTTCTGGAAAGTAGATGCGTCTTGTTTACCCAGCAAAACTCAAATCTGGCCTAACAAATTCTGTACAGAACTGTGAGTAGAACTCTGGATAAATGTCACTGTTTTCTCATCTGATGGTAAAAACAAAAATCACAATATCAGACTTACAGTTAAGACTTTCAACTCCAACATTCTTGCCAGCATACTCTCTTGCGTTTAGGCAGGACTGTTAATAAGCCAACTTAAACAAGTGCGACAGAGGCCACTTCCGTATTTTCTCTGGGCATGTCGCCACAGGCTTGCAGATTGCATAACTGACCTACTTAGATATGTGTGCCAATTCCACCTCAGTCGTTACAGTTTAGTCAGCCAGCACTGCTATCAGCATGATCTGTTGATTAATTAATCAACTGATTAATTAATGATTAATTAATCATGATTGATTAAGCTTTACTGTGGGTGTTTTTTTACACACACACACACACACACACACACATATATATATATATATATATATATATTTAACAGGGTCTATCTAAAGACAGGATGTTGTGTTGCTGTAAAGCCCCTTGAGGCTGAAGCAAATTTTATGATATTTGTGTGATATTGGGCTATACAAATAAAATTGACTTGACTTGACTTCTATTTAGCGGACTGCGGTGCCTGTCGTGTTCAGACCGAGCAAAGGCTGTATCTGGACTGCGACCCATTTCTGATGAATGATTGAGAAATGTATAACATTGTCAACAGAGTGTTTTATATATAAATGTATAAAATTATGTAGCCTGGCGAAATTAAACTGGCACAGGACACAGAAATCTCTTTTTTGGGGTCTATATTCTGAACAGTAAAATTTGGTGTTCAGTTTAGATAATAACAGAATAAAAGCAATAGAGAATACTAATAAGAGAATAGAATTACTACACTAAACCATGAAACTTAACTAAAACACCCACTACAAAGTAGTGCAAAAATAACTAAGAATAAGCAGGCCAGTACAACATAGTGCAAAAATAACTATAATGGCTCATCCATCAACAAAGAGCCCACAAATTCACAATTAACAACCACACATTCACAGGTCTTGTAATGTTACAATGCATGTGTACAATTTGAATGCATACTAACCTGTGCATCTGTCCAGGAGCACAGACACAGTAATGGTGTCACAATGCACAAATTACTTCGGGTTCCTCTCAAAACTATGCTCTAGACTAAGAATGGGCAACATGATCCAGAAAGGGCCAGTGTGGGTACAGGTCTTTGTTCCAACCAAGCAGTTACACACTTGAGTCTACAAATCAAGGTCCTTAGCAAAGACTATTGGTTGACTAACAGAATCAGGTGTGTAACTGCCTGGTTGGAACAAGACTATTGGTTGACAATAGAAATATATGTACGTATATATATATATATATATATATATATATATATATATATATATATATATATATATATATATATATATATATAGACAAAAGTATTGGGACACCTGGCCATTACACCTACAGGAGCTTTTATGACATCCCATTCTAAATCCTGTAGATAAATGTAATGGTGTGATGTTTAATAATGATGATTACAACGTATTGATTGGAATAAGGGATATAAGGATATATTAATCATTGGGAAAGCATATGCATGAGGAACAGGGCTTGTTACAAGGACATAAGGGGCTATAGTGGCAGTGGAAAAGTATTGAGTATGTTAGCAGACAGAGGAATGCAGAGTAAATTATAGGAAGAGAAGTGGGGGGCAATAAAAGGATAAGATGTCTCAAGAAGGAGAGTGTGTCTATCTCCATGGAAGGAGTGAGGGTTGCTGACCTTAGATAAGGTTAGCGGCTCTGAATAGGAAAGGGAACAATAAGGGTGTTGTGGTCAAGGGGGAGTAGAGACAAGATGTGCTGTGATTTGTGGTTTCAGAAATAGGAACAGGATTTTACGACGGTAGCTGCAATAAGGAGGTCACAGCAGATGTAGAAGATTACCTGGAGTCCGGATATCAGTGAGGTGGAAATGGAGTCAGATGAACGGACCAATCACAAAGAAGACCACACATCCATGTTCAGTCAACACTTTGTATAGTATAAAGACTGGGTCAGGGAAAGAAGAGTCAGACTTCGTGAACTGACACAATCTGTTGTTTGTCATGGATAGGAAGATCTAGACCCAGAGCTCTGTATGCTTTATCCATTTACTGCTAAATAAAACGGATGGTTTTGAGACCGAACATCTTCTCCTATTGCTTTATCAACAAACACGCAGGACTACGCTCTCACATAGATGAAGATGAGTTGGTAGAGTGAGCTGCAGTCCAACAATCCATAGGCATTAATATGGAGTTGGTCCCCTCTTTGCAGCTATAACAGCTTCCACTCTTCCGGGAAGGCTTTCCACAAGATTTTGGAGTGTGTCTGTTGGAATTTTTGCCCATTCATCCAGAAGAGTGTGAGGTCAAGCACTGATGTTGGACGAGAAGACCTGGCTCGCAATCTCCGTTCTAGTTCATCCCAAAGGTGTTCGATAGGGTTGAGGTCAGGGCTCTGTGCAGGCCAGTCAAGTTCTTCCACACCAAACTCACCCAACCATGTATTAATGGACCTTGCTTTGTGCACTGGGGCACAGTGTGCTGGAAGCATAGAATTGTCCAAAATGTCTTGGTATGCTGAAGCGTTAAGATTTCCCGTCACTGGAACTAAGGAGCCTATAGCCTAACTCCTGAAAAACAACCCCATACCATTATCCCTCCTCCACCAACTTTACAGTTGGCACATTACAGTCAGGCAGTTCAGTCAGGTAACAGTCTCCTGGCATCCGCCAAACCGACTCATCCATCAGACTGTCAGACAGAGAAGCGTGATTCGTCACTCTACAGAACACGTTTCCGCTGCTCCAGAGTCCAGTGGTAGTGTGCTTTACACCACTCCATCCGACGCTTGGCATTGTGTTTGGTGATGTAAGGCTTGCATGCAGCTGCTCGGCCATTGACACCCATTCCATGAAGCTCCCGGCGCACGGTTTTTGTGCTGATGTTAATGCCAGAGGAAGTTTGGAACTCTGCAGTTATTGAGTCAACAGAGCGTTGGCGATTTTTACGCACTATGCGCCTCAGCACTCGTTGAGCCCGCTGTGTGACTTTATGTGGTCTGCCACTTCGTGGCTGAGTTGCTGTTGTTCCTAAACTCTTCCACTTTTCAATAATACCACTTACAGTTGACCGTGGAATATCTAGCAGGGAAGAAATTTCGCGAACTGACTTATTGCAAAGATGGCATCCTATGACAGTGCCACACTTGAATTCACTAAGCTCTTCAAAACGACCCATTCTTTCACAAATGTTTGTAAATGCAGACTACATGGCTAGCTGCTTGATTTTATACACCTGTGACAATGGGTAGTATTGTTCAGGTGTTTCATTCAGACAACACCCGAATTCAATGATTAAGAGGTGTGTCCCAATATTTTTTGTCCATATAGCGTGTGTGTGTGTGTGTGTGTGTGTGTATATATATATATAGATATGTGTATGTGTGTGTGTGTGTGTGTGTGTGTAAAGGAGTGAGTTATGTTTGCCAGCAGATGGCGCTCATGTGTTTTCTGTATGTTTCTGTAACGCTCTGCTGTAGTCTTGAGCTGTTTTTTGTTTTATTTTGTTTTTTTGTCCTCCGCAGCCGCCGTAGATCAGTTTTGTTCGGTTCCTTTATTGGTAAGAGTTCACTGAGTCTGTACGACTGAAAACACTCAGTTTAAACCATTAAGATCACTGTCTGTGTTAAAATTTTCTGCAGCACACCTATTCCAATTGTGACTATGTCAGGATGGAACCATTTTTGTAACTTTAATGTTGAAATTATGTTTTTGCTAATCGCTACTTGTGTGGTATGGGCGACCTAGCTTATCTAGGCATCGCTAAAAATGCTAAAAGTTGTGTTGTGGCTGGCTAATCAGTTAAATTGTTCTTGATAGAGGCAGCTGAAGTTTATTTTATTTTGTATTTCATTAATGAGCCAATCAGTGCTTTGGAAACTGATTAGATTTGCTCGGTGTTTTTAAGCCAATAAATGAGAGCAATCTGTTCTGCCTCGAATGCCACCGGGAGTCCTGTTCCCTGTCTATCTTACCGGCCGTGGTAAACTTCACCTAACAACGTAGAGACCTTACTGCGGCTCACCGCCTGAAAGACAGGGTTACATCTTTGGTGCCGTGACCCGGATGGTGGTTTACAAGAGGACGAGCAGACGATTTGTAGATTGTATACACCCCCGTCAGCTATATCCTCAATGTTCAGGTTTTGTTTGTTTTTGTGTAGTTTTATTTTTTTTATCTTGAATACTGAAGCAATCAGTGCTATAATTGTTTTTATAGAGAATTACACTGTAAAGAAAAACCATCTTCCTCTTTGAAAACTATATTCAATGCAAAGTTGAATTAATTGTGCACATACTGTGGTGCTTGTAGTGTTGGTGCTTTTACTGTATTTGTTGTATCCCTCCCAGCCAACTCATAACACAACACTGATATATCCTCTCACACTCTTCCATCTCTACATTACCTCAAAATTCAAACATGCAGAGCTACAGTGGAAACACTCCTCGTTGTCCCTTGTCAACTATTCCTCCTGTTGCGTGGAAGACTCCGTACCACTCACCAGGACCGAGGGCTGACCCTGATGAGCTAATTCATTTTCCGGACAAAACAATAATTAGCATAGCGGGGGAGTACAGCCCCCATGAGTCCTCGCAACAGCATCTTCAGCACTCTCAATTAAGCCAGACGCCATGGGATGCCACATTGAACACCATGGCCCCCTCAAGTAAACAGCCTGCACATACAACTGGGGGTCATTTTTTTACATCCTAGTGTACTCCCCTCTCCAGCAACCAATCATGTCCCCACAACCCCCAGCTGTACCCGAATTCCCGCTAACAATGTAAGTGTTCAAGGCCCGGCCACAACAATACATGCTCCCAAGGTCAATGAGTATGCCTCCCTGACTCCATTCAGTCCCCTGCAGACATTCTTCATATTCATCCAGCCACTACAGCCATGACGTCCAACTCTATAACTCCTGATGATCCCAGGCAGTGGCATCCACTACAAGCTTGTATGCCTCCTGGAATGAAATCATTACCTGCCCTTGTGCCTTCAACAAATGCCCCACAACTTAATAGGCATGGCCCCCTAGTGAGCACCCAGAGCGCTACAGAAACAGTGCCTACCCAAGCTACAATCCGCGACTCCCATCCCACAAGCTATCCCATACTCCCTAACCTATTGTATGGGATGCACAACCCGTCATCCTCAGTATGCCATTCGCAGGTAGTAGGGCAACCTTCTCCAGCCTTTGTCCCCATTCCTTCCGATAATGTGTATCCCGATACACAAGCCAACCAGCATATCCCTCAAATGCAGGTCAACCACTTGCTTCCCCCTTCAGCCACCTTGAACCATGTTCAAGCTGACTGTTTTGAATCACGAGCTGTTCAACCCCTCTCTTATCACAGGCAGGCCACTATGCAATCCCTCTCATTCCCCCACATGGCTTCTGATAGGCCAACTAAGTTTTCCCATATCGATCCCATTTATGGGGGTTTCATCCAGACACATCAGATAAAAATTTTTCAAGTGTTCAATGGGGGCTCTGAGTGCAAAATATTGATTGAAGACTAGATCCGAGACATGCAGTATCTTCTTGACGCTGGGGGGCTACCACCACACCTCAATTTTGCAACCGTTGTGCAGCACCCGAGTGGTGAGGCTATGAGACTGGTCTTAAATCTCCTTCCACCTGAACAAATTCCTGAGATGGCTTTCAATGAGCTGAGAGCAGAATACAGTGACATGCAGAGATCACTGGACCCCCTAGCTGACTTTTATGAGAGGAGCCAGTGCACAGGGAAGTCAGGATGTTCCTATGCAATTGCTTTGGAAGCATCACAGAGAGGTGGAAGAGGCTCAGAATGATGGCCAGCCTTTTCCAGACCGTGATGCTAAACTGACTAGGCAGTTCATGAGAGGGCTGACTGATGAGGAAGTGTACATGAGAATTGAACCCATGAAACCAAGACTGCTCAGTTTTAGAGAAATGCAAGTTGAGCTTAGGAACCTTGTCAGAGAAACAAAAAGATTTAATCCTCAACACCAACAGAAGAAGGCATTCAGCCAGGTCCAAGTTACAGGAAAGAAAGAAACATCAAAGTGGACCAAGTGACAGAGCTGATACAGGAAAGCAGAACTCTGGCTTTCTGAGCTAACAGCACAGGTGAAAGACATAGCGCTAAATCAGGAAACACAGAGTAAAGACTTGCCCCATTAGAGTAAAAAATTACCCCCCCCCCCCCGCCTTCAGCTCCTTTCAGGTCTCACCCGGGAACAGGAAATGTGAGCAGAGAAGCATTGTTTGTGTGCTACCGTTGTGGCAAGCCTGGGCATGTAGCAAGGATTTGCAGAGCTGTGTTGCCTAATAGTCAGCAAGCTGGAACCCCTGGACCTCCTGCCACTGTTTCGCAGCTGGGCAGTCTTTAAACTCCTAAGGCCTGTGGTGGCTGGGGCGACCATGGGCACCATCAAAGTCTCCAACAGGAGAAGCAGGAAATGGGGGCTCAAGGGAGCCACACACCCCTCTGGTTGGACCCTTAAATGAGGGTCAAGTTGATGTAAATGGCACAAGCTGTAGGACGCTAATTGATTCTGGCTCCTAAGTGACCACTGTCACTGATGTGTTACAATGGAAAGATGACAGTCAGCATTTGGAAGGTGGTGAACAGCCAGATGAGGAGAAACAAAATGTAGGGTCGAGGACGCACTAGAGGCTCTTGGACAGGCTAAATATTTCTCGACCCTTGACTTGACATCTGGCTACTGGCAGGCGGAGGTAGCGGAGCAGGACAAGCATTAAATGGCCTTCACCAACCCTTTGGGTCTCTACGAAGCCAACAGGATGCCATTTGGCCTGTAGAATCCTCCATCAACATTCCAGATGTTGATGACCTGTTGTTTTGGAGATTTGAACTCCTCACATCTCCTTATTTACCTTGATGAACTCATAATTTTTTCAACGACCTTTGAGGAACATCTGGAACGGCTCCAGTTGGTATTAGAACAGGGTATGTGAACATGGTCTAAAACTGAAGCCTTCAAAGTGCCACCTCATGAGGAAGGAAGTCCAGTATCTGGGACACCTGGTGTCCTCGAAGGGAATTCATACAGACACAGCAAAAATAAGCAAGGTGAAGGACTGGCCGCAACCTACTAGCCGTATGGAGGTCTTGCAGTTTTTGGGCTTTGCAAGATACTACAGGCAGTTTGTGGAGGGTTATGATAAGCTTGCTGCACCCCTGTATTGTCTCACCTCTGGCGACCCCAAAAAGAAAAAAAGGCTGAAAAAGTTACCTTTTACTCCTGAGTCCCCCCTTTCTCTGGACTAAGGAATGCATGGAGGCATTTTGCATTCTCAAAGATAAACTCACATCAGCTCCGTTGTTGGGCTACCCCAACTACAATTTTCCATTCTTGTTGCAGACAGATGCCTCTGGAGAAGGTCTCGGTGCTGTCCTGGCACAGGTTCAGAGTGGGACTGAGAAGGTGATAGCATTTGCCAGTAGGGGATTGAGCCCAGCAGAAACTCGTTACCCGGCTCACAAGCTAGAATTTTTAGCACTTAAGTGGGCAGTGACTGGGAAGTTTTATGACCATCTATATAGTCACAAGTTTTCTGTACTCATAGATAACAACCCCCTTAAATATGTTATGACCACTGCCTGACTAGATGCTACCGGGCAGCGATGGGTCTCGCAGTTGTCTGTGTATGACTTTGACATCGTGTACCACCAGGGGAGATGCAATGCCAACGCTGATGCTCTGTCCAGAATGTCTAACCAGCATGTGTGAGACAGGCAAAAGGGGTGCTGGTGGAACCGGACCAGATGCAGGATGGTGATACCTTGTGTCAGGCTGGGGCAGCAACCCAAGCCTGTGAACCCAAACATCAACATGAACCATACGCAGGTATCGGAACGGAATCGCTTCCTTCAATGCCCAAACAGGAAATCAGAACAGGACAGAAAGATGATCCCGTCATAGGGCCAGTTCTGCACTACAGAACATTGAACACCAAACCTGGTAGGAAAGAATGAGAGAACTGGGGAGAGCGAGCCCCCCCCCCCCTTAAAAGAGTGGAGGAGGTTGGTGGTAAAAGATGGTACTTTATATCGCAGAGTCCTGGATGGTCTGAAGGGAGACACTGAACAGTTAGTACTTTAGTACTCCTGGATGGCTTTCAAAATGTCTGCATTGGACACTCTCCCCTCTTGGCTGGTTGAGCAGATTTTTTTTGCCGTTAGGACTCGAAATAGGGGTTTCAGGTACAGGCATGGTTCATGTTGATGTTTGGGCTCAGCCTTAGAGATAGAGCCGCTGCTCCTTAGCGTCGAAAGGAGTCAGTTGAGGTGGTTCACGCACCTGATTAGGATGCCTCCTGGGCACCTTCCTTTGGAGGTTTTCTGGGCACATCCAACTGGGAGGAGACCCTGGGGTAGACCCAGAACTCGCTGGAGGGACTACATGCCAATCTGGCCTGGGAACACCTTGGGGTCCCCCAGGAGGAGCTGGAGGGCATTGCTTGGGAGAGGGACATCTGGAGTGCCCTACTTAGCTTGCTGCCACCGTGACCCGACCCTGGAGAAGCGGCTGATGATGAGATGAGATGGTTAAAAAAAACAACAACAACAAAACAAGCACTAAAAATAAAAATTCTTCTTTCTTACTTGCTGTTTACCATATGATATGATAGGTAGGATTTTTAGAGTGGCATGGCATTTTGCAAATGCCAGATTGTGAGCAGCCCCTCTTTCACTCAGTGTACAGCCCAGGCGCATTGCATAGAGGAACATAGGCCTACTTTCCACAAACTAGCTCCTTTTAATGTAGGTAAGATAAAAATCATGGCAAAACAAAGCAGTTTGCTTAAGTTTGTCACAAAAAAAAATCATGAGGAACAGGAGGAAGAGGATTCAGCTCAAATTCAGCCATCATTCTCAACCCAGTCTTCTCCTATGCCAGTTTCTCCTCAAGTGCCAAGTATTAATGACACGTACAGCAGCTGTACTGTTGAAAGACTCTTTTCAACTGTCAGTCAGATGAAAACTGGTATCAGGTCATCAATAATGATAAACAGACTGAACTCTTTATCCCTGCTCTCCTTTCAAAGAGAAATGACTGAATCGTTGGACTATAATGAAATAATTTCAGTGTTCAACACCAAGCCCCGTTGTCTCCTACTGTAATCATCAAAAGTAAGATAATTTACAGTTTTGGACTGTAGTAGCCTATTGCCTATTTCAACGTTTTTATTTATTGGGTATAGTTTTGGTTGGGTGTACAATTGAATTTTATGCTGATGTTGCGTGTGTGCCTGTATGCTGCATGTGTGGTTTATGTGGGTGCCAAGCCAGGCTATGTTCCAAGTGCCATCCTTAATGTTACTGAGCATGTTGGAGCTGGTGTACCTCTATCCATACACTTGATTAATATTGCATCTGTTAGCTGTGTATGTGTGTGAATATGTGGCCGCCATGCCAGGCTATGCGATGCTGTTGACGTTCGTCTTGGTGCTTTTAATATTACCTCTGATGATGTATGAGGCTTGTATGACTAAACTGCGGTCCATTTAGGCAATTATGGGCGGCACGATGGCCCAGTCTTTAGCACTGTTGCCTCACAGAAAGAAGGTCCTGGGTTTGAACCCCAGGCCGTCCCAGGTCCTTTCTGTGTGGAGTTTGCATGTTCTCCCTGTGTCTGTGTGGGTTTCCTCCGGGTGCTCCGCTTTCCTTCCACCATCAAAAAGACATGCATGTTAGGCTTAATACTCCTGTCTGTGTCCCTGACCAAGCTAATAGAAAGAAGCGCTGGAGTTGGTCCCCAGGCACTGCAGCTGCCCACTGCACCTATACAATAGAATGGGTTAAATGCAGAGAACAAATTTCATTGTAACCTATACAATGACAAAAATAAAGTGGAGTGGTGGCTTTCTTATAGTTGTGACTGCCTATTTTGGTTAACATATGCGTTTCAGAATCCATTAAATATGATTGGTCGTGGACGAGCTAGGCCCACCTGATTTTTCTCTGTGCCTACCCAAACTATAATTTCTGCCTAAGCTGTTGTTGAGGACATCTAAAGTCCTACAAAACACAAAAGCATAATTTAAACTTTTAACCAAAACTTTTCTTATCGTAATTCAACATTTAGAACATATTGTAAGTGCAACTGAGTAGTCAGTTTACCTTATTCTTTTGCTTTAGAGCCCCCCCCCCCACACTTTTTTTTAACCCATGCAGATCTCAAGGTCCTTTTGGAAGAGAATTGGTTTTATAGGGATAGAAAAAAACATTTAAACTCTTTAATTTGGCTTTGCAACACAGTAAAACAAAGGGGATTCGGAGAAGCTAATAATTAGCCACTGGTTGCTAATGGCTAATGGAGGCAGGGCAAAGGCTGTGGCTCAGGTGGAAGAGTCACCCGGTAACTGGAGGGTTGCTGGTTCGATCCGCAGCTCCTTCTGGCAGAAATGTGAAGGTGTCCCTGAGCAAGACACCTAACTCTAACCAATAAGCTGGTTGTTGAGTGTCTGGTTGGTTGAATGTGAGGTATTAATTAATTAATTGTAAATCGCTTTGAGTGGCTGTTGCAGGTAGAAATGTGCTATGTGAAGTGCAGTCCATTTACCATGCAGTCCATGGCCAAGTGGCTAATGCCAGGAACATTGTAGTGACCTGAAAATCAACTCTAAATTTCTAATGAGACCAACCAGATAAGAGCTTTGTTGTAGCCCCTCTAGCAATGAACACGCTGAGGCCTGAGTTCTCGGTTTAGAATACTGGGCTTTATTGTCTTGGTTGGACAAACCCGTAAAAAACAGCATACAAAAGAAAAGATATGAATGAGTGAATGAATAACGTTAGAGCATGTGTTTTATACACAATAGTATACAGCCGAACGCTAGCTACCATTAGCTATTAAGCTAGTTAACGCAGTCAACATTACTGTCAAATGTAAACAATGAACATACCTCGTAGGCTGCCTATGACACTAGAGGGGCTAGTAGGTCTTGTTTTGCTTGTAAGCTATCTTGTTCTTCTTTACAATTCGATCATGAAATAATAAATTTCTTGATATTTATTTGCGCTTGAAATATGACCTCGTTTTTCGCGCTTCTCTGTGTGTTTACATTAATCAATCCCCTGGTAACACATGCCATGAAGATTAGTTCCGCCCCAGTGAAAGCCCACTAAATGTGAGGTAAGGTAGGAACCAAAAACCAACGCTGTGCTCAACTGATGTGAAGCAGTTGCATTTGTATTAATCATACAACAATAACAATCACACCTGAGCTATTTAATTGGATGAAACCAGTTTGTGTTACTGCTGTCATGAACGCTTGACTTCTGCTCAGTCATCTCCACCCTGGCTGAATCTGTTTTTATTAAGGGTGAAGACTTCAGACTGAAAAAAAAAGTTTTTAAAAATCGATTTTCGGAATTTGTGAATCTATTCAGAATCGTAAAGGTAAGAATCGCGATTCTTACCTGAATCGACCCCCCCCCCAATTTCCAGTTTTTATGTTCTTGATGGAGTTTTTGTGCTCTGTGTTCTTCATAGATAGTGCTGCATTCTGGGTGCAATCTGTACACACAGGCAGACCCATTCATCAGACAAGCTGTAGTAATTGCCACGCTGATGCCATCATGGCGGCGGCGGCGCAGTGGTCAGCGCGGTCGCCTCACGGCAAGAAATTGAGTCCCGGGGTAGTCCAACCTTGGGGGTCGTCCAGGGTCGTCCTCTGTGTGGAGTTTGCATGTTTTCCCCGTGTCTGCGTGGGTTTCCTCCGGGGGCTCCGGTTTCCTCCCACAGTCCAAAGACATGTAGGTCAGTTGAATCAGCCATACTAAATTGTCCCTAGGTATGAATGTGTGTGTGTGTGTGTGTGTGTGTGTGTGTGTGTGTGTGTGTGTGTGTGTGTGTGTGTGTGTGTGTGTGTGTGTGTGTGTATTGGACCTGCAATGGCCTGGCGGTCTGTCCAGGGTGTCTCCCTGCCTGCCGCCCAATGACTGCTGAAATAGGCTCCAGCATCCCCACGACCCTGAGAGCAGGATAAGCGGTTCAGATAATGGATGGATGGATGTCATGGCCGCTGCCATCGGTATCGCCGTGGCAATACTACGTCTCAAACGAGTATTGCCTGGCAAAACTACTTGTAAAATTGTATACGGTGATAGGTAGCCTACTCGTGACTCTCTGACTGGTAGTAAGTCGATGTCACCGTGGGGCATCGGTAAGAATGCACAGAGAGAGATGGTCTTCCTTTTGTAGCGGGTACAAATATTGACTGCGCTTTTAAGACACATGAACGCGCACGAAGAAACGAAAGGCGCAAGTGAGAGAGAGAGTACGAGCAGCGTGGACGGAGCGGTCATGGCGGATGAGTTCTACTGCTGTGCAAAACAGATTAATGTTAAAACCTTATCAAGTGGTCATAGGCGGTGACACTTTGGATACCAGTAACGTGGTTACGTATGTGTTTTCGTTTTCTTTGCTAGTGCGAGTGCTGCATTGAAATACTGTTAACTTTTGCTATTAGCTGGAGCTGCATGGCGATGCACAGATAGGCTGGACACGGATGAAGACGGCTGTATGAGCAGTCAAGCGTTAGTCTAGTGCAGTGTTTCTCAACCGGGGGTCCGCGGACCCCTAGTGGTCCGTGGTGTAATTGCAAGGGGTCCGTGAAAATAAAATATCTTTTAAAAAAAGATCCTATGACATTTATAGAAATAGGATTATTTTACTCAAATGTGCCTGAGACCTTTATCTACCTAAACTATAAAGGGTAACAGGACTTTTTTCTCTCATTACATCTGTTTCACAAGTGTAATTTATTGTATTTTAATAAGAGATCTCGCTCCCGTTTGCATTGTTAAAAGTTACTGCATAACAATTCTGTTGTTACATATATCTGAAAGTTACTGAATACATATTCTGTTTTGTTACATATATCTGAAAGTTACTGCATAAGAATTCTGTTTTGTTAACTATATCTAAGTTACAACTGAAAGCTCTTGTTTTTGCCCCAAAGAGTGAATAAATGCTATAATGCAATTTAAAATGCAGTTTCTACTGTTTCTATCAAATTGCAACCCCCCTCCCCCAAGATCAGGTGGAGGGGTCCTCAGGGTAGATCAAAAATACGCAAGGGGTCCAGGACCCCAAAAAGGTTGAGAACCACTGGTCTAGTGCATAGATACCGTCTAGGTCGCTAGAAGTGATACGTTAACTTTGTGAGAGTTTGGTTTTGGAAGAGCAAGCCTGCACGTCGTCAGTATCGAAGGGTGTAAGGCAGGGGCTAGTTAAACCCGTTACGGACACCCCCCCCCCCACTCCGTGTGTGAATCGCGAGGGGGAAACGCTGTCCCGCTTTGCTACAGTAGGAGGCCAGAAAGCGGAAGACAAGCCTGCGTGTTCTCTGCGCTATACAGGAGGGTTCGTGAGAAGTTTGCCCTGCCAGCCATCACACATCTCTGACGTGCGATCTCCGCTGTTGTCTGGGTAACCTCTGCACCACACGTTAACGCTGATATCCACAAACACACACACACATATGCTACCGTGCGCAGCCTGAACACAACTGCCTGTGGACTGAACAAACTAACGCTGCGCTCGGGCGCCCCCCCACACGCACACGCACGCACACACACACGCACTGGAAGGGACGTTGCACCGCTGCGCATTCCTTGCATACACCCGCACACGAGCACACATCAGCGCCCAGTGAACTGAGCTGAACGGGACTGTACAGCAACGGCGCTGGTACACACGCACACCACACTATTGACGGAGCAACACGGTCATTCAGACTGATACAGCAGACGTGTTCAGCCATTGCTGAATAATCGTTTAATCAGAAAGAAGTGTTTTACTTACCTGTTATTGCTGAAGCCAAATGCTTTGAGCGTGATGTAACCCTTTGTGGAAACCCTGATTTTGAGTGACGTGTCATTTGAATGTGAAATGCCTGTCTAGAGATAATCTGTATTCTAAAGGAAGTTTCTTCTGGCCTGTTTAAAAGGATCCATTTCAGAGTCGTATTTCATATTTCATGGTTTTATGGATTGCACCAGATCAACTGTTTTGAAGTTTTATTTATCATGTATTTAGTTTTATGTCCAATAGTGAAGAATAGTTTTGGGTGGTAACGTTGGCTGAGCTTCAGTTCTGCGCTAACATGATTTGCTGGCTTTGCCCAACGAATTCTCCCACACACAGTATGCCTTGAAAGTCTAAAAAGAAAAATGAATAAAGTTTTAAAGGTTTTACTTGGAAACTATATTTCCCTGAACACCTAATGGGTTTTTTAAAGTGTGTAGATGGATTCAAATGTTCTTTAACAGCTTGCACAACAAACTGCATTGTTCTGAACTTAAAAAAAACCTCTTAAATGTATTATAAGTGTCTATAGCTCTGATAATTAAGCCATTTGGATCATAATTTAAAACGGTGCAAAATGTAAATTATCAGAAAGTGTCCCACTTTACCTGTATTCATCCCTATTTAGATATTATAATTGGGATAATTGTCTTAATTGGGGTTCATGCTTCTTGACCACCCTATAGGGTTTTGGGTTATTCAACCATTGTAAAAAAAAATCTGTGGGAAACTGTTAGATTGCAGTGATATGATTCATAATTACATTGTTAAATATTTCACATTTAAACATACAATAACCACACAGTACAAAAATATGTATAGCTTTATGGGTTCTTTATCTAATACATACACCATATTGTGCTTGGTGAGAAAGTTTGGCAGTACTACCTTTACACTGGTGATGGCACCTATGAATGCCAGCTGTCTTGACTGAAACAGGGATCGTGGTGGATTGTTGCTACTCAGTACAGGTATGATAGGCCAACTCAATCCTCATATAACCAATGAATACCTTCATCCCCACTGTGACTGGTGGGGCTAGTCACTGGAGCTTTTTGTGGGAAGGAGATTTATCACTCACAAATTACAATGCTGTTATGATAGTGTTGAAGGGATATTTACGTTAGTATAAAACGTGAGTAAAACACAGAGATGGTGATGTCTTTTCATAAGTATTTCCCAGTTTATTGAACCGAAAGCCCAACATTACATATTATTGAGGATGGTGTGAATTTGGCAAAGCACAGGACAGATTTTTTTTTCATTCTTTTTTTGTTTTTGTTTTCAGGGAAATCTTATTGCACATGTTTCTGAAACATGCAAAAGCGAGAAAGGTAATCAGCAAAACAGTAGCTAGCAAAATCAAGATAACATCTATAGAGTAGTAGGAGTACCAGGGCATTCTGTAAGACTCAGTTCTCAGGTGAGCAGTGCCTTTGTGCCTCATTACAAACTCTATCCAGAAGAGGGCGTGGTCCAGTGGTTTTATTGGCTGGTCTCTGTGCAGCCTGGAGAGTCTCTGCATGTTTGTTCTGTAGGACGGCTCGTGAAGAACTTCCTGTAAGCCCTCCAGAAAGTTGTTGTCTTTGTCCACTGTGACTAAAGATAAAATCTTGGCTGCTCCTCTGTCTTTCAGACGCAGGAGGTTGTCATATTGGTCAAAAACTAAAGGAAGGCCCAATACTGGGACTCCATGATAAATGGCTTCTTGAATCCCATTTGTACCTCCATGAGCCACAATTAGCTTTACTTTTGGATGTCCTAAAAGATCATTCTGTGGCATCCAGTCAACAAGTAAAGTGTTGTTGCCCAAGGTTGCCGGCTTGGCACCTGTATGCCTCCAGATGACCTTTTGAGGTAGTTTGGCAAAACCTGCAGCTATCTTATTGGTCATGTCAGTTGGAAGTTCACTGACAAAAGTTCCCAGAGACATGATGATGACTCCATGTTTACCAGAACTCAACACGAAGTCTTCCAGGTGTTGAGGAAGAGGTTCAGCAGGTTTACACTGGAAACCTCCTATATAGATAATATTCGGCATGGTGGGGCGAGGGAACTCAAACACAAAGTCAACTCTCATAAGCCATATATCGGCACTCTGCAATAGATCTTTAAATTTGACGCCCGTGAAGTACTCATCACAAACAGTTTGATACAGTGCATTTAGTAAACTGCCCTCAAGATACACAAGCATGTAGAAAAGCATATTTTTGACTCGCTGTACAAAAGTCATTTTGTCTGAGAGACCTGAAGAAGTTACTGGAACGAAGGATAAAGGGGAAGGTGCAATGACCAAATGTCCCTCCCCGGCTGTTGCCCACCGTACATTATAGACTAAAGGTAACTTCAGATAATGTGACAACAAAATACCTACGCCCGATGCTGGGTCAGTGAGGATTAAGTCATACTGACTTTTCTCAATGGTACTCATCAAACTCTTGTCACTCAGCATATTTCTTGCAATGTCACAGTTTATCATATGAACTTTATATACAGCTGAAAACATATCTACCTGTGCATTTAGTGCAAAAGACTTAACTCTTTCCATGTCGATGAGATTTTTTATAATTGGCTTGATAAAATTTTCATCAGTGCCCTCAACAGGTATATTGATCGAGTCGTAGTACAAAGATTCCTCGTTGACGTACCAGCTATTAGTGGTTCGCACCACTGTGATCGAATGTCCCTGGGAATGGAGCGCTTTGATGAGAAAGTTCATGTTCACCCAGTGACTTCCCTCCACAGGAAAAACCAGAATCTTCCCTCCATGAGAGGCAGGCCAGAGAACCGTAAGAAATAGTATGGTCACAGTTCCTGTGTAGTATCCCATGGTTTTGCTGCAATATGAAAAAAATAAAAATAAAAGATCAGGGGCTGGTTTCACCAACAGGGCATATGCTTGGTCTTAAACTAAGTTGGTCATAATTTGGCGTTCTAATAGTTACGCCGGTTGCGTGAGAGAGAGAGAGAGAGAGAGAGAGAGAGAGAGAGAGAGAGAGCGAGAGAGAGAGAGAGAGAGAGAGAGAGAGAGAGAGAGAGAGAGAGAGAGAGAGAGAGAGAGAGAGCTCTCAGTGGTCTTTAAATTAAGTTTATGGTATAGGACATTATTTTATTTGTTCATTTTGTAATGTGTAGGTATGTTGATCTTTTAAAAGACATGCTTATGTTGAAATAAATATACCTATACAAGTACTTATGTCTCTCGTTGTATTGGTTTGCCCTCCTATGGACATAATGCGCAAAAATATATTTGAATGGGTTCAAACCTATGTGGGTTTTTTTTAATAAGGAATAATCGAATGTAATTTTTGGCCAATTTTGGCAGCCCTAGTGACTACTTACTGAAATGCTGGCTGATGGCACTGATAATCATTCTGAGGGCTGAGCAAGGACGATGGTATAACACCATCCATGCCACCACTAGGTCACTTGTTGAGCGATGCACCAGAGTCCTCAAGCGCAGGTAAGCTACATAATGTGCATATCTTACAAAAACTTCCCTTACAGAGAAACTAGCTATAATTAGCCCTTTTCTTCCACTAGGCCCATTTCAATTTAAATAATTGCCTTTATGCTGTCTTTATTCTGAATTATTAATTGCATGCCTAAAATGATCTGCAAATGTATGCTGAATTAACTCAACAGGGCCTGACAGTACCCTAATCATTAGCTATATTTTCTAGGTTTCACGGCCTTAACGGGGAGATGCGGACGCGGCCTAAAAGAGTCTGTACCGTAATAGCAGCATGCACTGCCCTCCACAAATCTGTGTCGCCAAGAGGATCCCCTTCCCCAGGCAACACCATCAGCCAGTGCAGGAGGAAGATGTTCCCGCTGTGCTCCCTGCAGTGCATGAGGACGTCAGTGGATGACTAGTCCATACACACATTAACACCTTGTAAGTTCCGATAGATCTCTCTTATTGTTTCAAAACATCTTAATCAGCTTCTTGTCTTGGAACTATTTCCAATGTATTCCTTCAGTTCAAAATGATTCCTGGCTAAATGTCTGCTCATGTAAACCAAACATAAAGGACTTATACAGAAAACAAGTATAAAGAAAGAGAAAACACATATAAAGAAAGGACAACAATGTTTGTAAAGTATTTTATTTGCATTAGATTGTGGTTGATTATAATTGTTATTATCATGTTGATTTAATTCAAAACCACATAGGATGGCTCTTCCTGTTCAAAAATACAGAGTAAGGCATATTCAGTTGTTGGAGCCACTGTATTTCTAATGCTATTTTCTGTTTTTCCACCTCCAGCTTTTCCTGCTCCTTCTGTATTTGTTGTTGTTTTGTTTGTGTTTTTTGGTTTCAGCCTCCACTCTGAGGATTTCCTTCTCAAGCAACATCTGCTGAGGCTCATTCTGTCTCCTCCGTTTCATTGGTGGTGCTTCTGCTGCTGCCTTGAAACATTTGTGGAGGAGTGGCATCGGTCGAGTCTGAAATCAAATAGCGAATTCATTAAATCTGGTTTATAACATTATATGACAGTTTCTAAGACTTAGCCTAACGTTATTACATTCTAGCTAGAAGCAGAATTTATTGGCAGATTTTATTATTATTCTGGCTAGCTATTATTAAACTAACGAACAAATAAATAAATAGCCTAAATAAATAGGTAGTCTATGTGGAATACACACCTTAGCCGTTGCTGCTCTCGTCGCTCCCAATGTTAATGTGAACCACATTAATCTCTGGAGAGACATCACACTCTTCCTTCTGGCGGTTGGTCAATACCACCGCTTTCCACACCGCCCAAGCCAGTAAAAGCAAGGGAATCCTCTCCAAAAACATCAACAATGATGTCACTGTATGCTGACGTTTTCGGGGGAAGACCCTCACCGGTTTGATGGATTGTTTTCAAAGAAACAACTTTCTTTGCCTTGCTCAGGAGGTCTTTCCACTTTTTCTGTATATCGTTTTCTTCTTTCTTTTTTTTTGGGGGAGGGAGGATTCCCCCCCCCCCCATTTTTTCTCCCCAATTGTATCCGGCCAAATTACCCCACTCTTCTGAGCCCACCCAGTCGCTGCTCCACCTCCTCTGCCGATCCGGGGAGGGCTGCAGACTACCACATGCCTCCTCCGATACGTGAAGTCGCCAGCCGCTTCTTTTCACCTGACAGTGAGGAGTTCCTACCCCCCCGAACAGGCGCCCCGACCGACCAGAGGAGGCGCTAGTGCAGCGACCAGGACACATGGCCACGTCCGGCTTCCCACCCGCGACATGGCCAATTGTGTCTGTAGGGACGCCCAACCAAGCCAAAGGTAACACAGGGATTCGAACCGGAGATCCCCGTGTTGATAGGCAACGGAATAGACCTCTACGCTACCCGCACGCCCCTGTATATCGTTTTCTGAATGAAGGCTGCCTGAGTCATTTCTCTCCAAGTCGACTGCCTCCTCTTCGTTGTTATAACGTTGGGCTCCTTGGCAGTCAGCGTTTTCTTGTGCTGGCTGTACAGCTCTATTAATGTTATTATCTCAGTGGCAGTGGAATTGAATTTTATTTTTCTTTGATCCTCCATAACGTTGCCGCAAATTAGAAATGATTAGCCACAAATTGGCAAAACAACGGGAGATTGCCAATGTATCCTAGCAACGCACGCTAGGCGATAGCCATAATCGCATAGGCATTCACATGGACGCGGATCGCTAAGACTGGCATTGTTAAGACTTTGGTGGTGCAACTGGCGTAAAGTCCATTCTAAAGACTGGTCTTAACAAAGACCGATTTAGCAATAACGACCAGGTTTAGTAAAGACCAGTTGGTGCAACCCACACCAGGCTCTCACAGTGAGTCTGAGGCGGGTTTCACACGTATAGTCCGTTTGCTTTGGTCCAGATCAGAGGATGAGTTGCTGCTTTGTTGCATTTTCCCTTTGGTTCGGTTCGGTTTCACACGGCAAAGTGTCAAACGAACCGAAATGTATCAACAAAAGCCACGTGGGAGCTGTCATTGGTCACCAATCTAAGGTTGGTGGGCGGAGAGAGGACAGTTTGTTTTTCCTCTTGGATAGATATCTAAAACTGACCATCGGCAGGATGGGCATTTGTTAATAATTGCGGTCATCGTTTGGTCCATACACCGAGGCCAAATATATGAGCGGAATGGCACATTTGAACACTTTTCAAGACAACGCCTGGAGAACAATGTGTTGCCTCATGTTACGTGAAGAAGACATGCTGCCCTGTGTTGGCAAAGCTTGTCCTCAGCCCATAATGCACAGCACAGCTGGCAAAGGGAGCTGGTTTAATCCATACACACACAAAAACGCGTAGTGCTTCCTGCAGTTGGGTCAAATCTAGGCCGGCTCACATTCATACCACAAACGAACCGTACCAGAGTTTGTTTGTAACCGGACCGAGACCACCTCTTCAGCAAGGTCTCCATCCGGTTGTTTTGGTCTGATCAATCTGCTCAAGTAACAATAACAATCGACAACTCTGTGATTTCACAAAATGTGGCAGCCAAACATCTCGGTGTTACGTTTGATCCCAGCCTTTCCACTGATAAGCACAGTAAAGAAATCCCCAAGACTGCCTTTTTCACTTACGTAACATAGCTAAAATTTGGTCTTTCCTTTCTATGATTGATGCAGAGACTCTAATACATGCATTTGTTCCATCCAGATTTGATTATTGTTATGTTCTGTTTTCAGACCTGAAAACAGAACATTACAATAAAATAAAAGTACTCAAAGTCTTCAGATGGTTCAGAATGCTGCAGCTAGAATCCTAACTAAAAATAGAACATCTCACCATATTACACCAATTCTTGCCTCCCTTCACTGGCTTCCTATCCATGTTAGATCAGACTTCAAGGTGCTTCTGCTGACTTATAAAATCCTAAATGGACTTTATAAGATATGCAACCTGTCCCATCTCCTTAAACCGTATAGTCCATCTCAAGCTCTGTGTGATGGCCTGGCGGCCTGTCCAAGGTGTCTCCCTGCCTGCAGCCCAATGACTGCTGGGATAGGCTCCAGCATCCCCGCGACCCTGAGAGCAGGATAAGCGGTTCGGAAAATGTATGGATGTTCTGCCCACAAGATTAAATGGTATAGATTATTGACTATTGCAGACTGTTCTCTTCTCTCACGTCTTTTCTTTCTCTGAATGATGCCTTCTCCCTTCTCTTCTTCTGTGTGTGTGAATGGTGTGATGTGAGTCTCCCTTGTGTGCACGTGCAGTCTGTCCTCCTCCCAGGTCTCCATGGTGATGGTGGCCACCACCTGGACACTGCTTGGCATTCCCCTCATCGCATTTTCTTTCTGTATATCTTATAAATCCATGTAATCTTGTTATCCTGTTTCAATGTTATACCCGTCTCATTCAGATGTGTGACTAATGTGCTTTCCCCCCCCCCCTTGTCTCTTCTCCCGCATATGTGAATGATGTGATGTGGGTCTCTCTTGTGTGCATGTGTAGTCTGTCCTGCCAGGTCTACATGGGGATGGTGGTCACGTGGCTCAGGTCCTGGGCTGTTCTGGTGGCATCTGGACACTGCTTGGCATCCTCCTCTTCATATTCTTCATATATTTTATAATTCTGCTATCCTCTTTCAATGTTGTATTGTGTAAATTGTGTACACACAACATCCATTGCAAGTCTGTCTGTCTTGGGAGAGAGATCCCCCCTCTGTTGCTCTCCCTGAGGTTTCTTCCTATTTTTTCTCCATGCTAAAGTTGTTTTTTTTGGGGGGGGGGTTGTTCCTTATCCGATGCGAGGGTCTAAGGACAGGCTGTTGCGTTGTTATAAAGCCCACTGAGGCAAATTTGTAATTTGTGATAATGGGCTATACAAATAAAATTGACGATTTGTCTACACCCTAATGTGATCGCCGTGTTCACACCCGCCCAAACGAGACACACCAAGGTGGTAAACGCTCCAGGTTTCAATTAAAACGGATCAGACAGCTCAGACCAACAGACCAAATAACCCTTAGGGTGCTTTCACACCTGCCCAAACGAACCGCACCATGGGGGTAAACACCCCAGGGTTAGATTTAAATGGACCAATCAGCTTAGACCATCAGACCAAACAACCCTTAGGGTGCTTTCACAACGGACCAAACAGCGGACCCTGAAGCGTTTACCCCCCCTGGTGCAGTTCGTTTGGGCAAGTGTGAACACAGCAGTCACACTCGGGTGTGGACCGAAACAACTGGACTAAGACCACTCCCGGTACAGCTACAAACTGGTATGGTTTGTTTGTGTTATGAACGTGATCCGACCCAACTGCAGAAAGTATTGCACCTTTTTTGGATTAAACCAGCTCCCGCCGCCAGTTGCGCGCTATGCATCATGCAACGCATTGTTCTCGAGACCTTGCCTTGAAGTGCGTTCAAATTCTGCTCGCATATCTTGGCCTATGGCCCAAACTATGACCGCAGGTATGAACAAATGCCTATTCTGCCGATGGTCCATTTTGGATAGCTATCCCGGAAGAAAAACAAACTGTCCTTTCTCCGCCCGCCAACCCCACAAAAAAATTTCTGACCAATGAACGGAGTGACATCTTCCACGTGGCTTCTTTTTTTTATATACATTTTGGTTCGCTTGAAATTTTGCTGTGTGAACCCGAACCGAACCAAAGGGAAATGCAACAAAGTAGCAACTCATCTCATCCACTGATTTGGACCAAATCAAATGGACTATAGGTGTGAAAATGCCCTAAGTACATAAGGGGTAAGGCGATTTGCTCTATATGTTTTGATCCTGTCTGTATAAATGACAAGTGAAGAGACAGCCTATGTTTCACCATGACTCAACCAGATCTATAACCAGACAGAAACACCCTCAGAATACCCTCACCTGTGGAGCCACAAACTACACAACCAGATATACTATAACCAGACAGAAGCACCCTCAGAATACCCTCATCTGTTGAGCCACAAACTAAACACAACCAGATCTATACAGAAGCACCCTCAGAATACCCTCATCTGTTGAGCCACAAACTAAACACAACCAGATCTATAACCAGACAGAAACATCCTCAGAATACCCTCACCTGTCGAGCCACAAACCACAGGAGTTGCCTGATATAAAGATACAAAGTCCAACTATAGTTGCCAGCTGGTGAACAAGCTGGGCCACCCGCAATGTGAATAATTATGCATATAAATGTTGGCTTTGCATGAATGCATTTGGGGGTGTAACGGTACACATATTCGTACCGAAAATGTTCGGTATGGGTCTTTCGTTTCGGCACGCACGTGTACCGAACTAATGCACGTGCGGGACTATTGTGTGCGGAATTTAATTTGAAACGCCCAAGTTTCCGCAAAGGGCCGGATGTTGTACGTTAAGCCACCTCACTAAGCATGCACGTACAAACACGCATGCCACAGAGATTGCCGGTAATTTAGCACAGTGCAGCCTCATAGTTATGTCGAATGCAGGTAAACCAGATTGGAGATCCAGTACAGTTCAAGTCTTGTTCATTTTCTGAATACTGCACCATAATGGATACTTATTTTATTTTTCCCATGACGCTGCGCAGCTGCTGCCGTGGGCTGCATCGCAAAGTGTGCGCACTCACTCACTCTCCGCGACCTGAGAGGGGCGTTTAGTAGTGTAACGCAGCTCAATCAACGCCCGCTGTGGGATTCGATCCGAAGTGCACTGCACCACCAGACGACATCGCTGACCACTCGGCTATAGGGGCCGACCACCCAGCCGACCGGCCTGTGAGTATTTTGTAATTTACAGTAGTCCCCTTCTCCTGGAAACGCGCTCTCGCGCTGTGTCATTCCGCGCTCCGAAGAGACTTCTGAGGATCTGCACGCTTCCGGACACTTCCGGATCCCACCGGTGTAACGCCCGAGGTGTCTAGGCTAAAGGATAGTATCTTAAACAGGACAAAAACTCGGGAATTTATACTCTTTGGCGCCAAGAAACTCTCCGTTTATTACCACGAGAAATCTCGAACCACAACAACAGTTGTCGCACCTCTGACGTCACAAGCCTGCGCTAACCTACTCCAGGCACCACCATCATCCACTCAGAACTCAGAATTCAGCGCCTGCAGCAGCACAAGCTCGCAACTCGCCTCAGGTGCGGTCTGGACGGGTTCGTGCTTGTTCTATTGATTTTAGAGAATATTTATGTTGCACAGTCCTGTTGTGAAGCTGAAAGATGGTAATGTGAATACAAGTATAGTAGAGTTCAACTACAGTTAATTTTCTAAATGCTGCACCTTAATGGAAGCTTATTTTATTGTATTTTGTTGTTTATTTGAAAGAATATTTATTTTTGATTTACTTTAAGTAAAGTTTACTTTATTAGTAGGTTGTAGCTGGTTGCAGCAGTGTTTACAAGTGTTTTTTATTTTTTTATTTTAGAAAGACAGAGCCATACCCTAATTTGTTCAGTAAACCACTATTTAATTAAAAAAGAAGAAAGACGCCATTTTATGTTTTGTTTTGTTTCTTTTCCCTCTTCCTGTACCGAAAACGTACCAAACCATGACTGCAAAACCGAGGTATGTACTGAAAACCACGATTTTTGTGTACCATTACACCCCTAGAATGCATACCAGTCATAGCATGAGAAAAACACATTTTCTGAACTTGCTACTGCATTACAGAGTCAAAATACTTCTTTGAGTCAGCTTTAAAACTAAATTTTAAATGTCTCGTGTGTTAGATAATCAACGTAAAATATCAGACGTTAAAATAAAGCACAAAATATGTGCAAAGTACAAGACAAGACATATCTGTAAATGCAATTACTTGGGGTTAACATTTCCTTTAAGTGCATATATAAACTTAGCACAAAAAGTAAGGAAATGTGTGTTTGGTAGATTGTTTCTTTGTTGTAACAATGCTTCTTGGCAATAAATCTTATATCAGGCACTTGATTGTCAGCACCTGGGGTACCAGAAGCTCAAAACAAGAGTCAATAGCGACAGCAAAATAAGCTGTTTGGCATTGGCAGAGAAGATTTGGCAAATTTTTCATGGGCGCAACCCACATACTCAGCAGCTGAGTATGTGGGTTGCGCCCACAAATGCATGTTCCCTACAAATGTGGCCCCCTTTAAAAGGGAAATCAACAGGCTTTCCAACTTTATAAGATTTATTGCCAAGAAGCATTGTTACAACAAAGAAATGATCCACCAAACACAAATTTCCTTACTTTTTGTGCTTAAGTATATATAATGTCAGTGTGGGCTCTGTACTGCATAGTTTTAGATCTCTGAGGAAACATTGTCAAACGTATTACTCTACATAATTTCTGATGATCACACAACTTCATACAACCTTATTCTCCTTTCCCTTGTGCCTGTAAAAAGCAAGTTAATATTGGCTACATTCCTTTCACTTACCTGCATACTTGAAAGTTCATAAGTAACCTATTGCTCAGCTCTATAGTCTATGATCATACATAGTTTATTTTACAAAATGAAAAAAGAAATGAACTATGGTTACTTACAGATACGTATATTTCCCAACAATATCAAGGAATGTGGATGCAAAGGAGACCAAATCTTTCTCTGTGTGACAACGTTCAGTTAGTTTTTTAGTCGAATTATTTTAGGGTTCCCGCCTCTTTTCCAAGGAAAGTACAATAATTTGCATATTTGTCATGTTAGTGTTTAAACTTCATCATAATGTTGTTAACAGTATATAAATTTCAAAGACTTGATGGTAGACAAACTTAGTTAGGTAAACTCTTTTCCAAGGAAAGTACAACAATTTACACAATGGGGAAGTCAATATGTAAACATGAATATAATGCTTTGTTTTGTTTCCAATGACCCCAGGGTAGAGCGCCTATTTTCTCAAAGGACGTAGCTCCTCCTTCAAAAGTTATAGGGGACACCGGGGCATCTTGTCACACTTTTCACACTCTTATATATCTTGGGATCAATACATCATATTAAAAAATTGGGTAGTTACTAATACTTAACTAATGCTTCATAGTGTGTAGTTATCATAAAGTGTTACCAAAAATTGCAAACCAAATGAAAGAACAAAGTCTCAGGCATATATTTTATATTCATTTCGTTTTCATATCTTGTTTCAATACAGAGTTATAGGCATTTAAACAGTGAGTGTGCACATGTGACACGTTGCCCCATCAGTAGGTAAGTTGTCACACTGTGTGGGGTAAGATGTCACACTGGCTTTGCAACAAATAAAACAAGAACCAATTCACTGTTGGGTTATTTTTTTACTTCAGAATTAAATTCAGCTACAGAAAAAAGACTGATTAATCATTGAACTTGAATCAATCCTGGAACATGGCCATTAAATCGGCCCCAACTACAACAACTGGAAGATCATTTCAAACAAAGTTTCTAATAAAACATGTCGAGCGTTCAAACAAATCTCAAACCAGGTCTCAAACCTCACTTGTCAGACTCAGGGTCAGAATTGCAGTTCTGGCACACGTATCTTGCCTTGCCAGGGGGGCACTCTTCATGAGCCCTCTGCATTTCATGCACTGGACCCAAGTCTCTCTGGCTCCACACAAACAAGACACAGGCACTCATCTTCATCTGATAAAGAGACATCTGGAGTCTTTCTTTTTATACCTGTCCTCTTTTTCTTTGGTGTTTTAGATTTGTTTCCCCCACCTTTCTTTTTGGAATATATTCGTTTTACCTTATGCCTGCCTTTCAGCTGCAAGTGCCTCCTTCACTGGTGTGCCAGTGAGAATAGCAGGTTTGTTTTTGTTTTTTTGCTAGTTTTCTTGGACCAGCTTTGGGGTATGGCCAAATGTCCTCTGGAGTTGATTGGTGGGTGGATCTGGAATCACAAGGGCTGGGCCGGATTAACCATATGGCCTAGGCTAGGTGGACCTAGCCTAAGCCTAGGCCTAAGCGGGGGGGGGGGGCAGCCACGTCCGAGCCTCTCGTCCAGGCCTCTCTTGTGACCGTGGACCACCACTTTGGCCCAAGACGACTGGTGGTTTGGTGTCGAGCACAAGGAAGCTGTAGACAAATGGAGGAGTCCCACAGAACTGTGTCCTAGATGGTTGCACTGAGAGAGGCAATCCGTTTGGAGTGGCCAGAAGTCAGGTCCGTGAGGCTGGTCAAAAGGGAGTCTTTCTTATGGTGGAGTTCATCAGAAAGCCAATCGAACGTCCTCTTCAAGGTCAGCAGTCTTTCTGGTTGCTTTCTTTTGTAGCACACCGTCTTCGTAGGGCAAAGATGGCATCACTGTCTGGTTAGCTTAGCCACAAGTTAGAAACAAAGCCACACACAGCCCCAGCGCTACAGAATCGGGGTTTCAGTGGGATCAACTCAGTGCAGGAGCCGATGATCAAATTAAACGCACCAAGGGGTCGTTAAGCTGTTAGTTATTAAAGTTAAAGTTTTAGATTAGAAAGTTAAAAGCAAGCACAGCAACAGACAAACAAGTCATCTACTGGGAACCAATGGGGGGTCTTGTAATTTGAATTACTGGTATCCTTGCTGGTGATTAACATATTTTTATTCGATTTGTACATGACATGATACACACTGCACTCTTGATACTGCCTTGAGGCATTTTCCAGTTATTTTGTTATTTGAATCTCATAACTCAATATTGGTGCTCTACATATAATAACAATAACAATAATAATAATAATCTTTATTTACAACAGCACTTATGACACATTTACATACATTTCACTGAATATAACATGCTCTCCTGACTGTGATGTTAGTACTGTTTAGTGCTATTATGATGTCTGTAGGTTGACACAAACACATCTGCTTATATTACTGACTCTTTTAAATCACTTTGGATAAATGTTTGCCATGTCAGTGTAGAAATGCTGCTTTTCTAACATCTAGAAATGAGCCGTGTCCCGTTTACCCCGTCGCCTTGCCTGCACAGGCCATGGGAACAAGTCTAGAGCCCATATGGAGTCTGGTCTTGTCATTCATGGTCTGTCAGAGCGCAGCGGTGATCAGAGTCCAGCGTGGGGCACTTTGACTTTTGACACATTCTCACTTTACAACTATAGCTTCTTTCTCTCCATTGCCCTTACAAATCCCCTCTTTGGCCCCTGCTTCAACACTTTTCGCACTCACTCACCTTCAGTCATTTGTTGTGTCCTGTTTCATGTTTAATCCAAACACCAAGCTAGCTGCCACTCTGCTGAGGTGTTGTGTGGTGCTTTCTCAGCCCGCCTCGCTTCTGTTTGAGTCAAAACGTGCCACTATAACCTGAACTGTGTGCATATGCATGGGCGAGCACATCTCACTATGGGCTTATTGGCCGTCTTGACGATTACGTTCTCATGTTCCTAAGTCTCTCGACTCCACGCTTTTACTCAGCAAGCGTTAAAAACAGATAAGTTGACACTACTGTACTGTTGACACTAATTGTAGCCCCCCCACACACACACAGAGTAATAAAGATGGCGCTAAGCTGACTTGTTCCTCCTGGCTGTTGCTCTAAAATTCTCCAATGTAACTGAGAAAGCGTCCCTGCAACCCGGCCTGTCCTCTCTGCCTGCTCATGTGGAACATATGGATATATGTATGCCAGTTAGCAAGACAAGTCAAGCAGGACCAACGCGATAACACTCATTAGGGACAAGGGACAGGGCGATGTATGTGTGGGCTATGAGACTGTGTTGTAATAACGAGCCCTTTTAAAGCACTTCAGCACTGCCACTAAGTCAGGTCTGCTTTAAGAGACAGACTACAGAGGGCAAAACAAAATGTCCTGATGGCTATGTGTTTGTGATAGTTTGGTACTGAACAACATTTGGCATATCTATTTTGACGTTGATGGTTTTTAACTGGTTTTGGAGAATAAGACAATAAGGATAATTGCAGCACTGCAAAACTGAGACATTTTACATATTTGAATTAAGAAAATCCCTAAAACAAGAAAAATAATCTGCTAGTGCTGATTAGTGTGTGGCATCAGCATAGCTGATGCTGCACCAATCGGCCTGTCAGTCTCCCACTCCAACCAACCCTCACTTGTGAACAAGATCCCAAGATACTTGAACTCCTTCACTTGAGACAACAACTCATCCCCAACCTGGAGGGAGCAATCCACCATTTTCCGGTAGAGAACCACGGCCCCAGACTTGGAGGTGCTGACTGTCATCCTGGCCATTTCACACTCAGCTGCAAACTGCCCCAGTGCGTGCCGGAGGTCACGTTCTGATGAAGCCAACAACACCACATCATCTGCGAAGAGCAGAGATGCAATTCTGAGTTTCCCAAAACGGACACACTCCTCACCTTTGCTGCGCCTTGAGATCCTGTCCATGAAATATCACAAACAGAATCGGAGACAAGGGACAACCTTGGTAGAGTTCGACACCCACTGAAAACGTGTTTGACTTTGTGCCAAGAATGTGGACACAGCTCTCACTTTAGTTATACAAGGACTGAATGGCTTGTAGCAACTGCCCCGGTACCCCATACTCCCGTAATACCCCCCACAGAGTGCCCTAGGGTACACGGTCGTAAGCCTTCTCCAAGTCCACAAAACACATGTAGACTGGCTGGTCAAACTCCCATGCCTCCCTCAGCACTTCCGCAAGGGTAAAGAGTTGGTTCGTTGTTCCACAGCCGGGACAGAATCCGCATTGTTCCTCCTGGATCAGTGGTTCGACAATCAGTCGGAGCCTCCTTTCCAGCACCCTAGAGTAGACTTTCCCAGGGTGGCTGAGCAGTGTGATGCCCTGATAATTGGAGCACAATTATCCAATTATGCTTGCTTTTTTTCTATCCAGCAAATGACAAATTACAAAATACTCAAAAGTATGTTATAATCGAGGCTCACAACAATTCGTTTAAAGTACCCCTTCACTCAAAAATGTGTTTTTCTTATGTTTGTGTCCCCTAAAATGTTTGACTTTGGCTATACTGACTTGCATCTGTGCAGAGTTTGTCACTACAGCAGTGTTTTCACAACCCTCTGCTGTAGGGGGAGATGTCCGTGCACTTCCCTAAAATCTGAGATTCAAACGTACCCCGAGCAAGCTAGATTTGGCACATCACAAATCCCAAAGCCAATCGCTGTCTAATATGCACATACGGTGCTGGCAAAGAAACCTGAAACCTCCTGCACAGAGCGGACTTGTCAGTGCAGAGAGCAAGTTTGCATTTATATCATGAAAGTTTTGACAGCAGACATGGTAGAGTGTGCAGTTTTTGGATGTAAACCGTACCCTGGATCTTCCTTCCACTATCTACCAAAAAAATTCCACCATACTGCTGAAACGGTTGGGATTTATTTACAGACACTGGGCTCACATGCCTACAAACAAAAATACATTACCATTCTGATATGTCCACTTGTATGCGACTGTGGCAAGACTGTTGCCACGAGGGGGTTTGGACAGAGGGATGGGGGCAAATATCGTCAGTCACAGATCTATTTGTTATGACACATTCATCCAGACACAGAGAGTAGACAGAACCAGCAACAGATCTGGCTGACACGGAGAGCTTGCCCAGTGTGTCCTCGGCTCACCTCGCACCCCTCCCTTCCTTCCTTCTCCGGCTCCCCTTCCTCACAGTGACAGCGACCCAGTAGCAGACCCGCCCGGCATGCTGTGCTGCCCGTGGCACACGCAGCATCTCCCTCGATCCCGTGCCAACGGCCCAGGACTCTCCCACAGCATCAGTCTGGTCTGGCTCTCCCTCCGTCTCTCTCTCCGTCTGCACTAGCCTGGCGTCTCTCACATCTGGTACATTCGCCTCCGCCCGGTGTGGCGGAGGTGGTGAGGCTCCGCTTGCCATGCTGACCCAAGAGAGTGAACCGGTGGCTCCGGGGGGGGGGAGGATAGAGACCCTGCAATCACGGGGAGATCTTAATTGAGGGCAGGGATAATTTGCATATTAAGAGGGGTTTCTTTTTTAACATGATCTTTTTTGGTATTTTCTGCCTTTATTTGATGGTTACAGTCGAGAGAGAGAGGAAGGACAGGGGCAAGAGAGAGGGGATGGCATGCAGCAAAGGGCCCGGGCTGGATTTGAACCCAGGCCGCTGCGGAAAGGACTCCACCTTATGTGGCACGCGGCACTCTGCCAGGTGGGCCACCGGGGCGCCCCATAGATTATGGATTTTTTTTAATGAGGGCAAAGGAATAGATGTGACTTTCAGGATTTTGCAAAGATAAATTATTTTGCAGAAAAAAACACATCAGACAATTTATTATATCAAGCAGAACATTTTCATATGTCTTAAAACATGACCGGAGTGGTACTTTAAAAAAACTTATCTTGTTTTAGTCAATATGTGTTTACTACATTGTTGTCAAATTAAATGTTTGTTCATTTGTTTTTTTTATAAAATCAAGATTTTCTTTCTTTAAAAAGTGTTTTTCCAAAAACGGGTGTTGAAAAAGGGGGGTCATCTTATAATTAGGGCCGACTTACATTCAGGCCGATACGGTGATGGACTGGAATAGTTTAACAGTACTGGATGCTGCCATTAAGACTCCGTTCTGAACAAAACCTTCCGTACTTACACTGCACTTCTGTTTACTAGGCCACAATAAAAACATTAAATAAAGAACACAAATAAACAGCTTTTGCAGCTTTCTTGTGTTTTGAGTCATATATAGTGTTTATGTGCACACAAGACATGTAGGTCAGGTGAATCGGCCGTACTAGATTGTCCCTAGGTATGAATGTGTGTGTGGGCCCTGTGATGGCCTGGCGGCCTGTCCAGGGTGTCTCCCCGCCTGCCGCCCAATGACTGCTGGGATAGGCTCCAGCATCCCCGCGACCCTGAGAACAGGATGAGAGGTTTGGTTAATGGATGGCTGGATGGATGGATGTACACCCAACAAAGTTGCTACTACGTTTGCATTAATGTACTGCAGGTCTTGCGTTGTCGGGAAACTAAAGCCCTTAAAGTAAATGTGATAATCTGGCACAATAGTGGCACCTGGTGAGACTTCATTACAGCAGCCCCCCCCCCTCCCGATTGTACCTGGCCAATTACCCCACTCTTCTGAGCCGTCCCGGTCGCCGCTCCACCCCCTCTGCCGATCCGGGAAGGGCTGCAGACTACCACATGCCTCCTCCGACATGTGAAGTCGCCAGCCGCTTCATTTCACCTGCCAGTGAGGAGTTTCACCAGGGGGACGTAGCGCGTGGGAGGATCACGCTATTCCCCCAGTTCCTCCTCCCCCCTGAACAGGCGCCCCGACTGACCAGAGGAGGCGCTAGTGCAGCGACCAGGACACGTACCCACATCCGGCTTCCCACCCGCAGACACGGCCAATTGTGTCTGCAGGGACTTCCGACCAAGCCGGAGGTAACACGAGGATTCGAACCGGCGATCCCTGTGCTGGTAGGGGAAGGAGTAGACCGCTACGCCACCCGGACGCCCTATTGCAGCAGTCTTGTACTGCAGTTGTGAACTTGTGATGACGTCAGACAACAAATACACATGCACGGTGGATTAACACAGCGCGTGGTATTAAATTTTTTTAAAAACAATTTATGTTCTTTACAGAACACGTTACCAAAAGAAGATGTCATTTTTAATTATCAGACAAATTAGCATTAGAGTCCAGCAGGGTAACAGTGTGCTGCATAAATCAAGTCACTTCCTGTCCAACACTAACGCCCCACCAGGGTATTTACCAGTACACCAGCAGGTACAATAAGCAATAGCAAAGGGTCTCAAGTTGCATCTCAAACAGCGCAATTACAATATAAACAATTAAAAGTTATTTTACCAAAAAAACAAAAAAATTAGCAATGGGGCCTTAAACTACTTCGACTGATGGGCAAACATAAACATCTGGAAAGTGAAACAACTTTGGAAGGGGGAAGTATGCTCATGTACAGATTGATATTGACAGCAGCTACAAAACAAATGTTGGTTATTTGGTCTCTCGCTTTCTGTTAAGTGTACCTGCCTCACTGGCAGGCAACCGGCCTGTGTGTATTTACTCTCGATTGCTTTAACATTAGAGATAACTTATATTTGCAGCCTAGCAAGCTTGCTTAATGTCCTGATTATCGATGACTTTAATGTCCATGATTGGGCCGGATCTCTGCATAGTTCTTGACCAGCTGGGAGATCCTTATGACTCTGGTGTCGTTTGGTTGTCTGTCATAGTCTGACCACAGATACTCCGGAGACAGCACTTTGGTTGGTTTGTTGTATAACAAGTACCTGCAATGAAAAAAGAGAGGGATGAATAAGAATTAAACTCCAGAAGACAAAGTAATCTAGTACATTCTAAAATATATAAGATTTTTTGGAAAATCCATCCATCCATTATACAAGCCACTTATCCCAATCGGGGTCGTGGGATGCTGGAGCTTATCCCAGCAGTTATTGGGAGGCAGGCGGGGAGACACCCTGGACAAGCTGCCAGGCCATCACAGGGCCGATACATCTACACCAAGGGACAACACCTAGTATAGCTGATTCACCTGACCTTTATGTCTTTGGACTGTGGGAGGAAACCGGAGCACCCGGACGAAACCCACACAGACACAGGGAGAACATGCAAACTCCACACAGAGGATGGCCTGTGATGACCCCCAAGGTTGGACTACCCCGGGGTTCGAACCCAGGACCTTCCTATCTGTGAGGTGACCGCGCTAACCACTTCTTGAAAGTTTTGTTTTTTTGTTTTTCGTTTTTACAATAATATGCAATAACAAATACCCAAGATCACATGAAACCATTACATTTGAATCACTAGACCAGTGGTGGGCAATCTTATCCAGAAAGAGACAGTTTGGGTGAAGGTTTTTGTTCCAACCAAGCAATTGCACACAAAGACTCTACTGGTTGGTTAGTGGGATCAGGTGTGTAACTGCTTGGTTGGAACAAAAACCTGCACCCACACTGGCCCTTCCTGGATAAGATTGCCCAGCCCTGCACAAGACAAAACAGATGTAAAGAAAGCATCAAGAAATAAAAGGTAGTGCTATGAACAGAAAGATAATAGTACTGCTGGAATCCGTCGGAAGGATTCCAACAATCCTTCTGAGGGATTCCAACAATCCTTCTGAGGGATTCCAACAGTCCTTCTGAGGGATTCCAACAATCCTTCCGAGGGATTCTAACAATCTTTCCGAGGGATTCCAAGAGTCCTTTATTCCAGAGAGAGAGAGAGTGCACAATAATCCTTCTGAACAGTAATTACTTCAATAAACAAAAAAAAGAAAAAAAATATTTGGTTTAATAACCCTTGTATAACTTTCACTTTAAATGCACTGTGACTGCCTTCAAATTCTCAGTAAACACCGTAATAAACCTTAGGTACCTTTTAATTAGATTTGTGGGCCCACCTTAAACAGTAATTATACACCATAAAACTACATCAAGCAACGTGTGTCATCAACAAATCGGCCAATTCCAACAACTGAACTCACCCAAACAGGTCAAGGGGGGGAGTCATGAAAGACTTAATCCATGGGCAATGACAATTGTCAATCACTTACCCACCATAGAGGAACACTAAATTTGTCAAGTAGGTAGACAAACAAAAGACACAAACAAGGGGGACAGACAGAGGAAGACAGATAAGCAAAGCTTTGAAAACAATAGAAAGAGTAGCAACGTTATACTTGTTGAGATGACCTTCTTCCTGCCAGACGTCCTCGATCTTGTTCTTAGCGTCTACCTCTGACTGCTCATAACAGTACCTAATGAAAGGAAAGAGATGGTAAGAGTAAAAGCATTTCTCTCAAGTATACTGTCATTGCTAAGGTCGAGTGAAAGGATTTTACCTATATAGCAAGCAGCATTACAGCTAGTACCAGCACATAGACAGCCCCTTAAAAAATTATGACACTGTTTTATGCAAAAAATCAAGTTGTCATTTTAATAAAAAAAAAAAACCACTTCATTTAACAGTTTTGGTAATTCTGTTGCACTGTTGCTGCCCTTCCCCATTGCTCATTGAGTATTTTACAGTGAATGAAACAGCAGCGCCCTCTTAATGTTGACGTGGTGAACCACTGTATTGGACTCCTGCTGTAGACGTAGTCGTGTCAAATCTGTGAGGAGGCCAGGCCGGAGTTGGCTTCCCTTGGTGAAAAAAAATTTTTTTTTGAAGGATTAACCAATCAGATGAGGCTACCATCACACCACTGCCAAACTGCCATTAGTCAGGAGGGATTGGATCTATGCCAAGGGAACCAAGGGAAGCCAGCCGCCAGTTGGCCTCACACCATTCATCTCATAGCACGTTATTAATATCATTGAAATGAAAACAAAAAACGGGAGATTTAACCATTAGCTATTTTTTCTGTATTGATATCTCTGTTAGCAAGTAGTGGTGTGCAGTCATGGAGGGTGTAGATTTGAAGTTTTTTGTAAAAATAATAATTTGCCAAACTACCACTGCAGCAGCAACTTAAACTCAAGACTGACGGCAAAACTAGACCTGCATACGGAGAGGAAAAAAAGGAGTGATTCGGAATTTCAATGAAGAAAATTATGACCATAAGGAATGGCTAGCTAGTAGCGCTAAACTTCAGCGACCATTTTGCTGGCCGTCACGGGAATGGCCTTCCTCTTCAAATAGGGTGAGTGAAATGCACACCCCCTTCTCGCTCTGTGGCTTGACTGTTGACGAAACTGCCCATGAAGCTATGTGCGCATTTGCTGATGTGGTTATATTGCTTAGATGTGTTGTGCCTTGCTTGACTGGATTTAGCTGCATGTGCTGATCCATCCTCTGAAGTAGTTGTTTTAGTGCGGTTGTTTACACACAGAAAATAAGCACCACAGACAGCACACATAGGGCCAAGTTACCTGTTTAGATGAGATGCTAGTTGTTTATAGCTTCGGTCATGTAGTATGATGAACATTTAGCCTAGTTTTAAAGGATACGCATGGAAAGTATTTGTGTTTGTCAAGCACATAAGTCGTGTGTTTGATCCATGTAGCCCACTGATACTTTATGAAGTGAAGGTAAAACTTTAAACGTCATCTGATTGAGTTTGTGAATGAATGCTTCTTATATTCATGATCAAATCTGTACTGACCATCTGAGTAACTGGGCAATATTGTATAGCCTATATTTTGTACAGCAAGAAGGTAGATAACTAGCGTGTTCAAGTCCTGTAGCTGTATGATACAGTTTTGTGCAAAATGATATCGGGCACTCAGTTAGCTCATCAGGTTGCATTATGTTGGCTGTTGAAGCGGCAACAAACTCCTGTCAGTTAATACCCCCCCCCCCCCCCACACACACACACACACATCACTTTGGACTCTGGAAACATCAGATGGGCATTCATCAGTATTTTTGACTTTTAACAGACTAAATGATTAATCAATTAATTGAAAAAAAAATCAACTGTCATGGCCACTTCTGGTTCTGGCTACTCCAGCCGGGTTTCCTTGCATCTCATGTCTAGCCCTGCTCTGACACCATCTCAGCCCCAAGACCCATCCAGTTTATCCGTTTGCCCCAAAGCTGTTGTTGATTTTTCAATATGTTTCTGTGTATGTAAGTTTGGCTGTTTACTTTGTTGGTTGTTCGAGCATACTGTCATGTGCCTGTGTGTTCCTAATACTCCTCATGTTTCCTACCATTAAACCTTTTGTTTCACCTGTTACCACGTCTGCATTTGGGTCCTCAATTCCTGCATCCCTCGTGACATCAATAAATGATATATTATTTATTATCATCATTCGATTTGGAAAATAATTGTTAGTTGCAACCCTAATGTACATATCAAGGCAATTTAAAACTATGCATGCAGCACCATTTTGGATTCTCTGCAGCGGTGGGATTGCATGGACTGGGGGACCAGCAAGAAGTGTATTGTAGTAGTTTAACTGCAAGAGAACAAGAGCCTGAACCAGGAGCATGATGGCATGAGTTTGTAGATGTTATACGAAGCAAAGCGGCAGGAATGGGAGACAGCTTGTAATGTGGTCAAAGAATGTTAAACTGTTGTCAGTCTTCACCCTGTGGTTTGCCATCAAACTGGACAATTATCAGTGTCCGGATAGATGTATTGATAGATATGTCCTTGGGTATGGAGGATTTAGCAGCAAAAATCTGGTGAGCCGTTGTGTCAAATGCCACAGATAGTTCAATAATAATATAATGATAATAATAATAATAATAATAATGATAAACATTTTATTTAAAGGCACCTTTCATGACACCCAAGGTCACCTTACATCAAATACAATAAAACAAAGCGGGTAGCGTAGGGGTCTATTCCGTTGCCTACCAGCATAAGGATCGCCGGTTCGAATCCCCGTGTTACAGACGCGTTTCATCACGTATGTAAGTGACATCTTCAGTCACAAGTGATGTTTCTTTAGAAGAAGTCTCCAGTGGACACAGTCTTTGTGGACACACTACTGTAACCCCCTATCATATTACAATAGTTCATTTACATTTATGGGCACTTATGCCTAATTCGGTACTGTCACTTTAAGAGACCGGGATCCTACGTCAGGCTTGCTGGGCGGTACTCTCCTGAATTACGTTCTACGCGAACTGTCAGATCGTCAGTCGTTACCGTGACTGTAAGCCTTATATTAGGTAAGCATGTGTAAACCTATCAGTACCATGTGTAACATATTTTATGTTGAATGTCTTAAGTGCCCTGAAAAGTAAAAGTTTAAATGTCGTGGTTCGTAAATATATTTGCAACGTTGATGTGACTAGCTTATGGTTACTAGCCTTCACCACACTATGTGTAGCTAGCTAGCGTTAGCCACAACATGTGAATGTAAGTCTTCGCTATACTGTGGTTTTAATATCTTCTAGAGGTTGATGTATTTCGGAAATGTTTACAAATATTCAAATTAGGTTTGTTTTCGTCTTGTTCTGTGAGTAGAAAATATTTTAGGTGGTAATTTTCTTAATGTTAATTTCAATCGTAGTATGTATTTTGCAATAGCAGTGAAACTTGTGCTCTTCCGCATTACATTCTATGCGAGCTGGCAGGTCACCAGTCGTTACCGTGGTTGCAAGCCTGAACATTTTTATTTCTTATATTAGCGAACTGGTGTTTGGACACGGCCCACAAACTAGCCAATATGGTTGCGTCTTCCCGCTATTCGACTTTGGGACCGGATGTGGTCAGCAGATTCATCAATCCTAAATCGTCCATCATTGACTGCGTAGCGCCTCCTGTTGGCGAACTCGATGAACTGTGAGCCAGGAAACACTTCACGGATTTATTCAAGTAAGACTGTTCCAGTAGCCATTCACTTCCTGGATTTATTCAAATAAAACTTCCAGTTAAGGGTCCCAACGAGATATCTCCTTTTGTTTATTATTTTGTTTATTTGGGTGTTGTGCACAACAGGGGTATTGCAGCGCTGTAGCTTATCAGTGTATAATTCATACTTGTATTTTGCATATATATATATATATATATTTGTATTTGCGAACCATCATATGAATATTGGTACATACTGTTATTCCCTATCTAAGAAATGGAAACGGATGATCCGCTGTGGCGACCCCTAACGGGAGCAGCCGAAAGTAGTAGTAGTAGTAGTAGACTGTTATTCCCTATCTACATCTATCTAAAGTATAATTCCATGCAACTCTACTTACCTTGTGCCTTGTCCAGATTATTCACACACAGTCAACTCATACTATACCTGACCTTGAGGTAGAATTCTATCCTTATTAAAGAAGGGTTACACTACCACAAGCAGGAATAAAAATAGACATGAGAAAAAAATGGCTAGAATAATTTTTTTTCCGTTTCGTTAACTTGATGAGAATATTTTAGGAAGTGGGTAAAACCTTGTAGTAGCCACGGTGAAGCACAGCTGAAAGCCGACTGAGGGACTCCGCTCCGACACGATTGTGGAAAATACTGTCAACGTCGATCATGATGAGATAGTCAGCTTCTCCACGAATCTGAGAAAAGAAGAAAGGGGACGGACGCTTAAAAAGGGAAGAAATTTGATGGGAATAAAGAGAAATGTGTTTGTTTGGAGAAAAGTCTAAGTCTTCTACAGTCTCTGATTGCCAAAGGACCGAATCTTACCGAAAAAAAAACTCAACTCCTTTTTCTCTACAACTCTGGCTCCCACTTAGCTTTCAGACTGTCTCAATCTAATGCTTTAAAATGTGATTGTTTTTAATTATATAGCTATATAGTTTTTTAATTATATAGCTATATAGCAAAGGATTCCATGTATAACCGTATATATGCAGAGCAGGTGTACAGAAACTTGCCCGTCCGTTTCAGGTATGCATTGAGTATAATTCATCGTACAAAAGAAAGGAAGAGACAGACGAGAAAAGCAGTCACTACCTCAAAGGGCTTTACATTTACATAATGAGAATCGGGTAAATCCTGTAAATGACAATGGGTGTCAATGTACCCTGGATTCAAGGAAGCACGTAATGAATACACTTACCAGGGATCAACTTTTACAGTTGTCCCATCTGAGAGGACTGAAATTTACATGGGACAACCAAGACAGAAAGCTCTAGACATCATAAAGACAGCTATAAACAAGCTGTTGACACACAGTGGCATTAGCAAAATTATATTTTCCAGAGCAACGAGTTTACTTTATTGGACATTCAATTCCAACAGACTTGAATAGGCAGGGGCATTGGTCGTGGTCTCCAGTTTTTATTGCAGTTCTCTGTTATGACCACATCCTACCCGTTTGTCAATGGTGATGGTGGCCCATTTCATCCTGCCCAAGACCACGTCCGGCCAGCGGTTGGCACTGGGGATTGTGACAACTGAGATCTTCCTGCCCTTACCCAGGTTAACCTGGTTAGTCAAACAAATGAGGAAGCAATTAAGATGCTTTTTTGTCTAAGCTATGTCCTAAGTTTGTTACAAAGCAGTGAGTCACTATAAGGAAATTTAAAAATAGCTGTAGAACAACAGACAGTAAACATTACATGGTATTAAACCCAGCTGACAGTCCTCAACTTGTAGTCCTTCTAAGGTCTTGAATAATGAAATGGACAGAATGACTGTACAGTTGCCCATCAGACAACCCATCCCCTTTTTGCTTTCCAATTGCACCCGGCCAATTACCCCACTCTTCAGAGCCGTCCCGATCTCTGCTCCACCCCCTCTGCCGATCCGGGGAGGGCTGCAGACTACTACATGCCTCCTCCGATACATGTGGAGTCGCCAGCTGCTTCTTTTCACCTGACAGTGAGGAGTTTCACAAGGGGGAAGTAGTGCGTGGGAGGATCATGCTATTCCCCCAGTTCCCCCTCCCCCGTGAACAGGCACCCTGACCGACCAGAGGCGGCGCTAGTGCAGCGACCAAGACACATGCCCACATCTGGCTTCCCACCCGCAGACACGGCCAGTTGTGTCTGTAGGGATGCCCAACCAAGCTGGAGGTAACACGAGGTTTCGAACTCAGTGATCCCCATGTTGGTGGGCAACAGAATAAACCACTATGCTACCCGGACGCCCTCCATCAGACAAAATTTAATAAAAACAAACTGCCCATTTTAGGACATTTGTATATTATAAAACTGCTTCTCTGGCAACTATTAGCTACCACTAGTACTACTACTATTACTACTGATATTGCTATAGAATTGATTATAATAGAAATAAGTAACATAAGCAACCACTCACGTTGGGAACCTCATCTTCATGGTCAGTGAAGACATAGTAGGTAACCCGAAAGTCTACCAGCAGGTGCTTCTCCCCTGATTCTAGGAAGCTCTTTAGGAAACGAGTGTACCTGGAACAGACAGAGAGGAACAGAAGTCAAAAGTGTGCACATCGAACCCAAAATCAAGCTTAGATACAGGATAATGTCCAACAAAACAAAAATAATATCTGCACATTGAATCCAATCCTGAATTCAGTGTGTGAAGATTCCCTTTTTTCACGGACATGAGAGGAACTAAAAGAAAGTATATTTAAAAAGAAAAAAGCCAGGATAAGCTCATATCCACTTTATGAGACGTTTAAAAAAAAGGTACTAGTGCCAATTTCAGGGGGGGAAGGAGAAAGAAGAAGGGGAGGCAATGAGAGACCAGTATACCTACTTGCCAACAGCAAATACTACCACAGCAATTCTTGGGTCCATGCTCTTGTAAATGGAATCAATGACCAATGGATCGAAGGTTCCCTCCCACACCAAAGGAGCATTCCAGTTTGTTACCGAGTTCACGTCAGTCCGTTTAAGAGATTAAGACGTTGATCTCAAATACAGTTTTTAAACGTGCAGAAAAAAAAGTTTTACTAATCAATCAGAGTGGACTACTAAACCAGTTATAAGCAAATCCATACATATTTTTATCGCCATTATCAGAACTGATGTGCCTTATATACAAAACATGCAAGTTGCATAGGGCCCTGCGACTGGCAGATAAAAAAAGGAGAAAAAAATTTTATGCTAAAAAAAGTCACCGTTTAGCTATAAATCTATCTTTATGGCACCCAAATGGGCATATCCCTCCAAGGTACAAATCAGAAAGATGGCGGCCCAAATGGAAAGGCAAGCTCGAGATGAGTGTATGAGGATAACTTTCATTGAAGGCCATTTTCTTTAAATGGTAGGTATTAGCTCAGCTGGCCGAAAAGCAGGTTGATTTTCTTCAAAACACATATTTGTCTAGAATATTCCTCACCAACTTTCACAGCCATTAAATGTTTTTGTTTTTTTTAAATATAGTGCATCCTGAATTACCACATTGCACAATTTATTTTCAATGGCTCACTCAATTTTCAATTGATTCTGTTCAAAACAACTCTCATTGGTCTAGAATATCCCACGCTACCTTAACTGTCATTTTTTTGTCAATACAACCTGTGACTTGGATTAAAAAACCCTTGAGACCTCACTGTTGTGACTTGCTCTTTACAAAATGCATCTCATTTGTCTAGTATTTGTAGCATATTTGTGGTATGACTAAATAGGTTGTTGCAAAGACCAAATTCAATTCTTTCCAGCACAATTTAAATGTTAGATCAATGTTGCATATCAGTGTATAGTATTGTTTTTAACATACAACCCTTTACCTCAAAAAGGAATTAAAAAGGTGTTGTCACTCGACAGGAAATCAAAATCTTTGTGTTAGCACATCGGGGCCGACTACTTCACTGTTTACTTAATTACAAACATGCATACACATGCACATTGGCTGTAACCCATAGATAAATCCTTTCAAGATGACAGTCGCTGTTGATGGCGTTGATCATTTCTGTAGTTTACAGGAGAGAATCTCTGTTCAAAGTTAAAAAGATGCTATTAAACGATAGTATTTGAATTTAAATATACTACCTTTGTGTTGATTCTACATGAATTCCATGATTTTACATTTAAATATCCATTATTACAAGCTTCAGCCTTAGAAGAAAAAAGTGGTTAATCTCAATTAATCAAAACAAATTGTGCGATTAGTTATTTCTTGTCAATGAATATTTTTTGTAATTACATTAGATTTACACTCTATACTTCTGTCCACACATTTTAAGAATAACTTACCCTTTTTGTGTGCTGGGTTGTTTATACTTATTCTGAAAAAGAACAAGAACAGTCATGTGCTTCAAATATGTTTTGTGAAATATACAAATTTACAGATAGACAGACAGACAAATGACCTTTGTGTAAGAATATCGTCATTGTTACATCATTTGAAGTATACCAAGAAATAAAAGTTAAGTTAATATGATTGTACTACTGTAGAGTCCTGTCACTGTGAATGGCAAGATGAAGATGATTTGGCATGCATGTTAGGGTTTATATGCCTGTCTGTGCCCCTGACCGAGGCATGGCAAGACGAACTTGCCATGCCTTGCCATGCTCCTAGCTACACAGCTAGGATGGGTTAAATGGAGAGCATAGTTCCCCCATGGGGATCAATAAAGTATCACAAAATAAATAAATACATAAATAAAACAGCCAATATGCAGCAAACATTTGAATTGTTACACAACTTATTAAATTGTATTTAAAAGATGGTTACATCGTTTTGTTTTACCTTGTACATCAGGACATCATATTAAGATCTTACTTGGTTAACTGTTTTGAAAACTTCCTCTGGCCCCCTTGACATTTTACCAACGTCTCTGTTTAAAAATGTCATTGGCTGTGTTGGTCCCGTCGTGCTCTCCAAAATCAACAACTCTTTGTTATCTGGTTGTATACCTGCTCAATTCAATCAAGCTGTTATTCAGCCACTTCCAAAAAAAAAAAAATCAAACCTTAATTCTTTTCGACCCCAAAATTACAGGCCCATCTCCAAGTTGCCTCCTGTAGCCAAAATTTTAGAAAATGTGGTTGTTAAGCAGCTCACAACTGCAATAGATGAGCATAATATCTTTGATAAGTTTCAGTCTGGCTTCCTTCAGCTGCACTCAACAGAAACAGCTCTTCTTTGAGTCTCGAATGACATCTTGATGCATGGTGATGCAGGAGATTGTTTGGTATTGGTGCTGTTGGATCTCAGTGCAGCTTTTGATACTGTGGACCACCGTATCTTGACTGAGAGACTTGGGTGGATATCTTTGGGTCAGCCCTGCAGTGGTTCACCTCCTACCTCTCTGATAAGAGTTTTGCAGTTTCTGTTGGCAGCTTCGCCTCCTCATCTGAAACTCTTTATTGTGGTGTGCCTCAAGGGTGAGTCCTTGGTCCTAGTCTGTGTGCCTTGTCTATGCTTCCCCTTGGACAGATAATAAGGCACTTTAAATGTATCTCTTATCACTGCTGTGCAAATGATATTCAATTATAGTCTTATTTAAGCCTCAAAACATAGTAGCTAAATTGTCAGGTTTGAATTACTGCCTAAATGCTATAAGAAACTGGATGTCAGATAATTTCTTACAGCTAAATGCAGACAAAACTGAAATCCTTATATTTGCCCCTCCTAGTCTTGCTCCTAAGATAATAAGGGATGGTCTTGGGTCTCTTGCCCCATTGATTAAATCCTCCATAAGAAATCTAGGTGTCAGTGTGGATAAGGCTCTAACTCTAGACCAACATGGCAAGTGTCTGATTCACTCTTGTTTTTTCCAGCAGAGAAATTGCAAAGCTCAGGCCCATTGTGTCTCAAGCAGAGGTAATTCATGTTTTATATTGTCCCGTCTTGACTACTGAAACTCCCTTTGTACCTGCCTCAGCAAAACATCCCTGGGTCATTTAAAAGTGGTCCAAAATGGGGATCCCGGTTCGAATCCCAGTGTTGCCTCCAGCTTGGTCGGGCATCCCTACAGACACAATTGACTGTGTCTGTGGGTGGAAGGCCAGATGTGGGTAGGTGTACTGGTCGCTGCACTAGCGCTTCTTCTGGTTGGTTGGGCCGCCTTTTCAGGTTACGTCCCCCTGGTGAAACTCCTCACTGTCAGGTGAAAAGAAGTGGCTAGCGACTCCACATGTATTGGAGGAGGCAAGTGGGAGTCTGCAGCTCTTCCCGGATCGGCAGAAGGGGTGGAGCAGCAACTGGGACGACTCGGAAGAGTGGGGCAATTGGATGGGTACACTTTGGGAGAAAGAAAAAAAGGGGGGGCAGTGGTCCAAAATGCTGCTGCTAAACTCTTGACCAGGTCCTCTAAAAATCTCATGTGACACCAATTCTGAATGGTCCTCACTGGATCCCCATCAAATTTAGAATCCAATTCCAAGTTCTTGTGATCACCCATAGAGCTCTGCATAGTCAGGCATCTGCCTACATTAGAGATCCGCAGCAGCCCTGTGTCACCAGGAGGTCTCTAAGGTCTTCTGTTCAGGTTGTCCCTTGATCTAGGCTTAAAACTAAAGGAGATTGTGTTTTTGAGGTTGTGGCTCCTAAACGTTGGAGCTCTCTCCCTTTTGAGTTTCGATGGCCATGTGTACTATTCACAGAGGGTTGGGTTGCAATTACAGCATTGTAAGATGGTGACGGATGTACTTAGCCCCCCCCCCCCCCCGCCCCCATTTCAAGGATGGTCGTTCCCTCTTCACATAGATGGCCTCTTTGACTCCCCGTTCAAACCATTGTTCCTCCCTATCAAGGATGTGCACATCCTCATCTCCGAAAGAGTGGCCACTGGCCTATAGATGGCTGTAGACTGCGGAGTCCTGGCCTGACGCGTTAGCTCTCCGGTGTTGTGCCATCCTCTTGGCCAGTGTCGGTTTAGTTTCCCCAATGTACAAGTCACGGCAATCGACCTATGATTTTCTTACCTATATTATTGAGCATGCATCAAGACATAATGAACTTATATTGGTCAGTGTCATGTGGAGAGCAGAAAACACATTATTACTGAAGCTAGTTGAAGGTAGTTTGACTGAAATCAAATAAATGCCTGCTTCATTAAAAAAATTTACATCAGAGGCCCTGATGCACAAGGTAAAAGATAATAGAAAATATGTTTTGAAACGATGACCCCCACTGTGTTGAAATAAAGTAACATGATTCAGGAAATTGTTAAATTTCTCAATACTGAAACCATCCATGGTGTTTTTGTGATTCTTAATGATGCCTGACAACATTTTAATGAGCTCTAACTTAAAAAAAAAACCCCAAAACAAAACACCTGAATCTATCCTTCACGTTTACCTCATATGACTTAGTTAGTCATATGTACATGTGGGTTCCTTCAGTATATGTCTTAATAACTTGTGCATAAAACAAAAACCTATGCAACAGGTGCATTTGTAACAATTCTAAATAGAATAGGTGTAGCATAAACGACAAACCCATGACAATTATACTGTGAAGATTTTGCCTATGTTCTAAATCAGGATTCCTCCTTTAAGAACTTCCAAAAAATAAATATGAACCCTCACCCCCTTTGCATTTTTAGGTCACCGATCCTCCAGCGACCTGAGTCATCTCTGTTGTCTATCTCTTCTGACAATGGCTCGGGCGTTTCTTCACCCACTGAGCAAAATATGTGGCTGGAAGACACAGTAAATATGCATAATTTCACCCATGCTTTTAAATGTAGTTCAAGTTAGGTAGTTGTTTTTTTTCCCCGTTGTTTAAAGCCCTTTTTTAAGCTGTTTTCAATTAAGTTTATTGTTATTATCATTATTATTATTATATGATTGGTATTATTAAAGGGTTCTTCCTCCAACTGTTGATTCAGGACATTTTAAATATCAAAATGAACTATTTATATGTTTTAAAGTGTTATAATTTTATTGTCGATAAGTCATAAGTTGATAAGTCCATTGATAAATCAACAATATTTCACAGTTTTGCCAGGAAAAAGCTGCTACTCCCTGCTTAAATGATCTAAAGTATTTTATAGTATATGTAAAATGTTTCACATTCTGGATTAAATTGTGGCGTTTGAAGGGGATTGAATGGATAAAACCTGAGCGAATTCTCTACTGCAAAAACGTTGCTTAGTACACTTTTTACAACACAAAACCATGCATCTTAGTTGTTGCCATTTCCATCAGCCAATTACACACTTCTGCCTGTGGATGCTAAGCGTGTCAAACCAATGAAAAAAAAAACTTTTTCCTTCATGTGTGCAACTTAATTTGCATAATTAATTTCTAATCAGAAACTTGCTTGGACTGCCAGTAAATAAAATTGGCTGGTAAAGTGGCAAGAAACTGTTACACAACAACTGAAAAGTTGGTTTGGTGTAGAAAGATGTACTGTTACATTTTGTATTCTTTATCGATTACGACACTTTCAGAGAAACCAAATTGGACAGGAGACCTTACCTCAGAGATGACATGTTATATCCTGAGTAGATAAAAATGCCCCTGAGATAGAAAAGTAAAGGAGATAAACAGAGGGAAGAAGAAAACATTGACCCCACCCATCCTACATTCAGCAGTGTGGGGTACAAAGTGAGACCCATACCACCTCTGCTAGGAAATAAATGCAAAACTGAGATTAATAGAAATTCCTCCGTCATTGACAAGTATCATGCATCATATACAGCAGTGTTAAAACTATTTAAAATTCTGAACTCAAACAGCTCAATCACACCATGCTAAGGCATTACCTTAGTTAACACATACACAAAAAAGAACAGACACAGACAGACACAGGAACACTGATGTGACCCCCATATTACCCTTTCACAGCCAGTTTAACATGGAAGAAAATTATGTTCTTAGTCAAAAGGGGTCTTCTGAAAATGAACTCTGAAAGTGTGACATCAGATGTTCTTTGTAAATCCAGAAATGGCTCTGGACATCTGACAAATTAGACATACAGCATAAAGTGGTGACAACAAGGATGTATATGCTGCAAATGCACATATCATACATTTGTAAACTTGTGGGGGGGGTTTGTGTGTGTTTTTATCTGTGGCTAACATCCTATCATGCAGTAATGGCTAACGTTAGGGCCATGTGGGTTCTTGTCAATGGTTGATGAAAAAACAGTATTTTCTCATAATTTATCAACAGAGAAGTTCTTTCTTTGCAGCAGCAGGACACAGAGGAAGAGTGAGAGAGTTTGGACACAAGTGTCAAGGAGGGTTTGTTGTGTTGGGTCTATCACTACTGGGATTGTCTTTTCACACTGGAAAGAGTTTTCAGACACTTCTCAAATGAGCCTGTTTGGGCCAAAATAGTCATTTTAATAGGCGTTATTTGCCCCAAAGGATTACATTGTTACTTGGTGCATTTTTGTTCATCTCTATGGGGGAAAAATATCTAATTTTGTCAGTTCATGAATGTGTAAAACATTTCAAAAAATACTGTTTTTAAAAAGTGACAGTTGAGGAAAAAAATCAGTCTTACCCCAGGATGATAAGAAAAACAACAGAGAAGAAAAAATTCTTGGAGACGTATCTTAACATATCGACAGTCAGTGGAATCCCTCTAAGAACTTAATGACAACAGGCTTAACACATCCGCTCAGTTGTTTCATGAGGTGCCTTGGTACAGCAGTGAGATAGGGTCCCATCCCATCATTACTGAAGAAAAAATAAGGGGCTGAACTTTGAGTTTCTTTGTGGGTAAAAATGTGGAATTTGGGACAAGGCAGTTTATTGCTCGAACTTTGTACCATGTATGTGAAGACGCCTATGGAAACTTCAGCGAAACCATAAAGATTACTGGGCTGTATTTACCTTGTATTATTTTCTTTAAGTGCTTCTATCAACACAATTGTGAGGGTTTTTAGCCACATTGATATACAAATAGCCTAAAATACTATTCTAGAAGGCTACAATAAAAATTACCATAGTATTTAATGTTTTTTTTCTCTCGTCACATTATGTTACAAATACTATAGCCTCTCTCTATAGTAAAAAGTGTTCCTGAAATATTCCTGTAGTACTACAATAGAAATAGCCAACAGCATTACATGTCTCTATAGTAATGTGACGGGAAAAAAAACAGGAATACTACAATAATTTCAGATTTTCTTTGGTTTTATTGTCCTCTAGCTTCACATGGAACAAGATCAAGCAATTTATAGCATTATATGATCATATAGCTCAGCGGCTCAAATGGATCATGTTCGACCGCCCATGGTCGTTCTAGTAGTTTTTAAGTTCCGGTTGTTGTGTGGGACTGTTTCAATATTTATTTTCAGTTCTTTTTTTTACATTTCACGTTTATATACCTTGTTACGTTTTTTAGATTAGCAATATGTGATTTTCGTTTTGTTTTTCAGGTAATTTTTCAATTTTGCTATTCAAGTTCGACCATGTCTCTCTGAAGTTTAAATTGTTTAAAAATAGTATTATAGTTGTTAAAATATTAATTTGGGTGTCGGTCTTTTCCTAACAAACATACTAAAATATGCAATGCATTATCTTAATTGGGTATTTATCCCAGCTGTCATTGGGTGGCAGGCGGGGAGACACCCTGGACAGGCTGCCAGTCCATCACAGGACCGACACACCACACACACACGCCTCAGAAAGGAGCGAGTTACAAGAAAGGCCCAAACCACATCCTCAACCACTTCTTCACACCCTTGTCCACATTGCCCCAAAATATGCGGCTCCAGGATCGGCCTCTACGCCCACCTGAAGACCCACAAGTACCTAGAAGGACAGTCATACTTGACCCCTAATGACCGATGATGATGATGATGATGAGCAAGACACATAACCCCTAACGGTTCCTGATGAGCAGGTTGGTGCTTTGCATGGCAGCCTCCACTATCAGTGTATGAATGCTTGTGTGAATGGGTGAATGTAAGGCATACATTTTAAAGTGCTTTGAGTGGTCAGTAGACTAGAAAAGTGCTATAATACAAAGGCAGTCCATTTACCATTTAAAAGAAAGCCTTAAAATGGGAATTGACAGTGAGGAGAAGACTTCTGGGCGGTGGTGAATGGATGCCCGGAGCAGTTGCTCTGAGCATCAGATATCGCCGCGGATGGGTTTACAGTGAAGTCAGTAGAAAGCCCGGTGCGTCTCATACAGACGCTAAAGGTGCCTTGTGCATTGGTATCAGACACCGAGGGGGTGTGACAATGTGTCTGTATTTGATGACCTGTGAACGAGAACGGGTTGTCATGGCAGCAGTGACTGTCGTCAGGTGAAAGCATCGTCATGCCAGGCGTGCTTGTGAACGGATATTTCTCAGGAGAATATCACTTTTTGATTTAACTGAGACTGAAATCATTAATGGACACAGGTTGCCGGGTCAAACAATTCTTGCTATACTTGATGACATCAAGGATGACATGCCTACTGTGTTCTTGGTGCAAAGCGACCAAAACAAGGGCAAATTGCACTCATCTGCCAAACTTTATTGGCGTTTGCGCTGTAATATTATTCGTGTAATGTCTTTTGTGACTTGGACCTTGAGATGGGGCAGATAGCAGTTGCAAGTGATGCACAAATCACGGCGCTTTCAGCGGCCGCAATTCATTCTTTGTGAATTTGCCCGTCAACACAGAGTGAGTCTTAGAGAAACGACAGACATCCACAGATAGAAACAGATGAAAGAGGAGGAGGAGTTAACAGATAATTAGAAGTTATAATTACAGTTGAATTAAGTTCTCTTTCTACATCCCAGTATATGAGTTGAAAGTATTGTTCTTGCAACTGCATGTATAACTTAAGCATGTCATGTGATGTGCTACTTCAGTGCACTTGAACAACAAATATTACTGGGACCACTACAGAAATCTGCAGATGACCATTTAATGTCCAGGAATTCATATTATAGACACTACCATTGACTATTCCCGTAACAAATTGGCCACAATTACAAACATTGCTCATACATGATCTAGCCATGTTTTGACTTCAGTTTTTTTGTGTCTTTTTTACTACGTTTTGTATGTCTACCCTAATAAATCTTGAAAAATTGAAAATAAATTACTTTAAAAAATATTGAACCAGGTGTAATAAAAGACACCCGGGAGCCATTTCCTCACTGAAGTTAATGAATACATGTCATTTAGCTGGGGGACCTAAATTTTATAGCCACTGTCATCTTCCCTTGTTTGACTTGTCTGTTTTTGTCTCACAGAACTAGGATATACAGAGCAAGCTGATGGAATGGACATTTTAAATATCGCTACCCATTAACTAGAAAACAGCAGATTTCATTTTCATTTACCTCTCTCACTTTCTGAGTTGCATTGCCCTGTAGAATGAATTTCCCACTGGACATTATAACTCAGAATCATGCCCTGCTGCAAAACATACAGGCTAACATGAAATTCACCCATGGTGCTTTATGTTGGCCTGCGTTGGTCAAATATTAGCTGACAAGCTCTCCAGCTGGGTCAATATGCTTTTGCTTTTGAAACTCTTAAGATAACTTCAACATAATGGCAGGACCCGGATCTGTATTTATATGCCCATGTCTGTGTATGCAGCCATATGTGACACTGTGTTGCAAAATGGATATTTTCTCATTTTCATAGAACATCCCCCACCACACCCCTACAGGCAAAGGAAGGTTTTAATGTTTCTTCCTGATATGAAGAAATATTCTTGATTTGAGTTCAAAACCCACGTTATGTGACTAGAAATCTTTGAACTGTCCTCTGTTGGTGGCAGGTATTTCAATTCAATTCAGTTCAGTTCACCTTTATCCAGTACAGGGCAATTAAAAAGTGTCAGATTTCAGACATACAACATACAATGCATATATCCAGACACATAACACATCTAAATACAAGTCTTACAGGTCACAGAATATTAACCACGGTTCACAATAATCAGAATAATGTTGCACACAAGAGTTGGTTAAAAAACATGATAATAATAATAATAATAATAATAAGGTCTGTAGAAGTTCAAACCCTCCTCCCAAGGCACGGACCGGGCAACACAAGTATGGCAAGCCAGCAATACAAGCAGCCAAAGGCAACATCAACATCCATGCAGTCCAGAAGCTCGCCCTACTCGGAACAGCCCACATATTACGACGAGTATTGTCAATCAAGTGACATCTGCCCTATAGTGCCTCAGGTCCATAGTTTGGACCTGGCTCTACAGGATGTAAAACAGGAAACCCAAAAGAAATAATAATAATGATAATAATAGAAATTAGAGAAAATAAAATAAGTTGATAAGTTAAAGGCTCAATTAATAAAAAACTGCGAGGACCCTATGTATATATAGTATATATGTATCGGTATGTACTATGTGTACATATGTACCCTGATGAGACCGGGGTAAGGGTAAAGGTTAGAAAGGGATTTGTGAGGCCAATGGGGGCTTATGTGTTTATTAATCAAACAAGTACTCCCAAAGTATACAGTTGTAAGTGTGTGACCCATCCAGTAATATTTAAATGTTATCTACAATTACTGATCCATAAATTCCCATCTCAGACCGCATTTGTTACCAATGTCTTGTGAAAATGTTGACTCTCTAAACCGACACCTTTTAAAAGAAAAATGAAGGGCCTTGGTATTATACATGAACTTTTGCATTGTAAATTCTTGCATAGGGAATGAATTGCATGAGCGTCTTGGACCTTTTCTCAGGTGGGATGGTTACTTTTACTGGTTCTCAAATGATATCATTTAGGTAGATTGCTGCTGTTGTGCATCTAAAACTGCTAAAATTCATATTTGAAGAAACAGGTTTACATTTGACCATTTAACTTTATTTTCAGAAAGGGACGCTGCAGCTGTGGTTGGCCATGCGGGTCTACAACATTGCTTTCCTTGTGAACCCGCCAATGAGCTAGTCTTCAAAGTGTGCATTATCGAACCTAATGTGCCTAAACCTTTACACAGATAATGTTAACGAGTAAACAGAGTGGAGAAGACAGATGTGGACTATGTTGCTCGTTAGAAAAGAGGATTCGTATAAAAATGCTTCAGTGAGCTGGTAGTCTGCACACTTGACAGGGTCCTTTATTTATTTATTTTGTTACTGCAAAGCAAAGAAAGTTGAATCAGTTCATCTGGATACAATGTTTACTGACAGATACGTTCCATCACTCATCTAAGCATCTGTCAATAAACGTATCCAGATGAACTGATTCATTCAACTTTCTTTGATTTTCTTACCTGGATTACTGAGCATGCATAAAGACCCGTACTGCAAAGCATTTTGGACCTTTGCAAAAGACATTCCAGTCCAGAGAGACTGGGGACGTTTCATTTCTAAATGCACACAAATGTAAAGATTACCTGATAACATTGCAACCAACAACACTGTCTGTAGATTACTCTGAAGCAGCCGAGCAAATAGGTTGCTTTCAGTTTTGTTTTGAAAACAATGCTTGTGGGGTCCAGCTCACTGGCTTGCCTTGCTACCAGTCTGCATTTACACGGTGTAAGTTTGAATGATCAGCTCTAACGTGTTTACAGCCATATATTGTAGTGTCAAAACAACTTAAGTTAGGCTAGTAAAAATACAAAATTGATATTCATACTGGACACCAAATATAAACCAGTGATTCCAGTCTGGACACCATGTCTAGGCTAAAACTTGGCTAAATTTGGTTGAAAAGTGAAATGTCTACATCTCAACCTAAAAAGCCACGACTAAAACAAAAATAACCGAAAACCTTCCAGCACAATGCATGATCTTGCGTCGTGTATCTTAGACAGTTAAGTGTGTTTGGGCGATAATTAGTATTGCTGGTTTAGCGAGAGTGCCACCTGCAGGAAGGACATGGCAGACCTATTAAGTCGACTGTGAAACAGTATCTTGGTGTTGTGAAAAAAAAGACAAATGAAAGGCAAACACAATTATGATTGGTGAATGTAAAACTAAACTATATTTATTGCTACAGGAGATATTTCTGTATTTGGAAGCGTTTACTAGTCTAAAGCCTTGCTAGAGTTATTTATCCAGAATACCTGTAGTTTTTAGCCTTCTCAAGGAATTAAAGCTATTAATCAGAATCAGAATCCTGTTTATTGGCCATATAGGTTTGTACATACGTGGCCTTTGACCCCGGTTTCGTGGCTCTCTCAGTGTACTTAACAGAATAACCACACCACAACACAACAATCTTCACATATATATGGACGAGGATTGACTTATACAGGCGAAATGAGAGGTAATAAATGCAGTGGTGCAGAGAATATATCAGAGATGCTGAAACAGATTATGAAAGAGTATAATGGAAAGAGTTGTTAATATGTTGTATAGTTGTGATGGAGAAGAAGGGTTTATTAGTGGATTTGTGGAGGGGAGCACTTTTGTGATTGGGGAAGGAGGAGGGGGGGTGATGTTGGATTTTGGTTAAATAGTGTAGTGTGTATGGTATATGTGTATATTTTGTTTGATGTCTTTGATTTGGTGGCCTACAGGTTACCTCACTATGTTCTGTCTTGTCTATCTGTGTTTTAAATTTTAATTCTCATCCTCTTTGATTCTATTGAGTTCGATGGGTTTATGAAATATTTTATTTCCCTATTGCTTTAATATACGTATGTTGTGTTTTGATTTTTTTAAACTATAAAATAAAAGGAAAAAACAAACAAAACAAAACAGGATTTATGGACGACGGTACGGAAGCTTACGCGCAATGCATTCTGGTACATGTAGGCGCTGTGGGAACGACTCGGCGAGCAGGACCACAGACATGAACACGAGCAGCAGGACGACCGATTACTCCGTCAATATTGTACACAATGAGGACTTCGTTGCTTCAGTCGACTACCTTACTCAACAGTACTGACTGCACATACACAAAAGCATCGGTGAAATGTCCCTTTAACTCATTCTGGGATATTTCATCAAATTGTTTGTTAAACTACCAAGAGTTGAGGGGTCTCTTATTTGATACGGCTCTTGCACTTTTGGTATTCATATCAAACCATGCAAGTTAGATGGGATAAGAGTATCTGCACCCTTCCTAGTGACCAATGGGGTCCGACAAGGCGGAATACTGTCACCTGTTCTCTTCAATTCGTATATAGATGATCTCTCTGAAAAAATAAAAGAGCGTAAAACTGGCTGTATGGTGGGGGATAGTCTTATTAAACATCTGATGTACGCCGATGACTTAGTCGTCCTGTCTCCTTATAGTGCTGGTTTACAGCAACTGCTCAGAGTCTGCTCTAGTTATGGTGTGCAGCATGACACTGAATTTAACTCTAAAAAGAGTGTTTTCATGATTGCTAAAACCGAAGAGCAAACATTTCCTTCATTCTTCGTGGCAGATCAAGCACTAAATGTGTTGAACAAAGTAAGATATTTGGGTCACATCATCAGGAATGACCTATGTGATGACAATGATGTGCAGCGCCAGTATATGCACAAGCCAATATGGTGGCTCGCACATTTCATATGTGTTCAGTTTCATATGGACCTATGTGTATGAATAAATTAAGATTTGATTGATTGATTGATTGATTGAAAAGGTAAGTTGGAAAAAATCAATATGGTACTGGACGCTGCCAGGATATATTTGAGTGTTTTTGACATCTGGAGAAGATCTAGACACTGCGGGAAGGCTTTGCATCAACTCAGACTGGGTCTGGGTTGTATGGACAATGTCGCGAATAGAATCTCTTTGGGTGTACATTGTAAAGAAATAGTATCGTGAAGTTATTATATTTCAGTAGGTGGCGGTAATCCAACATTTCGGATGCCAACCGCCCAAAAAAAAACCATCAAGAAGAAGATTTACGTTTACCAGGCGTTGCTTTGCACTTCCCGTCACATGGTCCTTTCTATCCACGTGGCCCCAGGATCGCCTGTGTCCGTGCTGAGGGGTGACATCAGAGAGAGAAATGCCCTCAAAAATCATCTTTGAAACCGAAGACCAAACTGTAGGGCAAGCTATGGACACCGTGGAGGACGCCAAGACCTTAAAGGTGAGCAGAAAAGGAGTGTCAATGTGGGCAAATCCGAACTGGCGAGTGAAATGCGAGCGCCCGGCTGCGGCGCCTCCGTAACAACGTGCGGCGACGGTAGCGTTCGCTAGCTAGCTAGCGTGCTAACTGCTAGCTAGCATGCTAACTGCTAGCATGGTTAGCCAAGCGACTACACGATGGGAGTTACGGTAACGGTCATAACTTGCTGAAGTCTAATCTGATGATGATGGTGATTTTTTTACACGGTGAACAATTTATTTTCAGTAGTTTGGTGGCTCTAGTTAATTCTTCAGTTAGGCTGAAAGTGGGGATGAATAAAGGTTCCGCCCTGTCCAGGAATATGTAAACAGCTGCGTCTTCTCTGTTGTTTTACATGTACACCTCGGTCACTTGCGTTGAGAGTTCTCCCGAGCAATGTGGTGAAATGTCAGCCTCTAATCGAAGAGTCGGTACCATTCTGTAGCATTATTCTGTTGGTATATATCTTACCCGGAAGAGACCCCGCTTACATAACGTATGCTAGCTTTTTGGGTGGCTCGTAATTTACGTTAAATTCTATTAGCTTTTCTTAAGTCTTTTCATAATCTATGATAATACACCCGTTTAATGTTAAACCAGACGTTTACGTGTTTAAAGGGGGCCCCGTTGATTTAACATATCTGTGATACCTTGACAGAGAAGAAACGAGTGCCCCCCCCCCCCATCCGATCTCTTAACTTGGTCGTTTACCTTCATGGTTGTAAAGCAACCAATATCTCACATGAGCTTTAACAGATTTGGGCCCTGATCCACGTGCTAGTTTACAACAAATGACGTAACCTGTTACGTTCATCGACGCGTTATTGTGGCGCCCACTGCTTTTCTTAGCGCTCTCTCTGATTGGCCAGTACTCGTTGCCTCCGTTGGTTGGGTTGGTTAAGGTCAGGGTTAGGGCGGGGTTAAGGTTAGCTCATCAGAGGCAGAGTAGGGGCGGGTCTTCCTGGAATCCAAGCGCCTGGATGCTGCGCAGGGCGTCGTAATCAGCCGGGTCCATAATGCCTCGTCGACAACAAAAACGTCATAATTGCGACACCGGCAAAACATGATCCACATGAAAGAAGCAGCGGTGCAAATATTCAGTGATGAAATGGCTTGCTCTGGTAGTCGGGTGACGGTCATCTCTTGACGATGAGAAGGGGGGAAAGGGCCAAAGCCATAGCTGTAGCTGCGTTAGCATTTATTGTTGGTAGTCGTGTACAAGTTTGAGTGATGAAAAAGTCGCACGAATTCCGATCTGCCTGGTCAGACTCGGGCATATCTGTCTGGATTCTAGTGCCACATATTAAAGTGGCCAAATCTGATTGGTAAAAATCTGATTTTGCATCCACACTGCTCTAAAATGAAATCAGATCTGTGTCACATGTGGCAAATAAGTCGGATTTGGGCCAAATTTGCTTGTAATGGGACCGTAGTGAAATTGAACGGTAACTTGTAATCACACACCCCTGGATGACTTTGGTCCAACTCTGACAGTAAATATTGCTAAGCGATCCCTGTGAATATGGTTACCATTCAGCAAGTGGCAAAAATCCATATTAAGCACCCTGTAGAGCAGGGCGAAATTCATCAATTAAGACAGGATATTTTTGTCACTTTGCTCCAATGTGCCTCAGCCATTACAAGGTAAAATTGTGAGATTGGGTATTGGGTGTTGCTAGTTAAGGGTTAATAAGTTAATAATAATAATAATAATTAATAAGGGACAAAGTGTCTGCAGATTCTGAGTGGTGATTGATTTTTTTTTTATCCATCCCTCCATCCATTATCCAAATTGCTTATCCTGCTCAGGGTTGCGGGGACACTAGAGTCTATCCCAGCTGTCGATTTTTGATAGTTCGATTTTTATATCAAATTAAAATCCTGGGGTTTTACTACATTTGTGTTCGACATGAAAGGATTTAAATCCAAGAGTTTTGGTACTTGGTATGCCATAGCAATGTTCTCAGGCATTGGGAACAGCATTTTCTTGGAAAGGTATTGGTAGTAATCGGGTCCCACAGAATCCCAAAATTCGCACATTCCAAGTGTTGTGTTTGAGACCATTATGTTAAAAATGCAATCAATGAAAGTACATATCCGTGTCCTCTATGCAAAGATGACAGCTTTGCATTCTAGCATTTATGTATTTGTCCCTCCTCTGTTGCACAATAGCTGAGGTGTATGGCATCTGATATAATAACCACAGCATAATGCAAATGCATGTTGTGCAATTGTGGGAACTGTATGAGGAATAGCAACACATGAGAATAATCCGTTCAACCTGTCTTTTTCTGAGCTCAATATAAACAAGGTGAGGATTGGGAAGTAATAATAGGATGGAATGGGGTCTGGTTATGCCCCTATTGTCATATTATCACCAATGGTCTGTCACATTACTGAGCTACTTTCTGGTTCAACTTGCAGGAATGACCATATTACTTAGTGTAGGTGGTGGTAATCAGTGATAAACTACCCAGCCAGCGCAACTGGAAGTCGTCTTAGCTGAGGTAGCAATTTTTTTTTAAAAAAAATTCTGTCCAACAGTGATCCCGTATCCAAAATCTCCACAATGAAGCTGGTGAGGAAAAACAACATCCACCGATATGCACTATGGCAAAAACTACAAAAATAACAGCCGTATTGTAAAAAACAGGATTACTGTTCTATGGGGATATATATTTTGTTACTGTATCAATTGGAGAAGATCTGAATTGAAATTATTCTTCCAAAACAATAATTTTAGTAAAGCAAATGGAACACTGTAAGTGCATTTAAAAAATTTTTTTTTTTAGCTCCAGAAGCCTTTTTCAGTTAGTTTGTTTGGATTTAACACTTGGGGTCTCTTACTTTTTGAAAAGGTACCTCGCCTGGTGCTTTTCTTTTTTTTCCCCTCTGAGCAATCTTGCTTTTTTGGGTTGTTCTTTTTGTTAAAAGTGGCTGAGCCTATTTGAAAAAGGTTTGTTGGCATTCATCATGTCAATTGTTGTGAACTGACCAATCACAGCCCATAGGACATCATAGTTTAAGATCTGGTTTCTCTTGTAAACAATGGCATCGTGCTATGTATTCAGAATCCATGCATGTTCTTTGACCCCCCCTCCCCCCTATTTGTAGGCTTGCATGACACATGGTCTGACTGAAAGTTCTGCTGCCTCTTTTCTTTTTCTTTTCTGGTAGAAAATGAAAAAGGAGGAAAAAAAACTAAAGAAGATGAAGGTCCAGGAAGAGAATGAGTCAGACAACAACCCTCCAGAACCAAAAAAGAAGAAAAAAGACAAGCAAACCGCGGACCAAGTGAATGGCAACATTAATTGTTCCACAGACGTAGATGACAACAGTGTTGAAACGCCACTGAAAAAAAAAAAGAAACCAAAACCAGAGGAAACTAAAGAGGTAAGTAAGTACTTAATAATGTATTATCCCTGCATTGGGTCCAGAGTGCTTAGTGTGACTTTCTTTCCATAAAGTACTATGGAAACATACAGGTATTACTTTTTTTTACATGCCTCGCATGGCTTTGGTCTACTAAATTTAAATTCCTCAGGTCTTAACTTGCTTGGCTAAAAGTAGTGCTTCACATATGACACCGCATCTCCATGTTCTTTTACAAATAATTTCATTTGATTTATTTAGGAAAGGCTGGAATTTCTATTGCCAAATTGTCATTTATGTTAAGATAAATATGATTAGTAGAATTTGAAATTTCCATTACTACATGCTGTACTTTCTTCCCACTTTTATGTTTCTCATTGGAAATCATTCACCCCATTTTCCTAAAATAGGTGTTAGCATTCACCAGAAGTGGTGGTTTATTTTAAGTTTAATTTTGAATGTATTCAATTTCCATCCTCTTAACTCCCTTCTTGGTTGGGGTTTCAGAAAAAAAAGAAACAGAAGGAATCTCCTGATGTGGCAACAGATGGCAGTTTTCCTCAGATCAATGGACATTCCACCTCAAGCACCCCAACCCAAATCCCCATCGAGACCCCATCACAATCAAGTGATGACTCAGCCAGTGATGCTGAGAAAGACGTGGTGAGACAATTAGGGAAAAAAAATGTTTTTACTTTTTTTTTTTTGCCTGGTATCTGTGTGTTGTCAGGATTGAAATACATCAGTACAGAATCAGAAAACCAGTGCCACCAAATTGTGATGGCTAGACGACTGGGTCAAAGCGTCTCCAAAACAGAAGGTCTTGTGGGGTGTTCCCAGTATGCAGTGGTCAGTACCTACCAAAAGTGGTCCAAAGAAGGACAATCGGTGAACCAGTGTCAGGGTCATGGTTTCTCAGCAGAACATTGTTCAGAGCAGTGTGCCCAGAGCACACTGCCTCCGCTGGCTTGCCTTCTTCCCCATAGTGCATCCTGGTGCCATCTGTTTCCCAGGTAAATGATGCACCTGTCCACGTGATGTTAAAGAAAACGTGATTCATCAGACCAGGCCATCTTCTTCCACTGCTCCATGGTCAAGTTCTGATGCTCACATGCCCATTGTAGGCACTTTCGATGGTGGACATCATGGGCACTCTGACCAGTCTGCGGCTACGCAGCCCCATACACAGCAAGCTACGATGCACTGTGTTCTGATACCTGTCTATCATAGCCAGCATTAACTTTTTCAGTAATTTGCGCTACAGTGGCTCTTCTGTGGGATTAGATCAGATAGGCTAGCCTTCGCTCCCCACATGCATCAATGAGCCTTTGGGCGCCCATGGCCCTGTTGTCGGTTCACTGGTTGTCTTCCTTGGATCACTTTTGGTAGGTGCTGACCACTGCATACTGGGAACATCCCACAAGACCTGCTGTTTTGGAGATGCTCTGACCCAGTCGTCTAGCCATCACAATTTGCCAGACACCATCAATGGTGTAGATAAAAGTGCTCAACAAATGAGTAGCGGAATATTAAGATAGATGTAGGAAAAAACTTAAATGCATTTCAGTACAAGATATATATCACAATAAAAATGAGGACTAATTTAGTTTTTCCTTCAGGAAACACCAGAGCAGAAGGAAGGGGCCTTTTCCAACTTTAATATCTCCCAAGTCACCATTGATCGGCTAAAAGGTAAGCATAAGAAAACTGTGATGGAAAGGTTAATGTCCAGATATTGGCCTGTATTTGTACACCAGACATATACGTGTATGAAAAAGTCTGTTTTGGTCATTAGCAGAAACGTGGAAAAACGTTAAACCAGTTAGCTTTTTCTCCCGGAGGCTATGAGCAGAGGTTTGCACCCGAGTCCTGTAGATGTTAACGACTACTTTTCTCCGCTAAAAGGCACTTGGATCAATACTGATTCTGTCAGTTAGTCACTACATAGCAGTGTATCACTATTTAAAACATTGTGTTTTACAAGCTGAATACATTCCTTAACTCAAAAGTTCTGCATGTGCAGTGCTTAAAACAACGCTGTATTCCTTCGGTACACGTGTGTCGAACCAAAAGACCCACACCAAAAGTTTTTTGTTTGAATATGTGTACCGTTACACCCCTACCACCCACATACACACACAAACACACTAGCTACTTGTGAGTATGCAAATGAATGAGTTCTTTTCCATATCCATGAGTTGCTTTGTATCTCAGTCACAATAAATATATTGTTCATGAAACCTGAACATTTTCTTCATTCAGGAGAAACATGAGATACTTGTGTTTACACAACTTTTGATAATAATAATTACATTTATATAGCACTTTTCTAAGCACTTCACATTGAAGAGGGTAACTCACTTCAACCACCACCAATGTGTAGCACCCACGTGGGGGTTGTGGCTAGATAGGATACAGCTACTAACGGAAGTGACGCAAATTCTCAAACTCTCGCTGGGTGGATTTCATTGCTATGGCGATAGGTAAAGGCATCTGTGGTAGTAGACATGACGGAAGAAGAAGACACGGCTACTTTCAAAGTTTCCCTCATGTCGATCATTTGAAGGAAATTTAAAAAAATTGGAGGAGGAAACACTCATGAAATTTGTTGTTAGGGTTAACGCATAATGTCAAGCCCCGAAAGGAATTCTTCACATCGCTCGCTCCGCCATCTTTTGTTGACATCCAGTCAGCGAGAATTTGCGTCACCTCCGTTGGTAGCTGTATCCTATCTAGCCACAACCACACCTGGGTGATACACAGCAGCCATTTTGCACCAGAATGCTCACATCAGCTTGAGGTGGAGAGGGAGGAATCATTGAGCCAATTACATGGGGGGATAATTAGGTGGCCAGATGGAGAGAGCCAGATTGGGAATTTTGCCAGGACACCGGGGAACCCCCTACACTTTGCGATAAGTGCCATGGGATCTTTAATGACCACAGTGAGTCAGGACCTCGGTTTAACGTCTCAGCCAAAGGATGACCTCTCCTACAGCACAGTGTCCCTGTCACTGCACTGGGGCATTGGGATTTGATATTTGTTGTTATAGCTTGTTTGCAGTCACGTGATTCTGATGACGTGCGAGAGTCAGATGGAGGGCAGAAAGTGAAAAGCAGAATGGACGAGATGGAGCTAGTTTAGCCCGAACTGTGCTAGTTTAGATGATATTATAAGAGAAAGGTATAAACAGAAAGTAAGATATGTTGGACATGATACTTATGTTATGAAGAGGGATTTTTTTATTTTGACGGAGTGGTCACTGCACACATGCGCGTTATCCGACTCCGCTCCTCCTGACCGCAGGCGACGGTTCGCAAGCTATTTTTTCCGGCGTTTTCAGTCAATTTCTTGCATTTTTTCCCCCTATTCATGAACAACAACTTTTGGTACTCATTAAAAACTCCTTGTGGTTTCTCAGTTAATGACGCCAAACATAGGCATTTCGAAAGTTTGTGATAGTGCTTCCTATGTAGAAAATCACTTCCTGCCCGCCATCTGTTGTTTGGGAAGTCATATGCAAACAACCTATTGTCAGGACCAGAGGGAAGACTGCCCCCTACTGGCCCACCAACATTACTTCAGGATCAGAATCAGGAACGTTTGTTTGTCATTTCATTTCATGTACTTGCGTACATAAAATGAAATGAAATATCGTTTCCCACCAGCCCACAGCAGTACAACACAAAGACATATCCAAAACCTACAGAACACATATAGCCAAACTACAAAAAAAACTAAAAACATATATATATATATATATGTAAAAAAAAAAATCACTTCTGGCTGCAACTTTTTCCTGGGAGGTCTCCCATCCAAGTACTAGCCAAGCCCATACCTGCTTAGCTTCTGTCATTTGGCAGAGCCAGGGTACATGTTGGTATGACTGTTGACAAGTTTTAAGTTTTACAACAACAATAATTATGATGATTTTATTTATGAAGCATTTTTCAAAACACAATTACAAAGTGCAGTACAAAAAGCTGTTTTTTAATGCGAGTCTTAATAGATCCAAAGAACAGTACAGACTTTGCAAGCCTGATTTCCTTGGGAATGCTATTTCAAAGTCTAGGGGCATTAAAGGGAAGTGGTTTTGTGTATGTGCGAGCCGTACTGATGAGTAATTTAGTGGATTGAAGTCGTTCATGAAATCCTCCGTGCTAGTGCTGTGAGACCAATGGATACTTTGCTTAGTCGAGTAAACGAGTGTTGTTTTTTTTTTTGTTTTTTTTTAACACTGTTTAGAGTAGATGAAAACCTTTTGGGCTGTAGATTTCCAACTGCCAAAAGACATTATGGTATGTTAAGTTGGCGGCCGGAAAAAAACTAGGTTTGACTGCTGCCCCAGAGATGCAGAAACAGTCAGGAACAACTGCAGCCGGTTTTCATGTGCTATCCCTGTCGCAGATAGACAAAAATAAGGTTGAAAATCTGTGAATTTTCCCTTTAATGGTAAAATCACATTTACTGACCACTAGAATTTGGAACAATGGACGGCCCCGCTAGAGGATCTCATGCAGCACTGTGGCATATTGGGGGTTAAAAGTTCAGGTATGAAGGCTGGGGTCAGTCCTAGCCATACCTTTTTAAAATAATCAATAAATGTTGAGTCCTTTTTAAAACTAACAGGTAACCAATGCAAACAGGCAAACATTAAGGTGATGTGATATTTTTTTCTTTGACGTGGTTAAAAGTATAGCTTCTGTATCCTGAATAAGCTGAAGGTGGGGAATTGACTTTTGGCCTAGGAAAGAATACAGGGAATTGCAGTAATCTAAACGTGGGGCGATCAAAAATTGGGTTGCATTTTTAAGGTCAACAGAGGATTAAAAAAAATGCCTATTTTGCAACTGATGAAAGCAAGACTGTACAGCCTAAAATAAGGAAGTATCTCAATTCTGTTCCTCACCTCTACTTTCATTTTAATTGTTAATCCATTCTCTCTCCTTCTCCCTGTCAGCCAGAGGAGTCTCTTACCTGTTTGACATTCAGGTGAAGACATTTAACCCAGTGTATGATGGAAAGGATGTGATTGGCCAGGCCAGAACAGGAACAGGAAAGACGTTCTCTTTTGCCATCCCGCTGGTGGAGAAGCTCCAGAAAGATTCAATGGACCTGGCCAGAGGACGTGCTCCCAAGGTGCAAAGATAAACATTTAACACTGGATGCTTATGGCAACTACAGTGCTAGGCCCATAGACCACGAAGTGGTGTCATCATCTCAGGGCTGGAAAGGATTCCTTTTTACTACCGGTTCCATTAATTTTTCGCCTATGACAAATATGAATAGGATTTCTGGTTCCTGTGTACTGTATCATTTTGTCCTTTTTAAATGCCAAGACATTGGAAATACCAAATGGTGAATTTCTTATACATTTTATCAACTTAATCTAATCTAAAATATATATTTGCTAAGAAGACTAAGTGTGGATGTGTGTCACAAAATCGCCATTTCTCTCACTGCTTGCAACCACGACTGTCTCCTTGCTACAATGCACAAAAATGCTTGGCTTGTTAACGCTACCAGTTTTTTAAACTTTTTCATTGGGGCACCTTGACAGGTGCCATTGTAACAAGATAATGTTATTCACTTACCTGTCAGTGCTTTTAATTTTTTTGGCTGATTGGTTTAGTTTTGTAGTTAGTCTATAGAATTTGTACTCTCACTTCCCTCCATGGGTGCTGTTAACTCGCAACGTCGTCCAGAGTAGACTGAGCTTTTCCCAAACGTAAAAAAAAACAAACAAAAAAAAAACTGGGGGGGATTTGGTTTAGTACTTTTAGCCCACCCAAACATTTTCAAAAATGCCAAATTCTGCCGTTTTTGAAAATCTCAGATGGGGCTACGGTGTATCTAAATTGGGCTGTTTTTTCTGACCTTTAACCAATACAGAAACCATGTTAAATTGAAATTTGAGTGAAATGGTCAGTGTTGCTTCAGATCTCATTTGGGTCAATGATTTTACTCCCCTATTTATTTTCCTGTTGGTTTGGTTGGTCAGTGGACCCAGAATCCCTTATTTTGGGCGGAAAGTATACATCTTGCTTCGGTGGCCTATTGAGAAACATGCTCTGTGTGTTGCTAAAAATTTGTATGAAATCTTCATTGAACAATTGAGGCATTTCTTTTGCTTTTAAGCTTTTTGTGTGTGTGTGTGTGTGTGTGTGTGTGTGTGTGTGTGTGTGTGTGTATATCATTCCTCCACTCTCCAGGTTTTGGTGTTGGCCCCGACCAGAGAGCTTGCTATCCAGGTAGCGAAGGACTTCAAAGATATCGCCAAAAGACTGTTTATTACCTGCTTCTATGGAGGCAGCTCTTACAACCCACAGAGTAGGTCTTACACACACAGTGATGCTCATACAGTTATTGAGTAAAACGCACACATATATTTGCCCGTACATAAATACTGCAGCTCATGTATACCAAGATGTTAGTCGCACTAAAATACTTTGATTACACCGTGTTTTTATTGTGACTTCTGTAGTGGGCGCTAATACCCTCTAAGATTTTTAGGCTACTTTGGTTTATTCAGTTTTACATGGGGTTCTCTTGCTGTGTCTCTTCTCGTCTTATTTCCTACTTTTCTTATCCTTGTCAGATTTTCATTTTGTACTCCTTACTTCTCTCTTCAACTTCATAAGTTGATACATTCGGGTGCTTTGAGTCTGTGCTTTATCCATTTGTCTCTGGCTTTTTTATGTATTGCTTTTAAGAAAGCACAGTGAAAATAAAGTCAGTTGATGTTGCTTGACTATAATTCTGTCTAGGGTTGCACGATTATGGCTAAAATGATCATTTCAGTTATTTTGGTTAATATTGGGATCATGATTATTTATCCCTAATGTATTTTATAAACCTATAAATAAACATTAAAATTTACACATCTTCAAATCAAAATCATACTGTTTTCACACCAGGGGAAGCTAAACCCAGCGTGAATAATTGCCCCAGCCACAATCAATCAATTGTGGAAGCCAATATCACAATTATTTATTAATTAATCACAATTAATATGTAATTAATTGCGCATTGCTAATTCTGTCCCTTTTCTTCTAGTTGATGCCATCCGTAATGGAATTGATATTTTGGTGGGCACACCTGGTCGGATTAGAGATCACCTCCAGAACAATAAACTGGACCTCTCCAAACTCAAGCACGTTGTTCTGGATGAAGTGGACCAAATGCTGGATATGGGTTTTGCAGAACAAGTGGAAGAAATATTGGCTACATCGTATAAGAAAGGTAAAGTAAATTTGTGTGTGAGAAAGAAAAAGGTGTGTGTATGAGAGCAGTGTTTACTTTTTGGAGTTTCCATGTAAAAAGGGTAAGAAAATGAGCTACATTTGGTTTCATGCTCAGTGTGTGTGTGTGTGTGTGTGTGTGTGTGTGTGTGTGTGTGTGTGTGTGTGTTTTTCTCCTTCCTCCAGACTCTGACTTGAACCCTCAGACTCTGCTGTTTTCGGCCACATGTCCCTCATGGGTGTATGATGTAGCCAAGAAATACATGAGAACAGATTACCAACATGTTGACCTGATTGGAAAGAAAACACAGAAAGCTGCAACAACTGTAGAGGTAAGAGTGGGTGTGTGAGCGAGAATGTGAGAACGAACTCCTGCATCAGAACAGAGTGCCAGCATGTTTGCTTCACAGCAAAGACACACAAGTGTTGCCACAGTACACTAAAGAGTGTGGGTGTTTGTCCGGGTAGCGTAGCAGTCTATTCCGTTGCCTACCAACATGGGGATCTCCGGTTTGAATCCCTGTGTTGCCTCCGGCTTGGTCGGGCGTCCCTACAGACACAATTAGCAGTGTCTGTAGGTGGGTGTGTGTCCTGGTTGCTGCACTAGCGCTTCCTCTGGTCGGCCGGGGTGCCTGTTCGGGGGGAGGGGGAACTGGGGGGAATAGCGTGATCCTCCCACACACTACATCCCCCTGGCAAAACTCCTCACTGTCAGGTGAAAAGAAGCGACTGGTGACTCCACGTGTCGGAGGAAGCGCCTGGTAGTCTGCAGCCCTCCCCGGATCAGTAGAGGGGGTGGCACAGCAGCCGGGAAGGCTCGGAAGAGTGGGGTAATTGGTTGGATATAATTGGGGAGAAAAAGGGGGAAACCCCCCCCCCCCAAAAAAATGTGTGGGTGTTTGTATTTTGTCATGTTAGTTTACTATCCTGCATTTTTAAAGTTAAGGTTTTTAAGTGGATCTTTTTCATTGCGCTAACCATTTAAAATGTTTAACTGTGGGAATGAATCAGCCATCACAGATCACCAGTCACAAAAAATGGTAAACAATAACTTAAGTATACTATGTTGGCCTAAGTTAACCTTCTTATGGTAAGCCTAAATTCTACATAACCTTCATCACCTCTCTTCACCATCTATTTCTGTTATCTCCTTCTCTTCAGCATCTTGCCATAGCATGCCATTGGTCCCAGCGTGCTGCAGTAATAGGTGATGTGGTCCAGGTATACAGTGGCAGCCATGGCAGAAGCATAGTTTTCTGTGAGACCAAGAAGGAGGCCAATGAACTTTCCATGAACACATCCATCAAACAGGTGCACGCATACTGTGAACACTTAATGATAACATGCCTACAGTGGTGTAGGATGTGGTGCCACCCAGTGAAAATTGCTAAGAATTAAATCCATGACGGATCATGGTTGATTGTTCCTTTACATATTTCTCTTAAAGTACACTGCAACTTTGTAGCACCACTAAAGGTGCTATAAAGGTTGGGCTGTAGGGTTATCTTCTCAAAAGGATTTGGAGCCTTGGATCAGTGTGGCGTAAGTGCCCTGTCCCTCCATGGTGAATGACAAACGAAAAGGTGTTAAACTTCATTAGGATGGGCTTTATTGTGTCTATTACTGATTTATATATCTACCATTCAGTAAGCTTATTGTTTTAATATTTCAGAGTGCCCAGTCCCTCCATGGTGACATCCCCCAGAAACAGAGAGAGTTGACACTGAAGGGCTTTAGAAAGGGGGCGTTCGAGGTTCTTGTAGCTACTAATGTCGCAGCACGAGGGTTGGATATCCCTGAAGTAGACCTGGTGGTCCAGTGTTCTCCACCAAAGGTATGTTAATACTAATCGTGATATGACGTAAGTGTATAGTTTATATCAAATGCTTTCTTTCCAAATTACTAAGAGAATGTGGTTTTATTTATTTTATTTCAGCCCTGCTGTTTTCAGAAGCTAATTTTCCCTGTAAAATGTAATTAGGCTGTCTTGCCTTTTTAATATTCAAATTTAGGTTTGTGTTTGCTAAAAGCTACATTCTTCAAGAAAAATAACACAATTTCAAAATTGTCTATTTTTTAATCACTCTGATTGTAGAGCTTTCTTATAGCAGAAGTTTACCATACTAATTGTAGCTGTGCACTGATTTGCATCCGTTTATGCAATTAGCAAATGAAGTTAAAGGTGAATGCTAATTTTTCATACTTTTGATGCATACTCATATTTAAATGATGTAATTACCTTTATTCAGATTAAATATCTCTGTATGTCTGTATTCTTTATTATTTGTTTTTCATTCATTTATATTTCTGTTACGCTTTGCTTGATTCAGGATGTGGAGTCGTACATACATCGCTCAGGACGTACAGGTCGAGCAGGCAGGACCGGAGTCTGTATCTGTTTCTACCAGAGGAAAGAAGAGGAGCAGCTACGCTACGTAGAAAATAAGGCGGTAAGTCACCTTACACTCGGGGTGGGGGGGGTGGGTGTAAGAGACATTATCAATAGATCAGACTTGTACCTGTTGAAGCAGTCAAAGTTGCAAGTTACCAAGGTTTTAAAACCTGCAGTGGAAAGGGGAAGAAGTATCATTATAATAATGGAGGAAGAGAGTGGGAGAACCTTGGGAGAGAAGCAAGGGTAGATAGATAGGAGGTAGAAGCACAGAGCAAGATGGGATATAGCAGACATTTTTTTTTATCCTTTATTTTATACAAGGAAAAGAGTATGGGAATTGACACTTGACCCACTAGTCACCAACACATTTCTGCTTGCTTATTTCCATTAGATCTCTTGTATGAGCATTACCAGACTTACAAGCCACTTCTGTTGCTTTTCCAGGGCATTACGTTCAAACGAGTCGGTGTTCCCACGCCCAATGATATCATCAAGTCATCCAGCAAAGATGCTGTAAGGTGGGTACTTGTTACTGTTATTGTACAAGTAAAAAGATGCTAGACTGCCTGTCAACTGTAGGCTGCAAGCTTAAGCTTTGTAGATATTGAATGCCTACCCACTGCAAGGAGGCCATTCTTCACCAGAGGTTGTGGTTTGACGTCGTATGAAGGCAGCCAAGCAAAAAGACATTCCTCATGGGGCTTGCCAAAGTATCACAGTATTATTGGTTGACTTTATTCTCTTCAGGTTCCTGGACTCTGTCCCAGCCGCAGCAATCGGTTATTTCAAAGAGTCAGCTGAGAAACTAATTGCAGAGAGAGGAGCTGTTGATGCCCTAGCCGCTGCCTTGGCACATATATCTGGAGCCACTGCTCTAGAACAGAGGTCACTGCTAAACTCTGACGCTGTGAGTTATATACTAACATATGCACACATCAGTGTTTCCCATAAGTCTGAAAAACACGTGTGACGGTGTTCAGCAGAAGGGGTATAGAGTAAGAGCAGATTGTTCTCTAATCAATCACAGATAGCAGCATTTTTTCTCAGACAGGTTTTTAGAAAAACCAAAAAAAAATTATACCGATAAAACAGAACTTGTTATATACCTGGTTACCTCACCCAGGTAAAAATCTGTGCAAACCACTGAGCATACAAACATTGACATGCACTTGTACATAGGTATCTCTAGGGCTGTAACATTAAAACGGAGGCCTATGCCCTAATTTTGTGTGACCGGGTGCACACTGCTGATACTAAAACTCGAGTTTCATATGTACTTACTCAGATATTTGTACCCATAGCCTTCTTTCTTTCCTGAATTAATTTGTGTATGCATGTATGTTAGGCTTGTCATCAATCCCCATATGATCAAGGAAAAATCCTGATGATTTACACACACACACGTGTGTGTGTGTATATATATATATATACACACACATACATAAGTGTGTGTCTCAGTAATTTCATATATATACATATTTGAAATTACTGACTGGCTGTAGACCAGCTTATATACTGGTTAAATAACTTATAATTATATTAATAATATTTCACATCATGAGAATGGCGACAAAATCTTGTATGATACAAGCGTTTTATTAAAATGAATTAGGCATCTAGCCCATTATATGCCACAAGTCAAACACTCCATATTTGTTTTTATGTGAATGAGAAGTTTTTTGCCGATTTGGTCAAAACCATTGGTTTAGGAGAGGTGCACAGTGTACTGTCGCCTCTATTTGGTCGTCAGATGTGTTGCATTACAAAAGGAATGAATAGAAAAACAGGACATTACTGTAATTCTAATAGTTTGATGCCTTGAGATTTTCTTAATACAACAAACATGTTGTTAGATATTCATTATATTGATATTTAATGACATCCTTAATGTCTGTTGCGGAGCTGCCTAACTACACAATGATGGCGATGATGTGTTTAATTTCTCCATTTTGCAGTTGATGTTTCAGAGTTTATCTTTCTTTCTAGGGTTACTCGACTATACAGCTGGTTTGTTCCCAGGAAATGCATAACATGGGTTATGCCTGGAGGACCATCAAAGAACAGCTTGGAGAAGAAATTGAGAACCACATACACAGAATGACCTTCCTCAAAGGCAAAACTGTATGTAGATCAATACTTGGAAATAATGTTTGGCTAGATTTGCCTGAGCTAGGTTTTGGTATCGTTTAGATTTTGATTCTGCTGATTGACCCGAGTTCCTTTCCAATCCCAGTTCCAACTGTTTTGAGAAAGAAACCAAAATATTGCAAAAGTAGAAACTATTGTGTTGATATAGTATTTGGAGTTTAAGGAAGTTCATTTCCCTGCAGTATTACACTCAAATTAATACACCTAGGGGTGTCTGGGTAGTGTAGCGGTCTATTCCTTTGCCTACCAACATAGGGATCTTCGGTTCGAATCCCTGTGTTACCTCCGGCATGGTCGGGCGTCTTCTACAGACACAATTGGCCGTGTCTGTGGAAAGGAAGCCGGCCGGCTGTGGGTATGTGTCCTGGTCGTTGCACTAGCGCCTCCTCTGGTCAGTCAGGGCGCCTGCTCAGGGGGGAGGGGGAACTGGGGGGAATAGCGTGATCCTCCCACATGCTACATTCCCCTGGTGAAACTCCTCACTATCAGATGAAAAGGAGCGGCTGGCGACTCCACATGTATCAGAAGAGATGTGGTAGTCTGCAGCCCTCCCCGGATTGGCAGAGGGGATGGAGCAGCGACCGGAATGGCTCGGAAGAGTGGGGTAATTGGCCAGGTACAATTGAAGGGGAAAGGGGTAAAAATCCCCCCCCCCAAAAAAAGAAAATATACACCTAGATAATATCATTCTTTAGATGACTGATAGAATTCTCATTCTAGAAAGAAATCACATTAAAGAAGTATGACACTTTAATAGCTATACTCACTGTCTTACTTCTGTGTGTGTTTCTAACAGGGGGTTTGTTTTGATGTTCCGGCCAACAAAGTTAAGGAAATTAAGGTGAGTGAGTCATCTTGTATGTCAGTCAGTCAAGTCTCGTTAGTCTCACTGTCTTTGTAAGTAAAGTGAACTTAAATTTAAAAACTTGTGAGAGCAACTCACTAATATAAGGTGTCCTCAAGATGGAACAATACCATCCTGGAGCTGGTATTGCTTGCAAGGAACCTACATTACAAGATTCTCAATGAGTTGAGTCACTAAAATTAAGGAAAACTAGAAGAGTACAATCAGTAGACTGCAGATCCCTGCCAGGCGAATCTCCCCTTCCCCGGTGTTCTGACTTAGTGACAAATCACCCCTTTTTTAGCCTACCCCGGGAGGAGGGAAAATACGGAGGCATTGCCTGCGTGTCTCCCCTTCTCCGATGCTCGGACTTAGGCGAAAAAACAGCGGAGGAGTTAGCGCTCAATTGTGGTATAAAACAGGTTTTGAATCACCGCAGCCACGAGAGGTCCTTGATCATAAAGTCATAACTGTGCACAAAAATTATGTTGACCAGTAGTGTGCGATATTAGCAGTGGACAGAAAAAAGTGTTTTTCCTGCCATTTTAACACTTTTGCACAGCAGTCAAGTCGACTGAATGGGAAATATGAGGGGGAAAAAAGTTTTTAATATGCAGCGCCCAAGCTAAAAAAATCTCCCTAATCACACATTTTGCCTGTCAGTCTGGATGTGCAGCCTCCTTGGTGGACCTTCACACAAATGCAACCAATATGAACTTGCACGTTCCAAAATGAAAAGGTTTGTTATGTGACCATTTTGGTCAAAGTTAAACCCTTAGTCTTAAGTTTCATAATCTAATAAAGCTGGGTAAACCATGTGCGACACATCTACAGTTGACTCAGATTGGGCTGCGACAAGACCATGCAACACTTCCTCTGGGCTGCAATCAAAACAGGAAGTTTTTCCTTTTATAACTTTCGCATTTTCAGGATTCTTTTGATCATGTCACTGCCGGATCTGAATCCGTTGACTGGTTAGCGACAGAGAGTAGCGTGGGTCAGTTAGTGTGAACGGAGAGAGGGACTGGTGATAGTGAACAAAGTTTTTTAATCACTGCAATCACGAGAGGTTCTTCATCATACAATAACTGCACACAAAATTTAGACTGATAGGTCCAGTAGCTTGCAAGATTAGCCTTGGACAGACGCACACATGCAACCAAATGCATAATGACTATAAATAACTTTGCAAAAAACTAAAATATAACCGATACTAAACATTTCCCTTTGTACTTCAGTTCCAATCAAAGTTTAAAAAGTTAAAAGTTAAGGTGTTGTGGCTGTATTATTGTGTAGATGTTTTGATTATGCCGCTACCCTTTCTGTCTGACCTCCTGCTCATTCAACAGGATGCCTGGAATGATTGCCGTCGTTGGCAACTGACTCTTGCCACGGAGCTTCCAGAGCTGGAGGAGAAGCCGCTCGGTAACTTTAGCGACAGAGGGGGAGGATTCAGAGACAGAAGGGGGCGTGGCTTCGGCAGAGGTGGTCATCGCGGAGGCTTCCGGGACGGCAGAAGAGGCTTTGGTAACAACAGAGGTGGAGGACAGAAACGAAGCTTTAGCCAAGCTTTCAGTTACTAAGCACCCCGCCTGTGCTCCTGAACCCTTCCTTTGGACTGATGCCACTCTTGCATCACCTCTTGGCTCGCAGTGTTTTTTTTTTTTTTTTATTGGCTGTCAGTGTTTGCTGGAATTATTTTCCAGCTAATTTCAGCTATCAAAGGAGTTAAGTTCTTGAAACTGAGTATTTATTACTCAAACATACACGTCCACAAAATTACTACCTTTCAGTCCATAAAAACAGCAGTGTGAAAAAATTTGAATCGGGCATGTTATGAAAGAATTACAACCATCAGTAAACATTCTGGCCTATATCTGACCGGGACAAATGACATGAAATCTGTTTCGATTCCCTTCTCAAACCTGTTAGGGGGGGGAGCATGTCTACACAACGAAAGGATCAGCTTTCACAATGCCACTTGTACCAGTTAAGGATCAGCTTTTTTTTCTTAGTTTTAAACAGCCATTTTTTTTTTTTTCATGCAACACATTAGTTGAACCCTGGTTAATGAATGACATTTATAATGCTAGAACTTGACCCAAATCGAGGCATTGGCCATGTGTTGGTCACATCTTAATATAGAGGATGCAATCTGGTGCAGTTATTGAATCTATGATAATTTTACCTTTATTATCCATATTCTAGTACTTACTGCTGTCTGAAAAAGTCAACAAAACAGGCTACGGGGTCTAGGTCCAGTGTTGATGGAACAAAAAATACTTGGGTGTTTGAGGAACGGTGTGTTTGCCGATGATCATAGTTGAGGTTCCCTAAAAGTTTTTTTTTCTACCCCCAAAAACACAAACTGAAAACTTCATCTTGAAGTTGGAAAGTACCAAATTTGAGACACCAAGCATTGTGTACTGCATGCTTTCGGAGGGGTAAAGTGAAAACCGTGTTTTCACATGGTTTGTCGATGTGATCGTCACCTTACCATTTGCTACAACCCTCTTCCTAAAACGATCAAATGATTGCTTTGCAATTGTTTATATTTAATACCTGTGTCTTTATAATGTATCCATTCATTTGAATGACAACTTGTTTATTAAAAGTGGTCTGACTGAATATTGAGAATTTTTGACTTTATTATTTGATTACTTCGTTAGCAACATGGGTGGCGATAAAGTGAATATGAATCAATGCCTTTGTCATTGCACAAACAAGATAAAAAAAATTATGCAATTATAATCATGCAAGTCCTTACAAGTATTCAGATATTATGGAAATGTATTTTCAACATCGCAATCGATAATGCAAAAGAAATGAGTGTGACTGTAAAGCAGATTTGCATTGCAGCTCGATGTGTTGAACTAACAACTTGTCTTATCAAGTGATTCATGTCATGAAAACTTATTCCGTTGTAATATTGAATAGATAATGCCCAGAGGCTTCAGTAGAGAGAGGTCAGCAACCATTCCACAACAGATAGACTACAGAAGGTAACGTGATTCAAAGACAGTTTGCTTCATTCCTGAGAGGAAAGGTTCAACGAGCTCATCACAAGCTCCTGTCATTGTCAAAGACAATCTCAACAGTGCATTATAACAATAACAAGATGACAACAAAAATACATGGTTAAATTAACAGCTTGTCTGTTTAAAAGGAGGCCAGAGTCTGGGGACCACCTAGGTGCACTTAAGGCCAAGTGTGACTCTTGGGGCAGGCGAGTAAACACCATTCATCCCAAACACGATGCCACAGCTCCTCCTCAATGTCCTGAGCATGTTCATGAGCACTTGTGTGAGCAAATGTTCTCTGTGATGAAGATCAACAATCCTCTCACACACAAACAGCTTGCCTCCATTCTGAAAGTGGCTACAGCTCAGTGCTTTAAGCCAAGCACTGATGAACTTGCATCAAGGAAAAGATGTCAGGTGGCTGGAAATGGGCTGAGCTATGTAGCTAAATAGCATGCCAACATCGATTACTTTATATATAAGGTGTGTGAAATAGGCTGCATGTGAGTTTTTTTTTTTACTGCAAAGCTTATTTGTAATTTTTAGGGTTTTATCTGTTGCCGATTGCATGCCAGAAGGCTAGGCAGTATGGGGCATGTAAACTATATGATCAAACGTCTTTTATTTTTCATTAAATGTTCCACACAACCATTGAGTTGTCATATAAAATACGACTGCTTTTGGGACAGCTTTTAGGTACTCGCTGTACAACTTTGGTCAAATAGAAAATTAACTTGAATTTTTGAAAACTCAAAACGAGTTTGAAAAGAAAAGTCCATCAAGGGACTCGCGGCGTGTCTTCTGATTCGGTCCAAGTTTTGATTTTTAGGAGTTAAGTTGGTTGACTCGGTTATCAAGACCGTTCACTCCAATTACTGTAACAAAATCACCAAAGCTGGGTGTTATTCAACCGTTATTAACTATGTAGGAGGAAGTTGTCGGACAAAAATATTCGAGGAAGATATCATCAATTGGTCTGAGCAATGGTGAGATGGGCAAAAAATTTCCAAAAAGGAAAAAGGGTGTAGATTAAGAGTGAAGTGAGGATTCTGTGTCCCTGTCCGTTTCTCTCCCCCTCTCCTCTTAAACTTATCTCATCTCCAGAGAGAAGTAGGCAAAGTATTTTCATATACTGAGTTTGCAACTGGTCTTCGACCCAACCCACATAAATGTGCCAAATTGACATCAACCAGACCAGAGGACCTCCCGCAGTAATCATGTTATTGACGTGATCATCAAAATTTATAGCAGGACATGTGAACAGTTACTGACCTTTCCAGGTTATCTTCACTGTTGATCACAGGAAGGAGTTAATCCCCATCTCCACACAAGAGGGGAAAACCTTCTCCTCTCATCATTGGTGAGGATGGCAGTTGTGTACAGCACATTTTCTCAGTCGGGACAATTACTTGAATTAAATCAATTCGTTTCGTTCTCTCTCTCCCTGACTCTGACACACATGATCACATGCACACCCTCAAAAACCTCTCTCTGAACTGTGCCAGATGTTGGTGACCTTATCTGAGGTCATAAATTCAAAAATTCTTTATAGAGCTTTAAGGTAACTGTTTCTGTACACAACTGAATTGATATGAACTCATTGTTTAACCCTCTAGTAATCCAACTAATATTACTCGACAAACAATTTCATGAACAATGCTAGATCATTGTTCATGAAATTGTTTGCCGCATTATGTTTGCAGTATTATGGGGCCTAGACAAGGCCCCATAATGCTTAAAATTGGATGAGATACCGAGTCAAGGTTTCGACTGCATTTCTACCATGTAGCCATACTGCCATCTAGTGGCTACAGGTAGTTAGGTCTCTGGGCCGTTATCCCCGTTTTGTTATTTGATTTTATGTCCGTTCATTTTAGTTTATTAAAAAATGGTAAAAGAGTAAATTTGATTAAAAAAAGTTTTTAAATGGTTTGAAAAATATCAAATTTGTTTAAAAAAGTGTGCCGTTTTCTTTTTTGATTTTTTTGTGAAATGGGTAAACCTCAAATTTGAGTCCAAGAAGGTTATCAGTTCATCTGGATACAACCAATTTACAAATTTGAGGCAAATTTGTAATTTGGGATATTGGGCTATACAAATCAAATTGACTTGACTTAGCCTCCTGAAACAGTTTTGGATTTGAGGGATATTGACTTCTTGGGGGAATGAAAATATTGAAGAGCTGGGCATCCAGGTAGCGTAGCGGTCTATTCTGTTGCCTACCTACACGGGGATATTTGGTTCGAATCCCCGTGTAGTAGCGTAGGGACGCCCCATCTGTAGGGCTTCCCTACAGACACAATTGGTCTTATTTGCGGGTGGGAAGCCAGATGTGGGTATGTGTCCGACTAGAGGTGGCACTAGCAAGGGGGAACTGGGGGTAATAGTGTGATCCTCCCATTCGCTACGTCCCCCTGGCGAAACTCCTCACTGTCAGGTGAAAAGAAGCAGCTGGCGACTCCACATGTATTGGAGGAATTATGTGGTAGTCTGCAGCCCTCCCCGGATCGGCAAAGGGGGTGGAGCAGTGACCGGGACAGCTCGGAAGAGTGGGGTAATTGGCCAAATGCAATCGGGGAGGGAAAAAATGTCAGAGCTTATTTTTCTTCCTGAATAAAAATCAGTCATAGAACTCCATCCAGGCACAGGTAAGAGAAAATGAAAGAGAAAAAAAGCCAATTTAAAACCAAATCCTAACCACGAATCATGATTCATGAAATGTTTATTTGCACATAATTATTGCATTGCCTTTTTTTTCTCTTAAAAAGCAGTTAAAAAGAAACTATATGTGAATGAATATTGGTTTGTGCAACACATTTGACTGCAAGTGTCCCAACAGAGACGCCACACTGTTTTCACATCCACACTAAGCTCAACAAATGCTTAAGTCTTTCATATCTCTCACATGTAAATCACAAACAAATACATTAATAAGCTCCACGTTAGAGAGCGATTACTTCCCGTAACAATAGCCGACAGCTACAGCACAACCCGTCACTGCAACTCAGACGAGATCACTTTACGGATCTCATCTTACAAGAGAATATAAATATACAAGAGTTACCCTTGTAAAAATGTTACAAAAAATAAAAATTTTGAGCAGTTAAATGATAATAATCAGATGGATTATGATTACATCGCATTATGCCACGTTACCTTGTCTAATTGAAATAAATTGAATTGTTGCCCACTGTTATTTGTGGAACCAAAATGGAAATGGCCTATTACAAAAAGTTTCTAGACTCAAATTTCACATTTGCTTTCTGAATTGGCGAGATGGAAAAAGATTTTGATCACTATTCCAGATAGTAACTGTCTGCAGGATGATGCAATTGGTTTCTGTTTGTTACACCCGACCCAACAGAGGTTGTTCTTGGCAAAGAGGTGCGTTGCTGCTGTTGATTGAAGGCGCTGCTCTCCAACATCATTACATAATTGTTGTAGACGACTGGCTATAGTTCGTTGCCATTGACAAGTCATCACTTGTGATAACTAGTCCATTGGCAATTTGGTTCTCCAAAACCATTCCATCATCATCATCATCCTACACACACACACACACACACACACACACACACACACACACACACACACACACACACACACACACACGTTATTGTCCACAGCACCCATAGTGAAACCTGCTTGAACTCTGTTTCGGTGGTTCTATCAGTTTGCTGTAATGTTTGATACGGAATACATCTACGCAGTGTGTGTACAATTGTGCAGTGTATGTGTGTGTCCATGTGTGAATATCACTTACGTCCTCTTTCTGCTTGTAGTCTTTCTCTGTGCTCCGATAGGATACCACGTGTATAAGAGTGTAGACCCTAAAGACGGAGAGAGAATGAGGGAGAGTGAGCGTGGCGGGGAGATTTAAAAGTGAGATATTGAGTAAAAGGAAGTGGTAGAGAGAGGCAGGAGGGTAGAGGAAGAGGTACAGAGGCACAAAGGGCAAGGTATGGAGAGGCGTGAAACAAAGCAATAGATGAGTTCAATGAAAACACACAGAAATTCATTTCATCACCAACTCTTCTTGCTGCCGTGGGAGAAAATCAGCACCACTGAAACTTACCTGATAACCTCTGTCGTTCGAAAAATATCCAAACCATTAATTGACTCTGACACTATTTTAAGTTCCGCCTATAATCTGTGACTTTTACATGATTCATATCTCAGTGCACCAGTTTAGTGGGTCCTGCCCAGTCAAGCAGTTAATACGGGAACTGTCAAATTCAGGTCTCATTTCACGGCTTTAAGATTTAAAAACTTTCTTGAACATGCTGAAAATTTCAGCGGTTTACTCTCAGAAAAACACCATGTATTAAATAAGCTGTATGTAAACTTTTAGCACAAATGCCAACAAAAATGCATATTGTGTGTATGCATCCCTGGGAGCATACCTGTGATATAACATTGCCAGGAACTGGACGACGAGGAGAATGGCAAAGGATAACAGGAACATCAGGCTGAGAGGTTCCACCTGTAGACACGATTATTATTAGTAATAATAGTAGTATTAGAAGAAGTATTATAATCACTGGTGATATGACCAAGAATTACTACAATTTGGGTCAAGGTATGACTTCAATCATTTCTTAAAGCACACATAACATGATCTCTCTGTCTGTCTATCAAGTCTTTCTCTTAAATCTATCTCTCACTGTCTGTCTGTGTATGTGCCTGACACAACCTTGAGGTCCTCTCCAGATAAAGTGCCGTTTGGGAAGTATTTGGGGATCCTGATACTGATGATCTCATTTCCAATAGCCTGCAGGATAAAGGTAGCTACCACCCACAGCAAATTGATGATGAAATACAGGAAGACTGCCTGTGGGGAGGAGATGGAGGGATTGATAAATTATACAAGCAAGATGAATAGAGTCTGGAGGAGAAATGAGATGATAACTAGATGGACAGTTCAGACTTTGTGGAATTCAGCAAGAAAATTAGCCGGCGCTTCATTTATCTATGTCTATCCTGCAGCTCTTTTGCAGGATCAGCATGATTCAAGCTTGCATTTATGGCTCAATGCTTATTTATTTATTCAAACAACCATAGTGCCTCCGAGTAATTTCAACTCATAGCCGAGGCCACATAGATATACATTATAAATGTAAAAAGGCCATAAAGCATATCTGACTAAACATCAAGAGATTGGTTTGAAGGCTGAGCAAGTTGAGTAGGTAAGCGCATTTAAAGAATCTGTGTCTAAACACAGAGATAAACTGAGATTCAAGATGACTTATTGAATATGACAATCTGTCCAAATATGCTGGCATGTTATGCCGAACACGCATGTTTATTTATTTACCCCCCCCCCTTCTCCCCAATTGTATCCGGCCAATTACCCCCCCTCTTCCGAGCCATCCCAGTCACTGCTCCCCTCTGCCGAACCGGGGAGGGCTGCAGACTACCACATGCCTCCTCCGATACATGTGGAGTCGTCAGCCGCTTCTTTTCATCTGACAGTGAGGAGTTTCACCAGGGGGATGTAGCGCGTGGAAGGATCACGCTATTCCCCCTAGTTCCCTGTCACCCCTGAACAGGCGCCCCGACTGACCAGAGGGGGCGCTAGTGCAATGACCAGGACACATACTCACATCCGGCTTCCCACCCGCAGACACAACCAATTGTGTCTGTAGGGACGCCCGACCAAGCCAGAGGCAACACGGGGATTTGAACCGGAGATCCCTGTGTTGGTCAGCAACGGAATAGACTGCTACGCTACCCGGACATCCCATAAGTGCAAGTTACATTTTTACTTACACAAAACACACACTCACACACACACACACACAGACGGCTGACCTTGTTGCGTAGTGATTTTAGTTCTCTGGAGACCTCTTCCTGGTGAGCCTTGGTGTCAACAATAGGCGTCAGGTAGCGCTCTATTACTTTCACCCAGAAATCTTTCTCAGACTGAAAACACACATAAACACACATGCATGAATGCACAAAGAAAATAAAATCAATTAAATCAAAACACCACAAGTGGGATAAAGTGTAGTTAAAATTTCTGTTGCTTAATTAGTCAGCATGGAAAGCTGATGCTCCGTGACCCAAATACACTGAATGTGCATCTCACCTCATCTAGTTTTTGCACCTGTGGGGCGATGAGTGTTTTCTCAATAGCTCTCTTTACCCTCCTCTCTAATCTCCCCATTCGGTTGGTCTTCAGGACACGATGGGCCTGAGGGATAGAGACAGACAGCAATTCGTTCATACATTCATTCATCCATTCATTAATTCCTCCTCTTCAGTATCTCCTGACTTTGGTGTTTAGAGGATAATGAACCTGGAAAATTTAATTCAGCTCATCCTCATTGCTCTACAAAGCTGGTGATGACATTGGCTGATATTAACTTTGTTATTCTTAAAGTTGGCTTTTGTGTACAGGTGGCATTGTTAATGGGAAATCCCCATCAGTCAGAATGAACCTGAGCTCTTTGTACAGTTGAAACTACAGGTGAATGAACTTTTGCAAAGCATCAGACTAGACTGGAATGGTCCACTTGAGAAATGCTGGACAGTTAACTCAGTATCATAAATCTTAAAAAACCCACCTCAACAGAATTGCTTTAATATATGTATTTGATTTCAGCCACTTTCAAGCTTGGATTTGCTTGGATTTACTAGATGGCAGTACGAATTCACATTTGCAGCAGCCTCATGCAGTTGTCTTTGTCCGTGTCTGCATCTAAGTTTGTGTCTTCGTTTGATGGCTGGGAGAGCTGGTGCTGGATCAGCTGGGAGAACTTGGTCTGCCGTGTCTTGTGGGCCCAGGGACCAAGGCTCTGCCTGGAGGTGCGCCCGAAAAGGAAACACTGAGGGCGGTCTGAAAGGACGCGGAAGCGGTGCAGGCTAAGCTAACAGCTAGCCCACGCAAACCGGCAGTTCCGATAACACCGAGGGCAGTCTGGCAGCAGCCTCGCCTAGCCTTGACTGTGTTTTTAGTGTCGTCGTGTGGAGTGCGGGAAGGTGTGTTGAAGGTGTCTGGCTGTGAGAACTAGTGTTGGATCGGCTGAGAGAGCTTGGTCTGCTGCGTCCAGTGGGCCCAAGGACCACAGCCCTGCCCGGAGCTGTGCCCAAAGAGGAAACACCGAAGGTGGTCTGACAGGACGCGGAAGCAGGGCAGGCTAAGCTAACTGCTAGCCCATGCAGACCAGCAGTTCCGACAGTCATCATGGTTGGTGTTTGTTCTCCTGAACAGTGATTTTTTTTGTTTAGTTTGGATATGTGTGTTAGTTTGGGTATAAAACCATCTCTAAAGAGTTTGGACTCCACCAATCCACTGTCAGACAAATTGTGTACAAATCCTCCCCAGGAGTGGTTGACCATCAAAGATCACTCCAAGAGCAAGCCGTGTAATAGTTGGCCAGGTCACAAAGGAACCCAGGGTAACTTCTAAGCAACTAAAGGCCTCTCTCACATTGGCTAATGTTAATGTCCATGAGTGCACCATCAGGAGAACACTGAACAACAATGGTGTACAATGACAGGGTTCCAAGGAGAAAGCCACTACTCTCCAAAAAGAACATGGCTGCCCGTCTACAGTTTGCTAAAGATGATGTGAACAAACCAGTCGGCTATTGGAAAAATGTTTTGTGGACGGATGAGACCAAAACAGAACTTTTTGGTTTAAATGAGAAGCATTATGTTTGGAGAAAGGAAAACACTGCATTCCAGCATAAGAACCTTATCCCATCTGTGAAACATGGTGGTGGTAGTATCATGGTTTGGGCCTGTTTTGCTGCATCTGGACCAGGACAGCTTGCCATCATTGATGGAACAATGAATTCTGAATTATACCAGCGAATTCTTAAGGAAAATGTCAGGACATCTGTCCATGAACTGAATCTCAAGAGAACATGGGTCATGCAGCAAGAAAACGACGCCAAGCACACAAGTCATTCTACCAAAGAATGGTTAAAGAAGAATAAAGTTAATGTTTTGGAATGGCCAAGTCAAAGTCCCGACCTTAATCCAATCAAAATGTTGTGGAAGGACCTGAAGCAAGCAGTTCATGTGAGGAAACCCACCAACATCCCAGAGTTGAAGCTGTTCTGTACAGTGGAATGGGCTAAAATTCCTCCAAGCCGATGTGCAGGACTGATCAACAGTTACCAGAAACGTTTAGTTGCTGCACAAGGGGGGGGGGGGGGTCACACCAGACACTGAAAGCTAAGGGTCACATACTTTTGCCACTCACTGATATGTAATACTGAATCATTTTCCTCAATAAATAAATGACCAAGTATAATACTTTTGTCTCATTTGTTTAATTGGGTTCTCTTTATCTACTTTTAGGACTTGTGTGAAAATATGATTATGTTTTACGTCATATTTATGGAGAACTATAGAAAATTCTAAAGGGTTCACAAACTTTCAAGCACCACTATATTCTCATACACTGTGCTGCAGAGAAACCCGAACATATATAAACATGACATCACCAAGCGATATGTGAATGTAAGCAGAACTGTACCACTATGGAAAGGGTTCATGGCTACCAGTTGCCAAGAATGCTATTTGTCAGTAAATACACAATATTACCGTACAGCGTTTAAAACCCATATGAGCAGTATAAGTAAGAAATAATGAAATGCAAGATGTCTGTATCAGAACAGCAGTTCTACACACAACCTAAAATACTTTTTATTTATGCTATATAGAGATAAATTCCATCCTACTTGGGATGACCATCATCATGGTCATGTGTTGAGGAGAGATGCTGGGTATATTGGGAGAAGGATGCTGAATATGGAGCTGCCAGGGAAGAGGAAAAGAAAAAGGCCAAAGAGGAGGTTTATGGATGTGGTGAGGGAGGACATGCAGGTGGCTGGTGTGACAGAGGAAGATGCAGAGGACAGGAAGAAATGGAAACGGATAATCTGCTGTGGTGACCCCTAACGGGAGCAGCCGAAAGTAGCAGTAGTAGTAGTAGTAGTAGTTGGGATGACCATCATGATTATTATTTGTGATTATAGGCAAAGTAATTAACACAGGCTGTACAACTGTAATAACATTGGTTGTTGGGTTTATCAAATTAAAATGACCAAATTATTTAAAAAAAAAAAAAAAAAAACAATAACAGAAAAAAAAAAATCTAATCGACTGGGCCAGTATGGTTGCGGTCCACCAAGAAAACTCCCGATGCTGCTGATGGCCTGATTTTACCTGCTCAGTTAGTGCTTGCTGCAGTTCTTCGAGTTGGGTGACTGACAAAATGTCCTCTGGCCCCACTCCACTCAGTTCTCCAGTGAGTGTGTCTGTTAGCATTGAGACCAGCTCGTCACACACATCATCCTGTTTTCTTTTACGAAACGTGTATCTGAGGACAGGATTATGACAAAAAAAACCCCCCCCACACAATTACAACTGAGGCATTAAGTAGAGTGGGCCTATGTGTTCACTAAATGTAGTCGTGGAATGTAATGTGCAATGCATCTTAGGATGCTTTATTTATTTATTCAATTCTTTTAACTTAAGTGAATTTTTGTCCTTCGCCTGGTCCTCGTGTGAGTCTGCATGCATGGCCACACAAGGGTGACAGTGTGCATCTCTTGCCCATGTACTGATCTGTCTATTGTCTCTGACATACTGATGATTGCCGCTTGTCCGTGAGTTTGTGTATGGTCTGGGTAGATTGTGAAATTGAATTGCCCTTCTGGGATAAATAAAGTTGTCTGAATCTGTATATCACCACATCTGAGATGTGATTGTTGCATTTCCACACCAACTTGGAATATATATATATATATATATATATATATATATATATAGCCAACTTGGCAGCTGATGAGTGCGTGATGCACGAAACAGGCTTGTACTGCTATGAATTAAAGTTTTTTACATCTTAATATCTATCTTATCTTATATATATATATATATCTTAATGTCTTTATATATATAGTATATATATGTGTGTGTGAACATACACTAAGAAACCCATACAAAATTAATATTAATTCCTTAATGCATATGTTTTTCATTCAACAATGTATAATTTCACATACTCATTAGCAGACACACAGGCATGTAGTATTATAACTAAGTCAAAGTTTATTTTAAGGGTTTAAGTGATATGTTGATGTTTAGATTTTTTTTATTCCCCCCCTTTTCTCTCTCCAATTGTACCCGGCCAATTACCCCACTCTTCCAAGCCATCCCGATTGCTGCCCCACCCCCTTTGCCGATCCGGGGAGGGCTGCAGACTACCTCATGCCTCCTCTGATACATGTGGAGTCACCAGCTGCTTCTTTTCACCTGACAGTGAGGAGTTTCACCAGGAGGACGTAGCGCGTGGGAGGATCACGCTGTTCCCCCCAGTTCCCCCTCCCCCCTGAACAGGCGCCCCGACCGACCAGAGGAAGCGCTAGTGCAGCGACCAGGACACATACCCACATCCGGCTTTCCACCCGCAGACAAGGTCAATTGTGTCTGTAGGGATGCCCGACCAAGCCGGAGGTAACACGGGGATTTGAACATGTGATCCCTGAGTTGGCAATGGAATAGACTGCGATGCTACCCGGGCATGTTTAGATTTTTAATGCGATACATTTCAACACCCAGAACAACGCTGGGGAAAAAAAGCATCAAATTATCCCCGAGCTCTCTTGAAAACTACCTGATATCGCCATAATTCATAGGGATCAATGGCTGCTAGCTGTGAGGCAGGTCATTAGCAATAGCATGCAGCATCCGATGCTAATGACAAACTTACTGGAATTGATCCCCTGCTTGGTTAAGAGGGGAAGAAAAAAACCCATGAATTTTTAGATAGATTGAGTCCTTTTTACCGGATTTGTGCTTTTAGGTTTTTCTTCAGATTGGCATAGGTCAGCTTCTTCAGGAACTCCTCTTTCACCGGCTGCACCCAGTCTATGGTCACACAGACGCACACAAACCCATAAAGACACATCCACAGACAAACAATTATGTGAAAAATATATTTGGATTCATTGCCATAGTTTCTTCCCTGCACTCCCTTAATCCAGTTAGTGTCATTTTCTGTACTGGATTTCAAAGGAAAGAGGCATCATTTACTGAAGTTTCATCATATTGTTTTTTACTCAATTATGAATACACAAAGGTAGACATGCATGGTTCTCTCCTTGGTTTTGGTCCTAGAGAAGAACAGTCCACCAGACAGAAACATACAAACTAGTTTCTTCATGTCTCTCACCACTGGCAGGAAGCTCCTCCCTCTCCTCTGAGTCATCAAGGAATTGGTCATTGTAATCATCATCATCATCATCATCATCATCATCCTCATCTAGTCCATCCGTCCATCCATTAGCTGAACCGCTTATCCTGTTTTCAGGGTCGTGGGGATGCTGCAGCCTAGTTAATACACACGGGACTAATGAATGAAATCATTTAATGATCTTTATGATTAACGTCAACAGGTCATGTGTTTTAATTGCCAGTAGCTCTGCCACTAGGTATAAAATAGAGGGACAATTTTACTGGAGAGTCATAGTTTAAAAAATAGTTTGTGTATTTTGAATACTGTCTTTTCCGGCTGACTGCTGCAAAGCCACGAAACACAACTCTTTACAATCGGTCAGTTTAGCTTTGCGGAGCTGGTTTTCTACCAGCCTGCCATCTTTAAAGCTTATTTTCTTCCAGCAACCCTGCCAACTTCTGCATGTTACATTATTTTGAAGTGTTTAATTAATTACAAATCAATTTACCTCATATCATGAAGACAAACTACACCAATTATTAAAGACTGCGGGTTAAAGCTACAATATGTAAATTTATCTACTTAGTCCAAAAAAAAAAAAAACACATCCATGGTAATTGTACAAATTGCTTCTCCAAAAAAAAAAAAAACCATCCATTTTTATGTTTTAAGAAATGTGATAGCCTTAGAAAATCTATTACGCTGTGGTCTGAATTCAAACACTACAACAGGTCCCACATGGGAATGTACGCTTACGCAGCCAATTAAATGTCTTCGTTTCAACGGACCCAACCTTAATTGGCTGCTAAAGCGTACATTCCCACGTGGGAAACGGCTTTTGTGTCTGAACTCAAATCACAACATAACAGATTTTGTCAGAACCAGACCAGTGCTCTTAATATCATTGTACTCTATACAATGGCAATGAAGGCTTCTTATTTTGTAGGGCTATCCATTGTTTCTTCTTTTGTTTTCAGGAAAAGCAATACTTTGATTGGCATACTTATACAATTCCTGTGGATGTTTTATTCATGTTTTGGATGTTTTTTTGTTGTTGTAATTTTCCCCCTTTTTCCCCCCCAGTTGTATCTGGCCTTACCTGCACTCTTCCGAGCCGTCCCGGTCGCTGCTCCGCTCCCCTCCCCTCCTCTGCCGATCCGGGGGAGGTGCAGCCTACCACATGCCTCCTGCGATACATGTGGGGTGGCCAGCCGCTTCTTTTCACCTGACAGTGAAACAGGCGCCCCAACCGACCAGAGGAGGCGCTAGTGCAGCGACCAGGACACATACCCACAGCCAAACATTTTGGCTGTGGGTATTTCTCTTTCCCCTGATACTTTTGGGGGGATGAAGCTTGCCCTCACCAAGACTATTTAGGATGACAATATTTTAAGTGTCAACACGTTGCTTATATTAATCTTAGAATGTGAATTATGTCTATTTGTCTTTTTATGTGTTTGTGTGTGGATGGGTGCATGTCCAATCAGGCCAAGGCTACCGCTCAACTGATTGAATGAATACAGCACTATGTTACTGGCTGTCTGTTCCACTGTCCATCCGACTATACGTTCCTATTGACTGAATGACCTTATGGCTGACCAAGCGGCTGAATGACAGACAGAATAATAAAATCATCGAAGAAATAGAAATACATCAGCATGAATGGATACCTGTCTCTCAAAGCCAAATCCTTCCATCCTTCATTTCTTCTTCTCTGATTGTCTAGTTGATGGTCCTGATCCCTAGCCGCTTCTTCAGCCTCTTTTTCGGTAGTTTCCATTATGGACTGAGGCTCCACCCTTGGAGGCTGAGTTACGTCCTGGTTTGTAACAGGAAGTGGAGGGCCCTGCACTGAGTTCTGGCCAACTGCTGCGGTGATCTGTTGAATCATCAGATTCTCTGTTTCCTGTGTCACCTGCAAAGAAATACATTGGATAAATGTTATTTTGTGTCTTTGCTTGTGTGTGTGTGTGTGTGTGTGTGTGTGTGTGTGTGTGTGTGTGTGTGTGTATACAGTACCTGTATCTTCATGTCCCAACAGCAGATTTTACAGTTTTTATCACACAGAATATTCCTGGTTTTCTTCACTTCATCTACACTCCTGATATAGACAGACATAGACAGGTTTACTCTCACCCGTGCTATTATGAGACCTCAAATTATATTTACAGATTTTTTTAACAAAGAAAATACATATTTAATGTTTTAATTTAATCTATCTGAAATGAAAATTCAAAATGGCACAATCTCGAGTTTATTCCTTGGTGGCCCGTCTCACAACGTGTTGGTTTGACCACTGAATAGCTGGTTGACAACAAATCCATCCTACCTTAAATCTCTAGTAACTACATTTAAAATAATGATCCAAATACATTTTATAAGAATGATCATACTGATTGTTTTCTATAAATTTGTATTGACCTAATATTGGCCAGTGAATTCATGGTTCACAAAACAATGTCCACTCTGTTGTATATAATTTATCCCTGCGCTATAGTCTTTATTATTTGTCCGATTCCTTAGCTCTTTAGATCATCAGCATGTTGAGCAAGGATGTTATCCATCTACTGTACACTGAATAATCCACCCATCCATTATCCAAACCACTTATCCTGCTCTCAGGGATGCTGGAGCCTATCCCAGCAGTCATTGGGCGGCAGGTGGGGAGACACCATGGGCAGGCCGCCAGGCCATCACAAGGCCCCCCCCCACACACACACACACACCTAGGGAGAACTTAGTTAAGCCGATTCACCTGACCTACATGTCTTTTGACTGTGGGACAAAACCCGAGCACCCAGAGCAAACCCACGCTGACACAGGGAGAACATGCAAACTCCACACAGAGGACGATCCGGGACGACCCCCCAAAGGTTGGACTACCCCAGGGCTCGAACCCAGGACCTACTTGCTGTGAGGTGACCGCGCTAACCACTGCGCCACCATGTCGCCCACTCTGAATAATGTTTTTTGATTTTAGAGCATCATATTTATAGAAAATCATTTCTTATTACTAATTCTTCTACTCAGAATAATAACACTGCATTACTTGTTGGATTCCCTGGTGCCCCAGGACACTATGTTCATGTTAACCAGTGAATAGATGGTCAGTAGCAAGTAGCCACTGGGGATGCAGATGAAGTACATCAGACCATATATAATCAAACCTGAGGGAGAAAATAACACATTAAAAGACATAACATGACAATCCAATAATTTAACATACTAAGATGAGATAAGATGAGAAAAGACAAGTTAGTCATACCAAACTCTTCAGGGTGCAGAATTGCTGTCACAAAATACATTATTGCCATGGAAACCAAGAAGAGACCAGTGGGTGTTATGAAGGTGCCTTGTACCACCATATCACCTAGAAGGGGTGAGCAACGGGGGTTAGGTAACATAATAAATAAACATGTAATGAACAAATTATAAGGGCCATCTATGTTGCAAATCATAATGCTGTTTCAGAGACTTAAATTATGTGCCTTTTCTGTCCCTTCCTTGATAACCATTGTATTTGATACATCTGATACCACTGATACATCCACACCTCCTCTCCTCACTCATCTGACCAGCATCCTAAACCCCAAATACCATACTGACATAACAGGGTTTGCTTTTAAACTTTTTGATTTGATCCACAAAAGTTAGGATTAGAATCGGGACTGGTTATTTGATAAACGGAATCGGAAACTGGAAGTGGAACTGATTTAAAATACAAACTACAGATGACCTTAAAAAACAAAACAAAACAAACAAAAACCAAAGCAGAAGGGCTGTCATGAAGGAGGATGAATGAAATGCTTGTGATGGTGATTCTGGAGGTTGGGTTTGGCTACACGAGGTATCCCTCCATTGATACTGAGCTACATATATGAAAGGAAGGAAGCTCAAACTTAACACAAAACACTGAGATGTTGTTTGTTTGACTGAAAATATTATTATAATGACTTTTTGGGGGGGGGATTTTCCCCCCTTTTCTCCCCAATTGTATACGGTCCAGTGGCTACCCCCCCCCCCACACACTTCTGCCGATCCGGGTAGTGCTGCAGACTACCACATGCCCCCTCCGATACATGTGGCGTCGCCAGCTGCTTCTTTTCACCGGACAGTGAGGTGTTTCACCAGGGGGATGCGGCACGTGGGATGGTCATGCTATTCCCCCCAGTTCCCTCTTCCCCTGAACAAGCGCCCCAACCGACCAGAGGAGGCGCTAGTGCAGTGACCAGGACACATACCCACATCTGGCTTCCCTCCCACAGACATGGCCCATTGTGTCTGTAGGGACGCTCGACCAAGCCAGAGGTAACAAGGATTTGAACCGGCGATCCCCGTGTTGATGGACTAGACCGCTACGCTACCCGGACGCCCCTATCATAACATTATTATGACATTATTATATCCAGAGTGTTGCATTACATTTATTGGAGTTGAGTATGAAGTATGGTCTTCAAACCTCTCTTGTCCCGCAGTTTTCCTTTCTCCCTTCTCCTTTTTCCTTCTTTCACTTTTTTTTTCTTTTCTAAATCCTTGTCAACAGTTACACTGCAAATAGTAAATTCAAAGATGACTTTTTTGGTTATGTCATCCCTGTTGCTTCATCCTTACTTTTATCAGTCCCTCTCCATTACACTCTCCCTCCATATTTCTTTTGTTAAGCTTAGGATCCACTGTGTGACTTCTGCCTTGCTCTGCTGACTTCATGAGGTAGTGTTTACAAAGATCTTCTCAAATTTGGGTGGAACTCATGTCAGCTGCATGCAGTTGCAGGTTTTTACCCACCGATGATAGAAAAGAAGGATGCGGTCATGAGGAATGCATAAAAAACACTCATAATGGCAGCGATGGTTATTTGGGTGTTGGGCTTGCAGAAAAAGCAGATCATCATGTAAACCACAGGAGGAATGGCTGCGATGATGATGGAAAGTGTCCCAGAGAGTTTAAAGACAAACTGGAAAGCACCTGAGAGAGAGAGAGAGAGAGAGAGAGAGAGAGAGAGAGAGAGAGAGACATCCCTGAAACACAACAGATGAACATGGAGAGCTACACTGCAAAAAATGAAATCTTATCAAGTGAAAATATCTTGTATTTGGTACAATAAGTCCAATATTGAGTAGAATTATCTTGAATTATCTTATTCCACTGGCAGATAATTTTGCTTATTTAAAGTTTTTTTTCCTGATTCTGGTCAATTTAATCTTGTTTTAAGAAAACAAGATTACCATGTATGTATTTAAAACAAGATTAAATTGACCAAAATCAAGAAAAAAAAACTTGAAATAATCAAAATTATCTGCCAGTGGAATAAGATAATTCAAGATAATTCTACTCAATATTGGACTTATTGTACCAAATACAAGGTATTTTCACTTGATAAGATTTCATTTTTTGCAGTGTAAAAAGATGTATATATGCATAGATAGACGTTGGCTATGTAGACAGAAAGAGACAGGCAGCAGGTGAACAGACTTGATAGATGGATAGCTTGAATGATTTCCATGATGAAGTTTCCTTTAGAGTTGTTGTTTTTCAAGGGCAGGTTTAAGGCAACTGTCGAAGACTGACAAATGTAACACTAGTGCTCCTGATTTGTTTAAGTGCATATCCCCATATAGACTCCAGAGGTTTTTCTTTTTGATATTCTCCTGTTCTGGTGTGCCCCATTCGCAGTTCTCCTGGTTCCTACCATAGCACAACACCAACTGGAGTTGGGACATGGCTCAAAATTTTCCTTTGGGCCACCGCCAACCCTTCAGTTGGTGACTGCCAATGTATTCAGCAGATGTTTAAGCATTACAGCTTTTGGCTGAAATGTCTGCTTGCTTGTCTGCAGTCAAGTCAAAAAGAAATAGCAAACAAATTTTGGTAATGAACCCATGCCATCGCTTGCAGCCTTCATATGAAGAAACAAGTTGGAATAATAGAGCTAACCTGCTAGGCTGTCAAATGCTCCACGTTACCATAACAAATGCGTGACTTGATGGGTATGCGGGAGCTTGTGTTGTCAGATGCAGGCTACATGTCCTGAATGAAGCCCGGCTGCATGTTCCACTGCAACTATTTTTTTGTTTTTTCTTATCCCCCCCCCCTCTTTTCTCCCCAATTGTATGCGGGCAATTTCCCCACCCTTCTGAGCCGTCCCGGTTGCTGCTCCACCACCTCTGCTGATCCGGGGAGGGCTGCACACTACAACATGCCTCCTCCAATACATGTGGAGTCGCCAGCCGCTTCTTTTCACCTGACAGTGATGAGTTTCGCCAGGGGGACATAGTGTATGGGAGGATCACACCATTCCCCCCAGTTCCCCCTCCCCCCTGAACAGGCGCCCTGACCGACCAGAGGAGGCGCTAATGCAGCGACCAGGACCCATAACCACATCTGGCTTACCATCCGCAGACACGGCCAATTACCCCACTCTTCCGAGCCATCCCGCAGACTATCACGTCTCCTCCGATACATGTGGAGTCTCCAGCCGCTTCTTTTCACCTGACAGTGAGGAGTTCTGCCAGGGAGACGTAGCGCATGGGAGGATCACGCTATTCCCCCCAGTCCCCCTGCCACAAACAGGTGCCCGACCGACTAAAGGAGGCGCTAGTGCAACGATCAGGACACATCCCCACATCCGGTTTCCCACTCGCAGACACAGCAAAGTGTGTCTGTCGGGACGCCCGACAAAGCCGGAGGTAACACAGGAATTCGAACTGCCGATCCCTTGTTGGTAGGCAACGGAATAGACCGCCATGCTACCCGGACACCCGTTCAACTGCGACTTTAAATGACAAACACACTTATTTGCATTACATTCGATGCCTTGAATGCTTGAGGATGCAGACATTTAAATAACCAAAATAAAGGTCTTCAAAAATAAAGGCAAAAAAAAAAAAAATATCCCTCAGTGATCGATCTAGCCCATCGCCAATTCCTTATATAGTTTTCCATCAGCCCAACCCTAACACATACAGTAGCTGGGTATGTCAATAGCTTCCAAGTGTGTCCTCCCATACATGTGGGGCCAGCCAGCTGCCACTTTTCAGGTTTTTCTCGGAGAGTTCAAGATGTGCAGAGGTGTAACGTGCTGTCGGAGTCAAAACTTGCAAAGGTGAGACAGGAGACCCCCTCTGGCTAGCATCCCAGGATCACAACACCGGGATTCAAACTGAGAACCTCAGTGTAATGCCCACATGTAACAGCCAAATAGACCTCCAACCCACAGTTTTTAGAGAATAATAAGAAATAACTACAGAGAGTGCGATAGGAACAACAAGATTATTATTATTACTATTAGCCCACTTACAAAGATCTAAGTTAGAGTTTAATAGCGCTGAAGCAAGCACCATGATAAAGGGGGGATGGCTAGAAACAGTCAGCCCCCTGCAATCATCAGAGGCCTATGGCAGAAGTTGATAGAATGATAAATGACTCGAGAGTGAACATCTATTAGAAGAAAAGAGAATAGAGGAGAAATGAACCTACCTGCTATCATTAGCGTCACAGAAGCAGGTCCGAGAATGGATGAACCCACCGTGAACATCTGGTAGAAGATATACAGTCTGGAGATGGAGATGTTTCTCTTCACTGTATCTGGTCCACTATGATACACATCCCAAACATAAGAAGAGTCAAAATCAAGTAATAATTTTAACCATAGTATAATTGCAAGCATGCGGTTGAGGATGGAAAGCATGGAGGCGATCTGACTTTGAGCGGGTAAAAAACAGAACAAGTGAACAACTGAACCAATCAATTGAATCAATTAATCAATCAATCTACCAAACAAACCAATGGCGCTATTATTTCTCATATTTCTATTATTACTGATGATGATAACACACATTAGCACGGGTGAGCCCAACGCGTTCACCTGTGCAGTAGGTCCAGCGTGTTAGCCAGGGTAGAGGGTCCCCATCGTCTCCTCTGGTTATAAAACTCCTTGAACTCCTGTGGTGAGTTGGTGTAAGCATCTGATGCGGCATTGTACTCCACGCGCCATCCTTGCTTAAGTAACAAGGTACATAGCCAGCGATCTTCCCCTGGGAGTGAGTACATAGACAAAAAGGTCAACAGACAGATAAAACAAGGGGAACAAGGCAGGAAAGCAAGAAGGCAAGAAAAATGTGACAACAATGAAGATAACAAAAACGGAGACAGCTACCTTAATACTGTGTTTGTGAGTGTGTGTGTCTGTGTGCGTACCGACCCTGGTCATATTGCACATATTCAGAAGCCCTGGTTGCAGTGGTTGTGTATCTCTTTATCACATCATCATCCATTAAAGCGGACCCTCTGAACAAACTAAAACACCCTGGGCTGCACAGCACAGAGCCGAACACATGCTCTGCTGTCTTCTGCAGCCAGTGGCCAACAGCATATTCAAACTTCTGGTACCAAACCATTGGACCTGGAATGGTTGAGGGTAGGTCAGTTGTCAGATCAATGTTAGAGAAGCAGTGATAAAATGAAAAGGAAAAATAAAGGGAACAAAAAATGGGAGTTTTACTTGAGCCAGAATACATTACAGAATACAAACAAACCAAGTAAATCATTAACTAACTTGTAAGTTAAGTTAAAATCCTATGTGCACATGTCTAGAACACAAGAGTGATATTACTCACCCATGCCGGTGGGGTGTATTCTACCACAGGCCGCTCCTACATTGTCGTACATCCTCAGCCTGTCAAAATTCATTTTTAGCAATATCATTTAAGGATGTTTAATTATGCTAAAACTCTAGGAATTGAACTACATGATTGGGGCTAAATAAATGGCTTGCCCGTTTACTGACCGACAAGCTCACTGTGAAAATGAATTGCTCATAAAACTAGATATCAGAATCAGAATTATGTTTATTGGCCATGTAGGTTTGCACATACATGAAATTTGACTCCGGTTTCATGGCTCTCTGTGTACTTAACATAGGATAACAAAACAACAGATATATACACAAGGATGACTAACTAGATATGTAAGGAACTGACTGACAGATTAATTAACCCCCCCCCCATTTGTATCCGGCCAATTACCCCACTCTTCCGAGTTGCCCCAGTCTCTGCTCCACCCCCTCTGCCGATCCGGGGAGGGCTGCAGACTACCAAATGTCTCCTCCGATACATGTGGAGTCACCAGCTGCTTCTTTTCACCTGACAGTGAGGAGTTTCACCAGGAGAACGTAGCACATGGGAGGATCCCGCTATTCCCCCGTTTCCCCTCTTCCCTGGGCAGGCGCCCCAACCGATCAGAGGAAGCGCCTAGTGCAGCGACCAGGACACATACCCACATCCAGCTTCCCACCTGCAGACACGGCCAATTGTGCCTGTAGGGACGCCCGACCAAGCCGGAGGTAACACAGGGATTCGAACCGGCGAGCCCCGTGTAGGTAGGCAACGGAATAGACCGCCATGCCACCCGGACGCCCTTAAAAACCATCTTATCAACTGAATTCATTTATGAATCCATCTTTTATCAAGATGGGTTGATCACTTGTCAAGATCAGGCCAGTAAGCAGCCATGTTACGAAACTGATAAAAAAGAAGCGGAGACTCTTGCCCATCTCCTAGTAAGATCCCTGATTTAGGATGAAAGTGAGCGTACTATTGACGGCCATGATGTAAACGTCATCAATCAGATGTGTCCTTCAGCAAGTTATTCATCCAGTCAGTGGGTCAGTTAGTTGGTGAGATATTTTGTTAACGCTCCTACCTGTCTACCAGAAGAATCAAAGCTTTAGGCTGGAAGTCAGTGTCTCCGTCCAGAGCCATGATGTAAACATTTTCATCCAAGATGTATTTTCTCTTGTCATCATTGTCCTCCTGACGCAAGAGGAAACTCTCCCCATCCTGAGAGATCAAACTGGCTCTGCACGGGTTATTCTGGCGCTGTGGAGAGCACACACAGAAATCACCGGCGTATTTATTTTTAAAAAGAGAAAAGACATTATACGTAGACATGCATGACAGTCAGAAACCGAAAGTTATAAAGAGGGAAGGGTTGGAGGATGCTGCAAAAATTGTTTCAGTGTTGGGATGAGTATAATATACACACATCCACAATTGCATAGGTGCACATGTCTGGTAACTAACTACATAACAAATGATACAATACAATAAAATAACACAAAGCAAAAGACTGGAATAGGTTAGAACTTGTCTTACTGCGATTCTTAGAGGGGTTTTCCCAATGTAACCCTTCCAGCCCAGCAGATAATACAAGTACATGATCTGAAAAACAAAGTCACACAAAAAGAACATTTGAAATGGGGTCAGTGAAAGCAAACCTTAAAATATTGAACCACCGACATTACCGTGTAATAATTAAAACCGGAAGACATTCACAGACACAAAAGTGGCATCAATCAGACATTTCCCTGAGTCAAGCGGACCAGGAAGTGCAGTGAGAATCGCACCGGCTCTGATGTTATGACTTGAGGAGTTCAACACTTACACCAAAAAAACGACCAAAAGAAAACCAACAACAAAAAAAACCAACAACAAAGAAACAGGAATGGATTTCATCATAATAATCATGAAAGCTGCGACTGTAATTGCTGAGGGCGTTTGTTTTTTGTTTCTGTTATTCCCTTGCTATGGAATAAATGCATCAAATCACACGGCAGCTAACAGAAACTACAGTATATTTTGAAATGCTGAAACAAAGACTATACCCAACTGGGTTAATAGGAATAATTGAGGTTAATTGGGATAATTATCCCCAGCTGGGATAATTGAACTTTATAATAGTAAGTAAACTACTTTTTCAGTCAAGGTCCTCTTGGACAGCTGGCAAGTAAGTACTGCTACCACCTGTCACAGAGATTTCTGTCATGTGGTGCTTTTGGGATCCTCAAGTATGTGTACGTACTTGTATGTGTGTGTACACCTAGAATAACCTTTTTGCCTTCCTGTCGAGTTTTTTTCATCAGATTATTGGTGAGCACACAACAATGATTTTCAAAATCTCAGCAGTCGACAGCATTGCAAATTTAAGCCACGCCTTCTCCATCCTAGTTGTGCACAAGCTATATGATATGATTAGGGAGGACGAGTATTCACAGAATCACAAATCACAGGATCCTTCCACCAGTTGTTGCTGATGAACTCAGATCAGATCCCAGTGGTGTGTGCCGAGTTATCAAAGGGACAGAAGTGCAGTAATAACTTTTGACCCTAACGTTTGTTTACACTTCCAAATACATGTTTCGGATAACTGGGTTACATTGGACTTGCTGAAACATGTCCCGTACTCATGTTCAGTTGTCCCGTTAAGAAACTGTGGCACAGTCGAGTACTGCAGTGGCCTCGTGTCCAAAATCTCAAAAATGAAGCCAGTGACATCATAACCGATATGCGCGATGGCAAAAACTATGAAAAAAGCTCCAGGTTGTAAGAAACTGGAATTATCGTCTAATCCCCCCCCCCATTACCCCCACCCACATACCTGGGACCATCTCTTCTTGTTCCTAATGAGTGCTTTGTCTTTGAGATGGATGTACAGCATGTTCCCTTCTGGCATGAAGAAGATCAGCCTGCCCCCATAGGGAGTCTCGATGATCGATACATCATCTGGTTCTTTATTGGTAAACACCCTGGATCAATGAATTGATGGGTTGATGAATGGGTGGATGAACAGATAGAAAATGTATATAAAAATAGATAAGACAGCTAGGTAGCTGGAGATACTCACCTGTATACCTCTATGACAACTTGAATTAAGTCATTAACGTATGTGTTGACCACTCGCTTTCCAGAGTCCTTATCAGTCATAAAGGAATCGTCCACATAAATATGACACTCAAAGTCAAAGCAGTCCAGGTGCTCCTCCTTGGGGTCGCCTCGATAACGGTCCAACCTGAAACAAGATATCAAATAAAATATCAGTAACGCACATCCAAATCCTATATAATAACAGCTTACGAGACACTCATCAGCACTCACTATTATGAATATCATTAAATGATCAAAGTCGCCTCATCTTTGTTTGCGAATGAAGAAAGTAAAAACAGGAGAATTATTATTTCTCTCTTTGTTTTTGTTTTTGGAGATTTTTACCCCCTTTTTCTTCCCAATTGTATCCAGCCAATTACCCCACCTTCTGAGCCGTCCCAGTTACTGCTCCACCCCCTCTGTTGATCCAGGGAGGGCTGCAGACTACCACATACCTCCTCCGATACATGTGGAGTTGCCAGCTGCTTCTTTTCACCTGATAGTGAGGAGTTTCACCAGGGGGACATAGCGCGTGGGAGGATCACGCTATTCCCCTCCCCCTGAACAGGCGCCCCAACCAACTAGAGGAGGCGCTAGTGCAGCGTTCCGGACACATACCCACATCCGGCTTCCCACCCGCTGACACGGCCAATTGTGTCTGTAGGGATGTCCGACCAAGCCAGAGGTAAACATGGGGATTCGAACCGGCGATCTCTGTGTTGGTAGGCAATGGAATAGACCGCCACCCCGACACCCCCGAGAATAATTATTTTAGGTCTTTGCATTAGTTTTTAATTCACTTGTGGATTTTGAAAATAAAAAATTGTGAATATCATGAAGGTCATTATAAATCGGGGGTTACCTCCCATGTTTTAAAGTTTCATACTGACCAAAATGAAAAAAGACTCTTCTCCCTGAGCATGGAGCTGAGGATCATAATTATCTCACTGCTGATCCTTCAGTATGATCCCACAATGAAACCCCGGTGTTAAAGCCATTCAATGTAGTGTTTGTAGTTATGTTGGCGGTGTTGTGCATGAAGAATTGTTCTCATCACACAAACCTGAACATGGAGGTGAGAATCTTCAGCATCTCGTCATAGGTCTCATGCCACATGGTGGCACACAGATAGATCACACAGTTCTCGATGTCATCATGGCTGCAGAGAGGATGAAAGGAACAAAAGTGTGAGGAAAAGGGCAAAATAATGTCTATAGGAATGACCAATCCAGATTGTGCAAACATTTTAATTCACCCAAAAGATAAAAGTCTAAAACAAAGTTAATTTTACAAATTAATGCACTATTTATGTACATACCATAGAGAGCTCTCTAAGGTAAAAACAGAGACCTAAAACTAAATAGTGATGACACAGAGCCCAGCATTTCCACCTGGACACCACCACCCTCCACAGAACTGTTACATCAGAAAACTGTTTAGTGTTTGCTAAACTTGGCAGACAAGCTTATCGAAACCAAATACCTACAATGGAGGGTAATTTCTTGATAGCCCCAAGGGCATAACCACTGTTAACCTTTTCTTTCTAAAATCCAAGCTACATTTCTGTCATATCAACGAAAGCTAGAGCTCCCACCTCTCTTGATTTCGGGCTCTTGTCACCTTCATCTTGGTGTTGAGAAGCAAGGACAAGTCAATGAACGCTGACTCATAGAGACGACGAACAAACAGCTGAGAGGTTCTCTCTATTCGCTGGACCTGAGATATGGAGTGTGAGACACAGTATTGAGAGATATCTAATTGCCTGTTACATTGACAGTATCTATCCATCTATGGTAAAATAAAGTCTCTCTGGGTGTCAGTCCATCTTTCTGCACAATCTACACAACGAGTTAATGTATAAAACTACCAGTAAATCAAAATATTTCATAGAGATGTGTGATTTATGATTTTTTTTTCCTTTTCCCCAGATTTTTTCCTCCCTTTTCTCCCCAATTGTATCCGGCCAATTACCCCACTCTTCCGAGCCGCCCCGGTTGCTGCTCCACCCCCTCTGCCGACCTGGGGAGGGCTGCAGACTACCAAATGCCTCCTCTGATAGATGTGGAGTCACCAGCTGCTTCTTTTCACCTGACAGTGAGGAGTTTTGCCAGGGGGACGTAGCGTGTGGGAGGATCACGCTATTCTCCCCAGTTTCCCTCTCTTCCCTGGGCAGGTGCCCGACCGCCCAGAGGAGGAGCTAGTGCAGCGACCAGGACACATATATCCACAACCGGCTTGCCACCCGCAGACACAGCCAATTGTGTCAGTAGGGACGCCTGACCAAGCCGGCGGTAACATGGGGATTCGAACCAGAGATCCCCGTGTTGGTAGGCAACAGAATACACCGCCATGCCATTCGGACGCCCTGTGATGTATGATGTTTTGATACAGTATTTGGATATTTTAGTTGCACTGACAGACATTTGACTGAATTTGATGTGGGAAATTATTTTTAACTTGCCTTTTATGATGCCAACCTTATAAATAAGAAGAATATCTGTAAGTGAATATCTGCAGTGATTTCTACAGCATCAGGATCTTCAGTGCATTGCTATATCTAAAGACAGTGTGTGTGCGTGTGTGTGTGTATGTGTGTGTGTGTGTGTGTGTGTGTGTGTGTGTGTGTGTGTGTGTGTGTGTGTGTGAGAGCCTATACCTTAATCTTCCAGACGTAGTATGTACTCGTCATAAAACCAGCCCACATACACATTCCCTCCAGTGGCAGCATTAAAAAAGGCCATGTGCTGTAAGGGCTGTCAGTCATACACAATCATACATGTAAATATGAATCAGTTGATCATAAAAAAAATTGCTTATATAATTAACATGTAGACACATGAATGCGCATAAACCAACAAAAATGCAAACACACACGCGCACACATGCTCAGGTATACCAATACAGACCTGTTCAGTGAGGTTCGACAGATACTCTTGGTGATTTCTAACAAGACAACTGAAGTGCCGTTGTCGTTTCTGAAGTTGACCAAGCCATCACAGAACTCTAGGCATACAAAAAATAGTTGGGCATCAGTAAAATCAGTAAAGTCATTGTGATCATTATGATAATTCTTACAAACTAAAGTGCAGAGAAAAAGACTATATTAATGATGTCTGTTTGTGTGGGTGAATATTGCTACTGTCCAACCACAAATCATTACTAACATTGTTGCCACTGTTATCAGTACATTATCATTATTAATATTAGTAATATTAATGGCAAATGGTAAATGGCCTTGTGAAGGCCTGGCAGCCTGTCCAGGGAGTCTCCCCACCTGCCACCTCGTGACTGCTGGGATAGGCTTCAGCATCCCCACGACCCTGAGTAGGATAAGCGGCTTGGATGATGGATGGATATTAGTAATACTAATAGAGGGCTCCAGAGATATAGGAAAAAACAGTCTTGAGTGACTGAGCAATCGTAAATATTGCAATCAGAATGGGGGCAATTTGCCAGAGACAGTGTTAAATGCGTGACCCAAAGGTTCACATTTCACCACATGGCTAAAGGATATAAAGATTTTATCCTGTCCGTGCACCCTGTCCCAGTTATGCCTTACTTTCAAGACACAGAACATAACTTTCATGCAAAATTACATTACATTACTGAACCAAAATGAAATACAGGACAAACAGACGAAATATAAATAGGATTAGATTAAGACTGTGATCAAAACTCACCTATGACGGTCATATACTCTCCGTTAGTCAGTTGCTCTGCCTGCGTAATGAACAATATCAGACCCAATAGTAGCACTGCTGGTCCTGTGCTAGAAAGTGGCAGAGCAAAACCCATCCTGACTGCGTGGATTTTGCAGGCCACCACACCGAACCAGTGACATGCTGCTGAACAGAAAGCCTGAGATGGGGGGGTTGAGGGGGTGCATGGGGTGTGTGTGAAGGAGAGAGGTTTGGGAAATTAAGTAAAGTTAAGGAGAGGAAACTGGAGGCAAAGGGAGAAGAGAGAAAAGCAAAACAGAGTATATAGTTGGCTCACTGCCTCATTTGTGGACCAGCCTACCTACCTGTATGAACAACAGCCTCAGTCCTATATGCAGCATTTCATCATTCAGGGTCAGGTGAAAGTCAGACCAGATGATAGAGTCTTCAATCAGGACATAGTAGATCAGGTACACAGTTCCTACATCAAAACAATATAATATAATATAATATTCAAGCACATTTGGAATCATATAATCATACATTTCTTATGGGATACAATGAAGTAAATGGGAATACAAGGAAGTGTGAACTACATTAATGGCATGTAATAAGAGTAGAATAAAGCTGAATACAGCTGATCAGAATGATATGGAAAAGAGCACAAGGTGACATTAACGAAATACTGCAGTGCTGTTCAGTAAACATAATATTGTTGCGTGGCATAGAAAAACATACATAGCTGAGATGCATGCATCATTTTGCAATCATAGCTGGAGACTGCTACTTCCAATAACCACTGCTGACCTGTATGGAATTGTCTATTTGCTCTCCAGTGGGATTGTGGGAAACAAGATTTTTTTTTACAATATTACACAGCAATACCGCAGTTTTGTTTGTGATCAATTGTGTGAAAGAGTTTTCCTTTAATTATCATCAGAATTTTTGACTGTTGATTACCTATCACAATTATCCTCAGAATACTGGTGATGACAAATACAAAGTCCCTGAAGCCGTCTAATTCTGACAACATCTCCTAAAGTGAGACAGAGAGAGAGAGAGAGAGAGAGAGAGAGATGAGAAAGGTGGAAATGAGAAGACGAGATTATAGCGTGACAGAAAGAAAAAAGTTACACAAATAGGAGCAGAATTTAAAAACATTTTTTACTAAGTGCACTCAATTAAATAAGGAGGGTTATCTACTCATTTTAAGGATTCAAAAAAGTAACTTTATTAAAAGTGTGTGTGTGTGTGGGGGGTGTACACACTCTGTTCAAGATTACTTATGTGTGAACACTGATTCATCATGAACCTAAAAAACTATAAAAATAAACCTTGTTTCAAAGATATTTGCACTCACAAAGGTCCCTTTGAGTCAGTAGCTGGATGGAAGCAAATATTAAGCAAACGTTTGTAACTCAGAAAAAATAAAATATGAATCAGGTGCATTTCCATCAGATCTGCTTAAGCAAATGCACTTGGAAGTAGTTTTACGTGTCCTAAGTCACAGGTCCGCAATCTGACACGCATGAGAAAGATGGACTGGTTAAGATGCAGAAACAACTGATCATGCAATTAATTCTATTTGCCATTGATTTTTTTTTATTTCACAAATGTGTTTCCATCACCCAATTCGCACATAAACCCTTTATTGACAAAAACATAAACCACCTCAAGCGAGCGTAAAAGGTTTTTTGCGAGGAGGTATTATGGAATTTTACTGTTCCCATCCAGCCTTTCAAATGCTTTGATAGGAACATAGCTACTGAGAAGGGACTGAGACTGATGTCTTCAAATTCACATCCCACGTCCAATTTGCCATGAATGCAACTGCAGAGGGGCATTATATTATCCATAAAGGGGAAACGAATAATGGATGTGGGTGGTTTTGAAGTGCTCTACCTGCATCTGGTTTGTAGCTTGCAGTGGGTTTTCCCACCAGCAGAACGAGACCAGGATTGAGCTGAATATCCCGACTCCAATGTAGATAAAACAGTTCGATGACTGTCTGTCCACATATGATGTCACACGGACATAATAGTCCGCCCCCACCAGGCAGTAACCTGTAATTTAGTTAGTTGGTTAGTAAATTAGTTTGTTAGTAAATTGTTAGTCTTTTTGTCCACAAGTATTAGTCAGCTCCCAGAAAGTTGAGACCTATGGACGAATTACTGAGTCAGTCTGTTAGCAAGCTAGGGGAGTGTCTCTGTTCCCTCAGCCCTATTTCATTGAACTTACCTAACCCCCCCCCCCTTTTCTCCCCAATTGTATCCTGCCAATTACCCCTCTCCTCTGAGCCATCCCGATCGCTGCTCCACCCCCTCTGCCGATCCAGGGGAGGGTTGCAGACTACCACATGCCTCCTCTGATACATGTGAAGTCACCAGCCGCTTCTTTTCCCCTGACAGTGAGGAGTTTCGCCAGGGGGACATAGCATGTGGGAGGATCACGCTATTCCCTACACCCCCCCCCGAACGGGTGCCCTGACCGACCAGAGGAGGCGCTAGTGCAGCGACCAGGACACATACCCACATCCGGCTTCCCACCCCCAGACACAGCCAAATGTGCCTGTAGGGACGCCCAACCAAGGCGGAGGTAACACGGGGATTCGAACCGGAGAGCCCCGTGTTGGTAGGCAACGGAATAGACCGCCACGCTACCTGGACACTTGAACTTACCTAAACTTAACCTAACCTGACTTAACCTCAATCGCTACCTAACCCTAACCTTAACACAATGCTTACCGTAACCTAACCTTAACTGATAGCTAACCTATTCGCTAGCTAACCCACAGGGTTGAGGGAAACACAGGGCTGACCCCCACGCTAGTTGCTAAGTTAGAGTATTGTTCACTTTTCTTGTGTTCTCCTGCATTTTTTCAAATTGCCAATGCCTTTACTGTGGGATGAACTAAAAAGGAGAAAAGCCTAAAAGAGAATAAAAAGTTGTCAGCGTCTAAAAGCGCTGTGCCTGGGAGGGGCATACATGACATCAACCACTTTATGTGCTCCAACCACTCACAGCAGGTACTGTGTTCTTTGGACAGATGACAGTTGACAGCAAAAACTGTGAGAATGAATATGGATGAAAAAACAGTGGAAAAACTGTTTGTAGCTGTTAAATATTTTCCATGAACTCTGTTCATCAAAAGTGAGTGGTCCACTGGCTGTGTTGTGGGAGTTTCTGGTAAACGTTTCACAAGACTAGGTCAAAATCTAGTACACGGCTGGACCGTGTACGGTCAATGTTTGAAATTGTGGTCAATTTGGTACTGGGATAGTAGGTGATAGTGTCTATAATGTGAATTCCTGGATATTAAATGTTCATCTGAAATTTTCCTTAGTGGTCCCAGTAATATTTGCTGTTAAAGTGTACTGAAGCAGCATATCACATGACATGGATAAGCTATGTTCAAGTAATTAAAAAAAATTAAGAATATAAATGCAGTTTCAAGAACAGTACATTCCACTCATATCTTGGGATGTTTGATTTGAAAGAGAACTTAATTCAACTGTAATTATAACTATTCCAGTTATCCATTAACTCCCCCTCCTCTTTCATCTGTTTCTATCTGCGGATGTCTCTCGCTTTTCTAAGACATGCTGTATTGACAGACAAATTCACAAAGAACGAATTGTCTGCTGATAGCACCATGAATTGCACATCACTTGCAACTGCTATCTGCCCCGTTCCAAGGTCCGATTCACAAAAGATATTGAAGTATAAATGGGGGCAAAGACAGTTGGCAGGTTCAATGTCAACCTTGGGGTCAACAAGTACGTATAGCAAGAAAGTGATATCTCCTGTGAAATATCCACTCACCAGTACGCCTGGCATGATGATGCCTTTGCCTGGGTACAATCACTGCTGCCATGACCACTGGAAAGTCTGGGCGTCAGTTACCACCAACTCTCTGAAAAAGCTAATAATTACCACTCTAACAGTCTGGCACTATTAAGGCTGGTGTTTATTAATTGGACTTTTTTGCAGTGAGGCTAATTTGCATAGAAAGGGGCCAATTTTGCACCAAATGTATGCATATTACCTAATTTAAATACACCCAAATAGCATTGGAGCACTGAGACGGCGCAAAAGCTGTGCAATCCTTTTGTAAATTCGCCAGTGTTTTGTCAGAGTGATTGTTAATTTGGGGTGCTTTAACTGCGCGCTCTCCGCCATGCTTCTCAACGCTCGGCCGACTAGTTGTGTAACTTCAGTGATATTGTTGGTCACCTGATCCGGCAGCCAATCGTGTCAAAGTGATCGCTCGCAGAATGTGTAGTTTTACTAGTTAATAAGAAAATAAAATGTAATAGTTCAATAATGTGTAATTGTTCAATAATTAAATGTATTGTGTTTGAAAATAAAAATATCTGATCGTAAAAAATGTGTTGTGTTTATATACTATTACAAAGACAAATATTTGATAATAAACAAGCAAATCTAAACTAACTAATTTCAAATCCTATTTTTCACCGAGATGGCCAATTTGAGAAACACCATTGTGCATTTTTATGTAATGGCACAGTTTTACGTCATTATGTGATGACATCATCACACAGAGACGTCGCAGCATCATTTAGCAACCTTTAATAACAAGTCAACCTGCCTGTACCAACTTCCCCTGAAAATTAGTTGGCAACACTGATGATCACTCAGTCAGTCACGCTAACATGGTCGCTCAGTCACTTTGTTCAGGGGTTTTCAAAGGGTAGGAAAGTGAGCCTCCCCTCAGAGAAAGTAAAAACAGCTGCCCCCCCCCAATTATTATTGCTATTATTACTATTATTGTTGTTGCTATAATGTACGTACACTACCGTTCAAAAGTTTGGGATCACCCAAACAATTTTGTGTTTTCCATGAAAAGTCACACTTATTCACCACCATATGTTGTGAAATGAATAGAAAATAGAGTCAAGACATTGACAAGGTTAGAAATAATGATTTGTATTTGAAATAAGATTTTTTTTACATCAAACTTTGCTTTCGTCAAAGAATCCTCCATTTGCAGCAATTACAGCATTGCAGACCTTTGGCATTCTAGCTGTTAATTTGTTGAGGTACACTGGAGAAATTGCACCCCACGCTTCCAGAAGCAGCTCCCACAAGTTGGATTGGTTGGATGGGCACTTCTTTGAGCAGATTGAGTTTCTGGAGCGTCACATTTGTGGGGTCAATTAAACGCTCAAAATGGCCAGAAAAAGAGAACTTTCATCTGAAACTCGACAGTCTATTCTTGTTCTTAGAAATGAAGGCTATTCCATGCGAGAAATTGCTAAGAAATTGAAGATTTCCTACACCGGTGTGTACTACTCCCTTCAGAGGACAGCACAAACAGGCTCTAACCAGAGTAGAAAAAGAAGTGGGAGGCCGCGTTGCACAACTGAGCAAGAAGATAAGTACATTAGAGTCTCTAGTTTGAGAAACAGACGCCTCACAGGTCCCCAACTGGCATCTTCATTAAATAGTACCTGTTAGAGCCTGTTTGTGCTGTCCTCTGAAGGGAGTAGTACACACCGGTGTAGGAAATCTTCAATTTCTTAGCAATTTCTCGCATGGAATAGCCTTCATTTCTAAGAACAAGAATAGACTGTCGAGTTTCAGATGAAAGTTCTCTTTTTCTGGCCATTTTGAGCGTTTAATTGACCCCACAAATGTGATGCTCCAGAAACTCAATCTGCTCAAAGAAGTGCCCATCCAACCAATCCAACTTGTGGGAGCTGCTTCTGGAAGCGTGGGGTACAATTTCTCCAGATTACCTCAACAAATTAACAGCTAGAATGCCAAAGGTCTGCAATGCTGTAATTGCTGCAAATGGAGGATTCTTTGACGAAAGCAAAGTTTGATGTAAAAAAAATCTTATTTCAAATACAAATCATTATTTCTAACCTTGTCAATGTCTTGACTCTATTTTCTATTCATTTCACAACATATGGTGGTGAATAAGTGTGACTTTTCATGGAAAACACGAAATTGTTTGGGTGATCCCAAACTTTTGAACGGTAGTGTATGTTCCACTCAGGTATAAAAACGGGTTTCAACATTAAATGATATATCTTTGAAGATGATCTTTTATTTTTTTAAACATCTTTTTCAAACACTTTTAAACATCTTTATCTTTATGTTTTAAACATCTTTTTAAACATTTTTAAACGTTTTAAACATCTTTTTAAACATTTTAAACAATTTTTTAAAGTGGGGTTTACCTGCCTTAGCTATGCGCAACACCACTCGGTATGATGCTTGGGTTGCCTTGGTGTTTACAGTGCTAAATGTGTCAATGGCTTTCTTCTGTGACCGCAATTCCTTTAGCTTCCTATCAAAAGACTCCTGTGGCTTGGTCACCAAACTTGGGTGTTTCGTATCAATATGACGCCGGAGTTTACACGGTCTCATCCTGTCATTAGCTAGCACCTCTTTGCAGATAGCACACTGCGACAGTGGGGCGTCATCAGGACCAGTCCATGAAAATCCATAATCATGGTCATACTTAGGTAGTATGGCACATGATAAGTTAGCAGGCTAGGTCATTTGTAAATTGACAATTAAAGCTGAACAAATATGCCATTTACATATTTAATTGGTTATTTATGGAGTCACTTAATGAATTAGCCTGTTAGTTGTACAGAGATAAATAATTTGTCTCGATAAACCAGTCAGAAAAATATTCATATTTAACAAGCTACAACACAGAAAAGGAGAGAGACAGGCAGAGAAACGGAGACACAGCAAGTTACCTGTGATGATCAGAAGAAGTGAACAAACTGGAAATAAAATTTTCCAGTTGTCTCTCTGTAGTCGGTAAACTATCTGCAGCACTGACGACACAATACAGACTCCTCCAGTGATGAAAAGGTTGGTCAGCACATCAAATTGAGGCATGACGATCAGCACCAGGACCGAGGTACCAAGAGAGACCAGGCACTCGATGGTACAGATCTGGAACATAATGTCAACGTAGTTATTTAGAGTCTTACACTGCAAGGTTTCTCCCTCCATTTGAAATGAGGCATGTATGAATATGAAACAATTTGAATATGAAAATTTCCTCATATGAAAACTTATTTATGGGCTATTTCTAAATTAAAAAGCCTTGTTTTTTTCTGTGAGTTTTTTTTAAAAATTTCTCCCCAGTTCCATCTGGCCAATTACCCGACTCTTCCGAGCCGTGCCTGTCGCTACTCCACCCCTCTGCCGAGCCGGGGAGGGCTGATTCTCGTCAAGTGTAGCGCCCCATTTAAGCACTTGCACCAAAGCTTGCAGATTTGCAAATAACTCCACTTACTGCAGTATTTAGTTTTGTAGTACACAGTGTTTGATGTGAGCATTGTAAATCAAATGTTCATGTAGTTCATAATGTACTATATGTGTGCAATAAAACTTACTAATCCCATGGTTCTCAAGTTGGGTTGTACAAAGCTCTTGAAGGCACATCTCCACAATGACTTCATGAACAGCAGGAAGTTCGGGAAGACGAGGCAGAAAACCAACATCAGCATGTAGAACTGCCTTTCCTTTGGGGTACGCATGGAAAAGGGACTGGAAAGCGTTGTTAGCACCAACAGAGAGCCCTGATTGGACATAAAACAGCAATTGTGGTGGCAAGAACTTTAATGTTTGAGCAGAAGACAAAAGAACACCATTAACATAGAGGAAAGTACCTTCTCGTACGCATTATTAATGTGAAGGACAGTGTCACCGTCACATGCAGACAGCCCTTGCCAGGAAGGGGCAGTTTACTGGTGAAAAGTAAGATCACTGTGTTTAATTTCTGTACCGTTTGGTCAAAGTGAATTTAACCCCCCCTCCCTCCCTCCCCCCAACAGCACCTGTGAAATTCTTCAGCGGCTACAAATAAGAGATAGTGTTGTATATGCTGAGCTCATTTCAACATTAATTCTGCAATTACACTTCCATGTAATAGGACACTTCCACAAGGAACCCCGTGTTCCCTGTGGAAGGATACTTTCCCTGTGGAAGGACACTTCCACAAGGAACCCTGTGTTCCCTGTGGAAGTGTCCTACTGGCTCCTGTTGAGAGCCTCTTGGTTTCCATGCCTTCTTTGGTTTCACCGTCCGCTTACCAACTCACGAGGAAGTTGATCTTAAAGGGACAACGGTTTATCTGATTTTATACACACCGACTTATTTAGCCACACCTGCTCCCCACTTCTATAATACTGTAGCGAATTCGAGGGGGGCAGCCAGGAGCCGTCGCAGCCAGGACGCAAACCCGTGTCTCCCGCAGAACTGACGAGGGCTACCGAGTCCACTCATCCGTGGTCGTTACGAGAAAGGCCTAGTCAGTCCACATGTACACGGGTATATTTGAAAACGTAGCTTTTTCTTTGTGTGTTGGCCTCTCGTCCACACACAAACTGCGTTTAAAGTAATTGAAAACAGACCTTCTGGGGAAACTCCTTCCGCGGTGAAGATGTTCAGAAACTCTGTGACGTTGACGGGCGAAACCCGAGTTGTTGGCGCGTTGTTGGCTTTTTTTCTTCCGGCTTCTGATTGGCCAATATGGCTTGAGGGTTAGGGCTATATCGCCCCCTAGTGGTTTGGCATGCTCTTGACAGCGCATTCATTGTGTTGAGTAGCGTGTGTTTTGGGGGTTTTCATTTGGACAGATTTGTTTTTTAAACAGCGCTTGGGTGGATGGGAGCTTTTTAAGAATGGAGGAAAATCCCCATTTTCAAAAATACACGTGTACGTGTGGACTAGGCGTAAGATTGTGCTATGCTTCACACAGTATACTGGTAGCCTATGCTTTGTTGGCGGGGGAGGGGGTCTCAGTGAGTTGATTGAACATTTTGGGGGTCCATGACACGAGTTGGCAGGAAGAAGTTTGGGAACACTTGTCATAAAAAGTACGACACATATCTCCCTTACACATTGATAGGAACTGCCGCGGCCGGGACGCGAACCCGTATCGCCCGTACCGCAGAAGACATCGCTAACTGCTTGACTAAAGAATCAGACCCGCGAGCCAGCGGCCAGCGTGTCTTCTTATCCATGCACGTTACAGTATGTATCTCTCTAAATCTGGCATTTGTGACAAGATACACTGCATGTTTTACATAGGGATTTCGATTTCAGATATATCTTTTTAACTGTATTAATAGCCACATCCTAGCATGCACGTGACTTCATCTTGCCTGAAAGAGACAGAATAAAATATAACTGATAACTGAGAAATGAAAGTAAGAGACACCCAGACAGACAGAGAGAGAGAGAGAGAGAGAGAGAGAGAGAGATGGTGTTAAAGTAAAAGAGAAAGACAGAAGAGAACTATGCACGACGTGATAAATTAGCCCTGCCATAAATACCTGTAATGCAGTTCAAGTTGCCATGTTGATAGGCAAACTATCAGGGAAAGATAAGGTCGCTGTGTCACCTGACCAGGTTTATAGTTCTTTCTGTAAGCCCTCACTTAACCTGGATGACTTACAGAAAGAAGTAATACTAATAATAATAAACTTTATTTGTAAAGCACCTTTCATACATAGAATGCAGCTCAAAGTGCTTTACATTAAAAACAGGGGAAACAATAAAACTCAACAACAATACAGATAAAGTAAGTTAAAAATAATAAAACACAGACCTAGGCAAAAAAAAACCCAAAACAAAACATAAAACAAGGCAAGAAATAAAACCACAGTACAAGATAAAAAAAATAAGAATAAAAAGAAATATGAAGTGGAATTAATTAAAAACAAGAGCATAAAAATGCGTCTTGAGCCTTTTCTTAAAGCTATTATAAGTGGTTATTTTCTTGCCCGGTGCGGGATTCGATACGAAGTGTGCTGCACCACAAAGCGACATCACTAACCGCTCGGCTAAAGGCTCGAATTGTTTAGTTAGGGACTAATGTGTCTTATTAGTAGTTTACAGTCGTCAACCTCCCCGGAAGCGCGCCCTCGCGCTTGTTCTTCCCGCACTCCGAAGAGACTTCTGAGGATCTGCACACTTCCGGATCCCACCGCTGCAACCTGTTATTTTCTTGCCCGGTGCGGGATTCGATACGAGGTGTACTGCGCCACAAGGCGACGTCACTAACCGCTCGGCTAAAGGGTCAGACCCGTTAGCTAGGGACTAATGTGTCTTATTAGTAGTTTAGGTATGGACGTTGCTTCTCTTATTTGTTGGGGGAGTCTATTCCAAGCCGTCGGTGCGACTCAGTGGCGCCCCCAAGGGGTGGCCACGGCCACCCTGATACTATCCCTGGCCCCCCTGCTGGCCCCCCCAGCCACGAGTCGCATATGCAGAATATGCTTCTGATTATGCATAATATGCTTCTATCTGATATTTTGCATTAGGTGCTGTTCATTTAAATCAATAATGTATATTTTTCTTAACTTTCATATTGACAGTTTTCCACTAGGCTGTACAGTATACTACAACAGCAGCATAGAATTCCCCAAATTCAATCATGGCTTTTGGTTTCGGTGTGCCACCCCAAGATTTTCAGTGGCCCCATTTGGCCACCCCTATGAAAAATTTCTGGGGGCGCCACTGCGGTGCGTAAAAACAAAATGCTGCTTCACCACACTTTCTGTAGCTCATTTTAGGGACACTGAGCAGGCGGCACCAGAGGATCTAAGGGAGTGGCTCGGAACATAATCAGATAAGCAGTCAGACAGGTATGAGGGTGCTAAACCATGCAGAGCTTTAAACACAAGTTAAATAATTTCAAAATCAACCCTCAATGCTAAAACTGGGGTAATGTGATCTCTCATCCTGGTTTTTGTTAAGACCCTTGCTGCCGTGTTCTGTACCAGTTGCAGCCTATCGATACTTTTTTTGGGTAAACCAGCAAGAAGTGTATTTCAATAGTCTAGACGCAAAGCGATAAAAGCATGCGTCACCTTTTTGGCATCTTCCAGGGAGAGGTAGGGTCTAATTCGAGCAATATAATTATATAGTAGTTATAGCTTCGCCCTCCCCAAATACCTTACAGGTCATGTACTGGTGGGACGCCGCGGAAAAGGGAATTAGACGTGTTAAATTGGGGATGAAAAACACAACATGTCCCAAAACAAGCTTGTGGCATGGAGAAAAAGGTGAGACAAAAGTTGAACTTCAGTTAACGTTATGTAAATGAGGACACTGTTTGCAATGCAGTCAGTCATCTGATTAGAAAAACAAGATCTGGTTTGTTGTTGGGATATTGCTGAATTTTGTGTCCTGCCTCTCACCAGGCTGGTCAAGCTCACAAGTGACTAAGTTGGCAAAGCAGATGCAAGTCCATGCAATTACACTGCATTCAGGGGGACTTGCCAGTAACATGTCTAGTGTAACATGTCTAGTGTAACATGTCTAGTGTAACATGTCTAGTGTGTCTAGTGTAACATGAGCGGTGCATAATGTTCAAAGCTTCTTACAATAGAGCTCCCCAAATGTCTATACTGGTTCCATTGTACAATAAAAAGCTTGGCGAAGTAGAGCACGTAGAGTCTGTGGGGTGAAGTTGCCCATGGATGCTGGTCCCAAACTAGATTCATAATTTGGACTAAATATGCACTGTAATTCAGGCATTTAGCATCAGATTAAGACTTCTCATCAATGACCGCATTGGCATTGGTGAGGACATACAGACAGACAGACAGACAGACAGACGGGTGGTCATACCTTAGCTACAATAGCGCTGGCCAGGACAGCCAGCCCCACTATAAAAGCTACCAGGTACTGGGCTATCCGGAAACATATCCTCTTCGGTTCTTTCTCTGCTCCTATGGGGTTCAACTGGAACGGGTCCCATGTATCCCTGAGAGAGAGAGAGAGAGAGAGAGAGACACACACACACACACACACACACACACACACACACACACACACACACACACACACACACACACACACACATACAGATACACATAAGACTCAAATTAATTTTCTGGTTATTTCAGCCAAAAGTTGTGCTTTTGAAAACATGGGTTGCCCTGATGACAGCCACAGATTGGTAAACTGAACAAATTACTGATAAGCAGAAACCGGAAAAGTTAGTTTAGACAATGAAGCCCCTGATTGTAGCCCCCGAGTCAAGTACCTTACTTCATATACTATTGAACATAAGAGTTGGTCTATTACTTCATAGTAGCAAGTCACCATAGTCACTGCAGAGACACAGACAACTATTATAAATGGGGTGCCTCAGCCAGCAGCCAGTTTATTGAAACAAAGACTTTTTAAAACAGATTTCATATATATATATATATATATATTTGAATTTCCCCTTTAAGATTTTAACTATAACACACACACACACAAACACACACACATATATATATAGGCAGCTGATGAGTGCGCGACGCACGAAACAAGCTTGTACTGCTATTTATTAAAAGTTTTTTCCTCCATCCATCTATATATATATATATATATATATATATATATATGGTAAATGGGCTGCATTTATACAGCGCTTTTCTAGTCTAGCAATCACTCAAAGTGCTTTACAGTGTATGCCTCACATTCACCCATTCACACACACATTCATACACTGATGGAGGAGGCTGCCCTGCCAAGCACCAACCTGCTCATAAGGAGCAGTTAGGGGTTCAGTGTCTTGCTCATGGACACTTCAGCATGCTCTCTGGAGGAGGCAGGGATCAAACCAGAGACCTCCCCATCAATAGACGACCTGCTCTATCTATCTATCTATCTATCTATCTATCTATCTATCTATCTATCTATCTATCTATCTATCTATCTATCTATCTATCTATCTACCTACCTACCTACCTATATGTTGTATTTTCTTTTTATATATACAAATACAAAGATTAATTGAGAGAACATGCTCTCTGTCTAGCAACATCCAACCCTGTTTCAAAGTCACACAATTGAACATGTTGAAACTTGAGAACATTGTATAATCACAATTCTACCAGAGGCGGAAAGAGCAAAGAGCATTTTATGTCTTCTAGCCTTAGACTGGTTTTATTTGTCATTGCCTCATATCCATATCTCATACATAAAGGGGAATGAGATTACGTTTCACACGGACCACAGTGCCAAATAAGAACAAATAACACACAACAAATATTTAAAACAAAAAATGCATTGAAAACAAAAATTACTTCACAGACCTAAACATCACAAGCACACCTGACATGGACAGTGAGTAGGAAGGTCAAAAAGTCATTTTATGGAAGGTCTGAGTGTTCAGGCTGTTGAGGAACCTCACAGCCTGAGGAATGAAACTTGCATAGTCTGGTAGAGAAAGTACCTTCTGCCAGAGGGTAGGAGGGTGAGGTGGATGTGGGAAGGATGGGTGGGGTCCTTGATGATGCTGAGAGCCTTCCGGGTGCACCGTGCATCATAGATGGCCCGGATGAATGGGAGAGCAGTTCCTATGATCTTTCCAGCTGTCTTCACTATCTACTGTAGGGATTTGTGGTCAGAGGCCTTGCAGTTCCCATGCCAGACAGTGATAAAGCTGGCCAGAATGCTCTCTATGGTGCCTTTGCAGAATGTTGTGAGGATGGGTGGGGGAAGACTCGCCTTCTTCAGATGCCGCAGGAAGTGAAGACGCTGTTGGACCTTCTTGGAGAGCGCAGTGACATTTGAGGACCAGGAGAGGTCCTCTGTGATGTGAACTCCCAGGAACTTAGCACTGCTGACTCTCCACATCCATACCATCGATGTTCAGAGGGGTATGGTGGGCGTTGGTCTTCCTTAAGTCAATAATACCCTCCTTAGTTTTCTCTATATTTAGAGAGAGGTTGTTGTTTTTGCACCTCATCGCCAGTTGATCCACCTCCGCTCTGTATGATGATTCATCGTTTTTGCTGATGAGACCTACCACTTTAGTATCATCAGCAACCTTTATGATGAGGTTGGAGGTGGATGATGCTGTGCAGTCGTGAGTCAGCAGGGTGAACAAGAGCGAAGTGAGCACACAGCCCTGTGGAGCGCCGGTGCTCAGTGTGATGGTTCTGGAGGTGATCTTGCCAATTTGCATTGACTGTGGCCTCCCGGTGAGGAAGTCCAGCACCCAGTTGCAGAGGGAGGTGTTAAGACCCAGCTGGCTCAGCTTCCCGATCAGGTGTTGTGGTACGATTGTGTTAAAAGCTGAGCTGAAGTTAATGAACAACATCCTCACATAGCTGGTCTTTCTCTCCAGGTGGGACAGGGCTGGATGTAGGGCAAAGGTTATGGCATCTTCTGTGGAGTGCAAACTGGAGAGGGTCCAGGATACAGGCAGGATACAGGGGATTTCTTTGGCACTGGTATGATGAGGGTAGACTTGAAACATGTGGGGATGACTGCCAGGTCAGCAAGATGTTGACGATGTCAGCAAGGACATCTGTCAACTGCTCAGTACAGTCCCTGACGACTCAGCCTGGGATTCTGTCTGGACCCGTAGCTTTGTGTGGGATGACTCTGGAGAGGGTCTTTCTCACATCATCTGCGGTCACCTGCAGAAACTGGTCATCCATCAGGGATGTAGTCTTCACCACCGGCACGTTGTTCAGCCTCTCATATCATGTGTAGAAGTCATTCAGTGCATCTGGGAGGGTGGGGGGCACCGCCACAGGTCTGAGGAGGAGGCTTGTAGCCAGTGAGGGCCTGGATACCCTCCCACAAGTGCTGCACGTCTCTGTTATCAGTGAAGTGGCTGTTGATTCTCTGTGCATATTGTCTTTTGGTCTCCCTGATGCCACACAACAGATTGGCCCTTGCTGTTTTGAGGGCTGCCTTCTCAACGGATCTGAATACAGCATTCTGGGCCCTCAGCAGCACCCTGTTTTATCCTTTCAGTAGCATGTGTCACAGACGACGTCCCATCTCCATCAACACATTAACATTTGTCTCCCATTTATTGAGCCATGCCTGAGGTAATATTGGTATTCTCAATACAATAAAAGTACTTTCTGGCTTACGTGACTTGTTCCAAGATCGACATCTGCCAATAAAGGCCATAAATTATTGTCTTGCATCAGTTTAAAGTGTTTCAATGTTTCAGTTGAGAAAAAAAATCAAAACAAAACAGGACCAACACTCTTGAGATAAAAAAATTAAGAAATCATATTTCTACATGGCATTTAGACTGACTTGGCATTTCGTTAGACACTATAGTGTCAGTAAGCAGTCCTAATCAGCCTCCTTAACCAGGCAGCCAACTTTGCGGCCCTCAGATTTGATTATTGATGTGTGTGTGTCATATCATTTTTATATTTTACACAGTGTGTCTGACCATGTGTCTGACATTCTTCTGTAAGAAGTGGGGTTGTTGTGAAGCGTCTAGTGTGTTGGTGTAGTTTTCTGTGCCTGTTACGTCTCACTTTCAACCTTCACTGCTGGCTAGCAGAAATGCGAACAGGAGAGCCGAGCACGTAAGTCTCTCCCTGCCAGTACATAGCCTCTTCAACAGTAAGCCCTGTGTAGTGCCTCCTCATGGCGACACATGGTAACTGGGTACACCTTGGACCCTGGCTGAACTACAAGGGACTCGGAGGAGGTCTGGCCCCTAGATGTGCGGTACGCAGGCCCACCGGTGTGTGGATATTCCCTGATGCCCACGAACCAGCCCCCCAGCTATGGGTTAAATAGTACCAAGTCAGGTCAACCTTCGCTGCTACCATCATGGAAGTAGATGGTACTATCTGCATCTGTTTCTACTGCCTTGTAGATTTGCCTCTTTAGGAAAAGGCTGGGTGAAAGTAACTCCAAATTCAAATCCAAGAAGGCGCTGGCAGCAGGGCGCTCGATGGTGTTTGTGGCAGAAGAGTCCAGTAGGATCACGAACCCTATTGGACCAATGGCACAAACCTCAGATGGCATGCAGAGGAACCACTCTGTTGGTCAATGGATGGCATCACTTGACAAGTAAGCTGTCACTGCAGGGCAACCTCTTTATCTACTGAGCCTGTTACACTATGGTATACCACTTAGGAATGGGTTCTGAGGGCCACAGAGACTGTTCAGTGGGGGCAAGACACCGACTGTCTTAACTACTGTGCAAGGCATGATATGAGGAGAGCTCGATAGGAAAAGCACTTGTGAGGAGAGCTTGTAAAAGACCAACACAAAAAACATTCATCTGTGACGAATGTGAACGATATTGTCGCTCTAATGCGGGCCTGATGGCCCACAGGTGTGCTTGCCGAGCTTAAACAATGGACTGCCGGAGATATTTTACACAACTTTTTTCTTTATTAGATTGCAGAGACAGCGAAGAGATGATCCGTGACAAAGGCCAAAAGTTGAATGGGTCTGCAGGAAATGTCACAATCAAATTTTTTTCTCAGTGAATCATCATTACACAACAGATATGACAACCACAATCGAGATAAGCTGAGAAGAGTAAACTATGAGGGTGTGGAAAATAACCCCCAAGTGTCATTCCTTATGATCTTAAAGAGCATAAGTAGCTATGCACACACACACACACACACACACACACACACACACACACACACACACACGCACAGACATACACCGCTGATGATGCATATAGTGTATCTGATCAAACTGTCGATGACTTTGGATTAACACATGTTCTAGAGGCCAGCAGCACTGCAGTTATACCATGACTCAATCAAACTCTGTGTACATGACTCGGATTTTGAGTTTGAAAACGCTAAAGAAACCTTGAAGTGGCTGAAGAATTAAAAAAAAAAAGATCTTTCTTCACCAGCCAATTTACACCAGGCAAAATGGTACACTTATTTTTGCATATCAAGGACCAAAGCAACCACCACTAACTTCAACCCTATGTTATCAATAGCCCTCTCACCCAACCTCCGCCTCTCTGATATACGTCAAGGGCTTAATAAAAATTATCATCAGGGTGTGGGATGTGTATTCAATAACAGCAAGATGTAGTTCCATCGCGAATAACTTAAGGTGGAGCAGATGTGTTACGCGTTTGCATGTGAGTGTGTGTGAGTAATAACTAATGTCTAGTAACGTCCACGCTCGAGTCTTCAAATTAACATGTCGTTCCTAAGAGTGTATCTCGCATTGTAAGCATTGTTGAATAGTAGTAAATGAGTGCACTTAATTTCACCTGAGGAGAATACCTGCAAGCTGTAACCTCAGCAGATTACATGAGCTTTCAATCTATTGGAGTTCAACATTTATCAAACTACCACACATGATCTCACATGTCTATACATAGACTCTTATCAGCCATGACAAATGAAAGGAAAACCCAACATAATGTGTCTTAGTAAGGGGTTGGTCCACCATGGGCCCCCAGAACAGCTTCATTGCACCTTGTCATAGATCCTACAAGTCTCTGAACTCTACCGGAGGGATGGAGCATCATTCTGCCAAAAGATATTCCCTCATTTGATGTTTTGATGATGGCGGTGGAGCGCGCTGTCTAACACGTCGGTGTTGTGTCGCTGTTAAGTGCCAGAAGGATTACCGTGACTCGTACATCGGGGAAACCAAACACACGCTGGGCCAAGAGGATGGCACAACACAGAAGAGCCAACATGCCAGGCCAGGACTCCACAGTCTACACCCACCTACAGGCCAGTGGCCACTCTTTCAAGGATGAGGAGGTGCACATCCTTGATAGGGAGGAACGCTAGTTTGAACGGGGAGTCAAAGAGGCCACCTATGTTAAGAGGGAACGACCATCCCTGAACCGAGGGGGGTCTAAGAATACATAGTACACATGGCCATTGTAACTCAAATGGTAACAGCAGGTTGCCTATGAAACTGATCGCTGTTTTCGACCGTTATGCCACTGTATTGTTTATAAGGGTGGGGGTACCTGCAGTCAGTTGAGACTGACAGAGTCACTCAGATGAGTGATGAAATGTTTCTCCCACTAAACACTGTGTTCAGATGAACTGATTCACCTTTCTGGTATAAAACCTTGTACTGAATGAGTACGGAATATGAATGAGTTTTTGTTCAAATGTCTCACAAATTAAATTCCACTGTAAACAGTTTCATTAAATTTAAAGATATTCTTTGAAACCGTATGACGTATTTGATTTTTTTTTCAAACAGTGGTATTCCCCTTTCACCAGTGTTAGTATTTATTGTAAAGTGGCAATATAAGCGGCAGCAGTAAAGAGCACAAGTCAGCACAGGGGAAATGAACGGTTTCCTGGAGCTGTCAGTCACACCTAAGAGAAACGTGTAGATCCGGTGCTTTTATTGCATGACACTCGGGGACAATTCAAAGTTATTTTCATTTGCCTTGCTAATCATTGAATTGATGACAAAGAAGTGTTGATGAATAAACTTTGATTCGGTGCCTTTGGACAGGAAGTGGAACAGCTGGTCGATATAGATCTGCAAGCATGGTGCATTACACGTTTTATCAATAATAACTTATTATCAGTGGTGGGCTGTCAGGGCCATCAGGACCTTCTCTGCTGGCCCTGTTAAAGTCAAAATCATAATATGTTTTCTGCAGTTAAATTGAAGTGGGCCTGAAATGTTACCTCTTTTCTCATGGGTCTGATCAGGGACTTCCTATGTCATCTAAACACATCACAGCTCCTTGGACCAGCACTAGCGGTATTGCTAGCCTTTCCTTGAAGCCCGAAGCTGCAAACTGATTGCAACTTTGAGTGATTGTATCGTCAGCCAATCAAATTTTAACGTGTAGTGGCAGAACGCCCCGGGGCCCTGCTATGTTTCGGTACTAGCCTCCAGTGTCGTTGGAGGCTAGTACCGATTTTGTTGTCGACCTACTCTGTTTTTTGCAAATCTGTCAGGCTTGTCTGCTTTTTTTTTTTTTTACATATATTCTTCCAAATGGACTAAATTACTAGTGAATTTTGTGAGCGAAGGCTGCCACGAGTCTCTCAAGTGAGGTGGAACTTCAGCTCCAGGGGCCAAATGTATAAACCATGTGCGCACACAAAAAACTGTACTTAGGGCGTTCCCCACGCAGGTGTCCGAATGGACAAAACTCCACCGGCAGTGAGAATGTGTGTACCGGTCCACACCCAACCAACATGAATTCGCTTTAGTCACCTCGCTGCCATGTTTGTTTAACTGACATCATGAGGGGGCGATCAGACGCAGAAGTGCCATACACCCCATTGTTAGAATGCCACTATAAAAATACGATTTCAAGAGTAGGATTAATCACAGCCACAGCTGGAAATCACCTCAGTAGCTACAATAAATAATTTCCCATGGCTGAGCTGTTTTCTTACCAATGTCTTATTGCTTCAGAATGAATGGAAGTCATTTGCCTACGTTCATTTTATATCACGAAACCCACGATGGTTTAACACATCTGAAGTCTTTTAAAAAGGGCCCCTTGTCCCGGTAGGCGGAAAAAATGGGGTGGTTTGTCGCCAAGTCCGAGCACCGGAGAAGGGGAGATATGCCTGGTGGAGATCTGCACTCTTCTAATTGGTTTTGTACCATGTGGTGTGGATGTGCAATCCGGTCGCTGAGGGACATAAAGGAAGGTCTGATGGTGATGCTGCAGTAGCTGCTGTAGCGCACAATGGTGTGTGTTGAGGTTGTTGAACATCAACTGTTTTGTTGGTGTTGATCCAGTAGTGCACATAGTGCGTGATAGTGTATTTTGTGTATGGCTGTGTTGGCTGTATCGGCACCCATGTGAGAAATATGTGTTCGTTACTGAAGGCCCAGACTGAAACCCCATGGTACGCTACTATTCTTTTTTTATAAATTTGTTTTTCCCCTTATCCCACCCAATTAACCCAATGGCATATGGCCGGAACTGTTGTCGAATAACTCCCCTGGCTCACGTTTCCACAGAAAGGAGATAGTCGTAACACCAGCTTCCTTCAAACTCGTGTCGGCTGCTCTCGCTATTTTACACGCTAAAGCCTCGCATGGATTGCATCACCTTCAGGCCGCGAAGGAGGCGTAGGGAGAATGCTTTCAGTTGCTTGGCTGTAGGCGCCCGGGTGGGACAGAGGGGCCGCTGGAGAACGATAAGTCCCCGAACACTACACCGATCTACACCCACTATCCCTCGGGTAAGGGTGGCCTAATGAATGCCTTACCCCGTGGACGCTCTGGCCGTGACCGGTTACGGCGAGTCTGGGATACGAACCTCCCAGCCACATGATGAGCGGATTGCAAGAACGGCGATTTATTCCGCTTGGCCACCAGAACGGCGGTACGCCACTATTCTTTTCCATATAAAGTTATTTTGTCCCTCTAGGTCTCACCAGCACACAAATCCAATCTAAACAACATCCAAAGCATCTTTAGAAAGTCTGTAGAGAAAGGTCTAAGCAAAACTAGCAATAACCTGATGAGTGATTGTTAGTTTTTTTTTTCTTTCCACTTTTTATCTTATCTCCCATAGGGGAGATTGTGTTGCGGTATTCAAAAAGACATCCCACCGCTTATATCACCTACACCATATAAATCAAGGGAAGGATCTATACAATAAACAGATTCTTTGACCGCTCTTGCTTAAGGTTTTGGTTAAGATGTAGGGCCTGAATTGCACGGTGTCAATGCAACCGCCGCCTCTCTGCTTCGACCCAGCGAAACACGGCGGAGGCCGCGGTCCGTTCACAGACAGGTGACACATATCCAGTCTTTTCTCCGTCTGTACTCACTTGATCATTGAAAAGACTCACAACTCTGCTCAAGATGTGTTGTGTAACAGCGTTTTTCAGAGACTGGGTCGATGTTAAAGGATTAAAATGGAGTCTTGATTATTTATTTCATTTGGTGAGACCACTGATAGTTTTTTCCACAGCTAAACTCTCATCTTTTTCATATCGCCATAGCTTTTGCCAAGCATCTGTCGTAACAGGTTGGAAAAAATACTATAGGGGTGTATTTTTTTCCCCTTTTTCTCCCCACTTGTACTTGGCCAATCACCCTATTTTCAGAGCCGTTCCGGTCGCCGCTCAACCCCCTCTGCCAATCTGGGGAGGGCCGCAGACTACCATATGCATCCTCCGATACATGTGGAGTCGCCAGCCGCTTCTTTTCACCTGCCAGTGAGGAGTTTCGCCAGGGGGGTACTGCTTGGGAGGATCACACTATACCCCCCAGTTCCCCCTCCTCCCTGAACAGGCGCCCCGACTCATCAGAGGAGGTGCTAGTGCAGTGACCAGGACACATACCAACATCCGGCTCCCCACCCGCAGACACGGCCAATTGTATCTGTAGGGACGCCCGACCAAGCCAGAGGTAACAGGGGGATTCAAACCGACGATCTCCGTGTTGGTAGGCAATGGAATAGACCGCTATACTACCCAGAAGCCACCTAGGCATATATATTTCTGACCAAGGGAGTCCTAAAATAGCCCCACAAAATTAGATGGGGTCAAAAGAAAAAAGGTAGACCCCCACCCCAGAGAGGAATATGGACATCTGCTGCCTGGTGATAAAGTAGAGGTAACAGTATTCCTATTTTTATTCTACCCTGATTCGAGATGAAATTCAATTTATGATATGATATTATCCCAGTCTATCCCGGACTCAATCATTATTTATTGATCATATTTAAATTGACCGAAAATGCCATCAGATAACCCTCAGCAGGTGAGAGATATTGGATCAGATCTTACGTGTGTCTGGCTTCCCTGTTCTTCCCTCGGTATTTCAGGTCCTCCATGTTGTGAGTTCAATGTCCTTCAGCCTCTCCAGGAGTGATGCAGGATCTCTGTGGCCCGTTACGCAGGATCTCTGTGGCCCCTACACACATTCATAGGTATTAAAAAGTTAATCACTGCAACATTCATGTTCATCATTCAGGTTTGGTACAGTGTACTATGAAGTTCACGATTTAAGATGAAAGTCAGAAAAACAGAAACAATGAAGGTGTCAAACACAAGCAAAATACATTAACCTTAGCTTATGTGCTGTTCTGGTACATAACAGGGATGAAATCTGGTTTTATCCTCTACCCTAGCATATTTGTTTCTCTTTGGAGCGACTTCGCCTTCAACGTCATTCTAAATAGACCCGGGTTCGATGTTTCTTCCCAACTCAAATAAAAAAGACAACTCTGACCGTTGAAATAGTTAAACAGGAAGTTGAAATACAGTTTACGTGATTAGGATAAAAGGATTTAAAATGAACGCTGACCTTCAGTCTCAAATGTACGAACTGGATTTAAAATGAAAATGAATCCACCAGAAAAAAAAATCTTTTTTTTTCTCCTATTGTCGTTATCCAGAATAGTTGTCCGTTCCCCCTTTGTCCATCTGTAGGCCTGCGTGTGATGACTGACGAGTGAACGAGACATACACACGTAGGACCAGGCAGGTATACGGCCCACCCTTTAGTCTGTATAGCCGCAGATCAACCCACAGTGTGCAAAAGCTGTAAAAAAAATTAATAAGCATGTGCATTTTCAAGTGTGTGTGTGTATGTGTGTGTGTGTGTGTGCATTTAATCAAAGTTTCTCTGTAGCTCCAGATATTGCTCCTCCTGTTTCTATTGGGGCAATAACAATAATAAGGTACAAGGATCATTCACACACACGTGTGTGTGTGTGTGTGTGTGTGTGTGTGTGTGTGTGTGTGTGTGTGTGTGTGTGTGTGTGTGTGTGTGTGTGTGTGTGTGTGTGTGTGTGTGTCCATTTGCGAGTTCTGTGTGCATAGATATATATCCATTAGGCTGTGGACTCTGACTCATTAAGATGATCTACCACATATGGTCAACACATTGCTGATGACTCAAGGTTGCAAATGAGTGCAGACCACAGTAATAAGACAAGTTATTTTGCTAGGATAGAAAGAGGCTGTTTAAAAGAGGAAAGCTTACTTGCTAGACAAAAAAACAAAAACAAAAACTGAAATTATTGTTGATTTAAAAAAAGACAATAAATGGCTAACATACACTCACTGGCCACTTTATCAGGTACACCTTGCTAGTACCGGGTTGGACCCCCTTTTGTCTTCAGAACTGCCTTATTCCTTCGTGGCATAGATTCAACAAGGTACTGGAAACATTCCTCAGAGAGTTTGGTCCATATTGACATGATAGCATCACGCAGTTGCTGCAGATTTGTCGGCTGCACATCCATGATGCGAATCTCCCGGTCCACCACATCCCAAAGGTGCTCTATTGGATTGAGAACTGGTGACTGTGGAGGCCATTTGAGTACAGTGAACTCATTGTCATGTTCAAGAAACCAGTCTGAGATGATTCGAGCTTTATGACATGGCGCGTTATCCTGCTGGAAGTAGCCATCAGAAGATGGGAACACTGTGGTCATAAAGGGATGGACATGGTCAGCAACAATACTCAGGTAGGCTGTGGCGTTGACATGATGCTCAATTGGTACTAAGGGGCCCAAAGTGTGCCAAGAAAATATCCCCCACACCATTACACCGCCACCACCAGCCTGAACCGTTGATACAAGGCAGGATGGATCCATGCTTTCATGTTGTTGACGCCAAATTCTGACCCAACCATCCGAATGTTGCAGCAGAAATCGAGACTCATCAGACCAGGCAACGTTTTTCCAATCTTCTATTGTCCAATTTTGGTGAGCCTGTGCGAATTGTAGCCTCAGTTTCCTGTTCTTAGCTGACAGGAGTGGCACCCGGTGTGGTCTTCTGCTGCTGTAGCCCATCTGCCTCAAGGTTCGACGTGTTGTGCGTTCAGAGATGCTCTTCTGCATACCTCGGTTGTAATGAGTGGTTATTTGAGTTACTGTTGCCTTTCTATCAGCTCGAACCAGTCTGGCCATTCTCCTCTGACCTCTGGCATCAACAAGGCATTTTCGCCCACAGAACTGCCGCTCACTGGATATTTTCTCTTTTTCGGACCATTCTCTGTAAACCCTAGAGATGGTTGTGCATGAAAATCCCATTAGATCAGCAGTTTCTGAAATACTCAGACCAGCCCGTCTGGCACCAACAACCATGCCACGTTCAAAGTCACTTAAATCACCTTTCTTCCCCATTCTGATGCTCGGTTTGAACTGCAGCAGATCGTCTTGACCATGTCTACATGCCTAAATGCATTGAGTTGCTGCCATGTGATTGGCTGATTAGAAATTTGCGTTAACGAGCAGTTGGACAGGTGTGCCTAATAAAGTGGCCGGTGAGTGTACATTCACAAGAGTCATATTGTCGATTTTAAAAGCACTGAGCATATCAACCATTGGATTCAATGCTTTCACCCCATCATCTGGCAGACTGGATCATCCTGCCCTGTGAACTACAATAGCCCCTTTGATGTTTCAGTATTTCAGAGCCATTTACAGCCAAAAGTTTTATTGCTGAGTATTGCTCCAGACCAGCATTAGCTGGCTTTATGGACACTACAGTAATAACTGCATGCCGCACATACACATGTCCCTATCCAAAGCAGTAGAAAGAAAAGCAGGGTTAGGACGTAACCTGCGTCCGCCTGGTGTGTAAAATCTGGTGTCATAATAAATAGTTTGCACATTTCCTTATGGCCCACTGATCACTGATCATTCCCGTGCTCTTGGGCAAGGCATTTGCCCCGTATTTTCCACTGGAGCTGATGTCTCTGAGAGGAGGACGCTGTTGAAATTATGCACCATCATGGACAATGTCTCCCACCCACTCCATGACGTGCTGGTTGGGCACAGGAGTACTTTTAGGAGTAGACTCATTCTGACGAAATGCACCACAGGAGGTCATTCCTGGCTGTGGCCATCAAAGTTTACAACTCCTCCCTCAGACACTCGGAGTTAATGATCATTGGACTGGCCCTTCCACTTGTTTTACCCTGTTGGGTTTTATTCGTGCTGCTTGTTTTGTGCTGCGGTAGTGCAGTATAGATAGGGTGTTATGTGCACCATGCTTGTTGATATATTTTGGTTCTCATTTCTATTTCTTACTTTATCTTTTATTTCTATTTGTTTCTGTTTTTCTTGTTTCTATTTTTTTGTTATCTTGTTAGTTTTTAGTTTTTTCTTACTAGAGCTTGAGTTTCTGTAATAGAACCCAATTTCCCCTCGGGGATGATTAAAGTATTCTGATTCTGATTGCGAAGAAGGCCATAATGGTGCTGTGTTTGTATCAGGCTACGTCAAAGTTTTATGGCAGGAGCTGTATAGACGTTGAAAGATTATGTATAAACTCAGTGACCCAAGGAAAAATAATGGTTAAAGGAGAAACGTCGGAGTCATTGACTTTGCACAACACCAGCTATTCAGGCCTGAACATGTTATTGTGCTCAGACTGTGGAGCTTGAAAAAGGTATTCATGTCAATGTCTTTATGCATGCTCAATAATCCAGGTACGAATATCACAAAAGGTTGAACCAGTTCATCTGGACACAACGTTTATTGCGGAAACGTTTCATCGCTCATCTAAGTGAATTCTTCAGTCTCAACTGACTGCAGGTATTTCCACCCTTATAAACAATACAGTGGCATAACGACCAAAACTAACAATCAGTTTCATATGCAAATTGCCATGACCATTAACTAGAGTTACAATGAGCATTGGGGAATAGTTGTAATCACAGCATTGTGAGATGGCGACAGATGTACTCTTAGCTCCCCTCCCTCCCTCGGTTGAGGGATGGTTGTTCCTTCTTCACATAGATGGCCTCTTTGACTCCCCGTTCAAACCAGCGGTCCTCCCTACTATCAAGGATATGCATATCCTTGTCCTTGAAAGAGTGGCCACTGGCCTGTAGATGGGTGTAGACTGTGGGGTCCTGGCCGGACGTGTTAGTTCTTCTGTGTTGTGCCATCCTCTCGGCCAGCGTCTGTTTAGTTTCCTCAATGTACAAGTCACGGCAATCCTCCTGGCACTTAACAGCATACATTATATAACTCAGTTTGTGTCAGGGGACCCGATCCTTGGGGTGGACCAATTTCTGGCGCAACATGTTTTGGGGTTTGAAAGCAACTGAGACACGGTGTTTGGAAAATATGTGTCTCTATTGTCGCAACACTCCTGCCACATATGGCATCACCACTGGTTTCCTTCTCCTCGCTTTGATCAGCTGGTGCTCTGTTTGGGCATCTTTCTATCTTTGGCAAACACCCAGTTAGGATAACCACACTTAACCAGGGCCTGTTTAATATGGGATTTCTCCCCTTCCCCGGCCGCTGTGTTGGTGGGGGGCATTGTCAACTTGGTGGTACCACGTCCTGATGATTCATAGTTTGTGCTCCAGTGATGAGAGTCAAACCTTAAGTACTGATCAGTATGTGTTGGTTTATAGTATACATCAACAATCAAATGTCCTACATCACCAATTGCAATTTCACAGTCTAAGAAGGCTAACCTGTTATTTTTCACATCCTCCCTGCTGAACTTGGTGTTGTTGTCCATGGAGTTAATGTGGTCAGTGAACTGTGGTACATCCTGAGATTTAATTTTAACCCAGGTGTCATCCACAAATCTGAACCAGTGGCTAGGTGGTGTCCCTGGATAGGACATCAGAGCCCTCTTTTCCACTTCCTCCATACAAGTTGGCCATAGGTGAAACTGGGGAACCCATAGCACACCCATGCCTCTACTTATAGCACTTCCCCCTGTATGTGAAGTATGTGGACTGAAGACACAGCTTCAAGAGCAGACACACTCGGTCAGTGTTAAGGGTGGTTCTGTTACTAAGGGTGGGGTCGTCTTATAATTTCCCACAGACCACCTCCACTGCTTCATCAACAGGAACGCATGCGAAGAGAGATGCAACATCCACAGTGATGTCCCTCAACTTGTCCACAAAATCCATAGTGTTCTGACTGTGATGTTCAGTACTGCCTACCAATGGGTTAGGAAGAGATGCCAGAAAGTTAGAGATGTTACATGTCACTGAGTTAATCATACTAACAATAGGCTGTAATGGCACATTCTGTTTATGTAGTATCTTAGGTAAACCATACAGACTAAGTGTAGCTTCCCCTGGGTATAATCTATGGTCTACGCCAGATCTACCATATGGGCCCAGGGGCCCCTAAAGCATAAAAGGGCCCTCCCGATGGGAGAAAAAAAAATCTATGTGTTTTTTTTCTTTTTCTTTTTTTTATGTTGGGCTCCACTGATATGACACAACACTAGACCCATTCTCTTGACAATTATCCAATCAGAATGAAATAAAAGTTTTTTTTCCAAGCAGTCTCATGATTGATTATTATATTGGTGAGATGGCTGGGCAAATGGTGACTGGTGAGCAAGCGGCAATACGCGGTATAGATTGGCTAACGGTCAAGGTGGGTATAGAGAGCAGGTGGCTTACATTGCACAGATTCAAGATCAGTTTTTCTTAAACCAAGTCAAGGTTAAAAACAGTGGAATTAATTTTTCCCTGACCCACTATCAGTTACTAGGTTGTACTAGGTAGTGACAAGTGTGTGGGGAAAAATGCCAAGCAGCAGAAAATGGACGGCGTTAATCAAAAGCTCAGCAGGGCTGCCAAAAGAACGGAAAAGTGAAAGAAGCGGCCACACAAAAAAGTTTTGCTTTTGTTTTTTTCAAAAAAAAGCTAAACAAAGTGAAGAAGAGGGCAGATTCCGACGAAGGATGTCAAGCTAGCAAGTAGTAACGATAGCCTGGAAGCGTCTACCATCGGTTGCAGCAATGCACAGCCTCAGCTAGCTAGCAACGAAAACGTTAGCCTGGAAGTCTTTAGCTCCAGCAGCGACACACTGCCTCTGCTAGGGGTACAACAAGATGGGGGGGGGGGGAACGGGAGAAGAAACAGACAATAAGTTATGCATGGTGGCCAGGTATGGCTTTAGAAATAGAGGAAATGGTCAAAGGTCATGTCATGCACCACCTACAGTACAGCTGCATCCTTGGGAGTGGATGACTAAGAAATGATCCCGTCTACACATTGACTTTGCTGGTCCATTCCAAAGAAAGACATTCCTCATAGTAGTGGACTCACACTCTTAAGTGGTTAGATGTGTCCATGGTGCGTTCCATGTCATCCTCTGCAGTCATCAGCACACTAAGACTCCTCTTTGCAACTCACGGGTGCCAGATGTCATTGTCTCTGACAGTGGTGCCTCCTTCACCTCTGCAGAGTTCCAGCAGTTTGCCAGGTGTAATGGCATCAGGCATGTGACCACAGCATCATACCATCTCAGTTTGAATGGCCAAGCTGAACGCATGGTCCAGACAACCAAAGAGGCCTTATCCAGGATAACTGTCAGTGATTGGCAGACATGTCTGGCTAGATGTCTGCTGTCACAGCATGTCACCCCTAATTAATTAACAGGGAAAAGCCCTGCCGAACTTCTCATGAACTGACACCTGACCACTGCCCTAGATTGCCTTCATCCTGACCATGAGAGTGAGATGTACCTCAAGCAGGAGGTGTGTGCAGAGAAGCATCAAGGCCCGAATAGTTATTTTCAACCAGATGATGGTATGTATATGAAGAGTTATACTGGGGGTCACAAATGGGTCCTGGGTGTGATTGTGGATGTCAGTTTCATACAGAGTGCAGACAGCAGATGGGCAATTGCATCACCGCCATGTGGATCAGTTGCGTGGCCGGGTAACTTTATGCACCAACACGGCCTCAAAAGAGTCTAATGATCATGGTGGCCTGCCACCTGAAGATTCGCCACCTAAATCAGCCATGCCTGCAAGGCCAAGAACACCAGAGGATGTCAATGCCGCCAGGCCTGGTGAAAGTCCTTCTTGGCCTGTGGATGTGCCTGAGCCCACCACCCCTCTACAGCGCCATGCAAGAGAACACCACCTACAACGGCACTTGGCAGATTTTGTGAACTGGGGGAAAGGGGTGTAGTGTATTGGGTTTTCATGTTATTGTGCATGCGCACGTAGTTATACTCATGTGCTTATCGCAGAGCAGGAAGTAGGTTGCAGAGTGTAATGGAGCCAGCGTGAGTGCCACTTGCTGAAGTTATGTATGCTGTATTCCATAATATGTTCAGTAAAAGTTTGTTAACAAATAACGTCTCCCTAGTCTTTTGATGGTGCTTACAGAGAGTTCCATAGTGTGGTGGCTCTAATAGCAAAAGCCTGATCACGCTTTGTGACAAACCAAGACCTGGTAATAACTAGCAGGGCTCCATCTGCAGATCTTAATGGTCGATGGGGCATAGACTAAGTCAATAAATCAAAAATGTATGAAGAAGCAAGACCATTTAAAGCCTTAAAAGTGAGCAGTAAAATTTTAGAATCAATTCGAAATATAACGGAGCCAGTGTAGGGAGGCAAGCACATGAGTGATATGGTCATGCCTCCTTGTCCTGGTAATGAGCCGAGCAGTGGCATTTTGTACCAACTGCAGACGGTGGAGGGAGCCCTTGCTGATAGCAGAATGAAGTGCATTACAATAATCAAGCCAAGAATAGATAAAAGCATGTACAGCTTTTTGGAGAAAGGCAATTGATAAAGATGACCTAATTTTGGAGATGAGCTTGAGCTGGAGAAAGCATGACTGAACAACATGTTTGGTCAAAACTGAGGTCTGCTCCACCTTAAGTTATTTGAGATGGAGCTGCATCATGTTGTTATTGAATACACACCCCACACCCTGGTAATAATTTTTATTATTCCCTTGACGTATATCAGAGAGGCGGCGGCTGGTAGAGAGGACTATTGATAACATAGGGTTGAAGTTAGTGGTGGTTGCTTTGGTCCTTGATATGCAAAAATAAGTGTACCATTTTGCCTTGTGTAAATTGGCTTGTGAAGAAAGATACCTTTTTTTTATTCTTCAGCCACTTCAAGGTTTCTTTAACCTTTTTCAACTCAAAATCCGTGTCATGTACACAGAGTTTGATCAGGTCATGTAATGACTACAGTGTTTCTGGCCTCTAGAACATGTGTTAATCTAAAGTCATTGATAGAGAGTTTGATCAGAATGCACTATATGTGTCATACAGTTAAGGTCAAAATTATTAGCCCCCAAGGAACTATGGAACGTTTCCCTAAAATTCTGCCAGATGTTTGCATCATTCATAAAACTTTACAAAGTAAAACATTCATCAATGTTGAGGCCCTTATTTGGTACATTTTGGAATGTAAAATAAATCTTCAAGTTTGCTTTATACCAAATGTACTGAAAATTGAGGTGGTCAAAATTATTAGCCCCTATGTGATTTTTTGCTTTCAAAACACACCTGACCAATCAGTCAGCTTTCAAACCACACCTGAGCAATCAATCAGCATTGAACTTTACTTAAGGGACTCAAATGAACAGAGCTAGTGGCACTTGAACACTTAATTGAGAGGGACTACTCTTAAATTCTTGGTAAGAAGTAATTTCATCATGCCAAAAAGTAAAGAAATCAGTCTAGAACTCAGAGAGAAGATAGTGGATGCTCATCTTAAGGGAAAAGGCTATACTGCCATTTCCAAGCGTTTCACAGTGTCTAGAACAGCTGTACGTTGCATCATTGCAAAGCACAAGGAGACAAATTCTGTTAGAAACAAACCTGGGCGTGGTCGAAAGTGCAAGATTTCAAAGACTTTGGAGAGGAAAATAGTCAGAGATGTCAACAACAATCCCCGGATCTCTGCCAAGATGATAGTTGCTGAACTGGCCTCTTCTGGACTTGATGTTTCAAGGAAGACTGTTGTGAGGGCAGTTCATCGTGGTGGGCTTCGAGGTCATTGTCCAAGAAAAACTCCATTGCTCACACAGCGGCACATCAAAGCCAGACTGAAGTTTGCCTGTGAACATTTGAAACATGGGCATGAGTTTTGGAAGTCTGTCCCTTGGTCTGATGAGACTAAACTTGAGCTGATTGGGCACATGGGTGGTGCTTTTGTTTGGCGAAGGAAGGGAGAAGCCTTCAACCGTAAAAACACAGTTGCCACAGTTAAACATGGTGGTGGGAGCATGATGCTGTCGGGCTGTTTTGCTGCTGCAGGCACAGGGAAACTTGTTTGGGGGCATGGGATCATGAAGAAAGAAGATTATGTTGACATTTTGAAGGATAATGTAAGCAAATCTGCTGCCAGTCTAGCTTTAAGCCACTGCTGGGTCTTCCAGCAAGACAATGACCTGAAGCGTGCATCCAAGTTGGTCCAAAACTTTTTGAAGGATACCAAAATCAAAGTCCTGGAGTGGCCCTCTCACAGCCCAGATCTCAATCCTATTGAAAATGTGTGGCGGGAGCTCAAGGTTAATGTCCATGCTCGAAAACCAAACAATTTGGATGAGCTGGAACAATTTGCCAAGAGACATATGCCAACCTAGTTAGAAACTACCATAAGAGGTTGTTGTCAGTTGTGAATCAGAAAGGTTACACTATTGACTATTAATTGTCAGAGGGCTAATAATTTTGGCCTTGTCATTTTTGTTTTTTCTTGTTTCAATTCAGTACATCAGTAAAATATCTTAATCAAGCTTAGTGGAGATTTTTCTTTGTTCTTTTGGAAGCAATTAAACTATGAACACTTTTGATTATGGTCATTTCCATGGAAAAGTTAAGGGTTATGCTTGACTTCATAAATGGGGCTAATAATTTTGACCTTAACTGTAAGTGGTGTGTGTCCCGGATGTGAGCATAGATATGACCATAGCTACAACACGGGGATTATAACCGCCCATCCCCTTGTTGGTAGGCAACGGATTAGACTGCCATGCCACCCAGACACACAGCACACATGCTTCTTAAAGATGATAAGGGATGACACTTGGGGGTTATTTTCCACACCCTCATAGATTACTCCTCTCATCTTATCTTGGTTGTGATTATCATAACTGTTGTAATGATTCACTGGGAAAAAAATTTGATTGTTGTCATTTCCCACAAACCCTTTCAGCTTTTGACCTTTGTCACGGATCATTTCTTTGCTGTCTCTGCTATATGATATGGAAAAAAGTTGTGTAAAATATCATAAAAATTAGATGACACACACACACACACGTCAATAATCAAATCTGAGGGCCGCAAAGTTGGCTGCTTAGTTAAGGAGGCTTATTAGGACTGCTTACTGACACTATAGTGTCTAACAAAATGCAAAGTCGGCCCAAATCCAATGTAGAAATATGCTTTCTTAAATGTTTTTTATCTCAAGAGTTGTTTTGTTTCGATTTTTTCATTTCATTGTCTAACTGAAACCTTGAAACACTTCAGACTGATGCAAGACAATAATTTATGGCCTTTATTGGCACATGTCGATCTTGGAACGAGTCACATGAGCCAGAAAGTACTTTTGTTGTATCGAGAATACCAATATCACCTCAGGCATGGCTCAATAAATGTGAGATAATTGTTAATGTGTTGATGGAGATGGGACATCCTCTGGGACACATGCTACTGAAAGGATAAAATAGAAGACATAAAATGCTCTTTGCTCTTTCCTCCTCTGGTAGAATTGTGATTATACAAAGAAGTTCTCAAGTGTCAACATATTCAATTGTGAATTTTAAACGGTGTTGGATGTTGCTAGAGAGAGAGCATTTTTTCACAATTAATTTTTGTATTTTTATGCATAAACAACAACAGTGACAGATAGATAGATAGAGCGGGTCATCTAGTGATGGGGAGGTCTTTGGTTTGATCCCTGGCTCCTCCAGAGAGCATGTCGAAGTGGCCTTGAACAAGACACTGAACCCCTAACTGCTCCTTATGAGAAGGTTTGTACCTTGTATGACAGCCTCATCAGTGTATGAATGTGTGTGTATGAAAGGGTGAATGTGAGGCATGCACTGTAAAGCACTTTGAGTGGTCGCCAGACTAGAAGAGCACTCAGTGGCCGGCAGGTTTGGGAGACACCCTGGACAAGCCGCCAGGCCATCACACAGGGCCGACACACACAGGGCCACACACACACACACACACACATGCGCACACATTCATACCTAGGGGCAATTTAGTATGGCCGATTCACCTGACCTACACATCTTTGGACTGTGGGAGGAAACCAGAGCACGTGGAGGAAACCCACGCAGACACGGGGAGAACATGCAAACTCCACACAGAGGATGACCTGGAACAACCCCCAAGGTTGGACTACCCCGGGACTCAAACCCAAAACCTTCTTGCCGTGAGGCAACCACGCGCGTGCGTGCATGCGTGCGCGTGTGCGTGAGCGCGTGTGTGTGTGTGTGTGTGTGAGATACCTGCAGTCAATCTGAACTGACTGCAGGTATCTCCACCGTTATAAACAATGCAGTGGCATAACGATGGTAAACAACGATCGGTTTCATATGGAACTAGAGTTTCAGTGGCACTGAAGTGGTACTATTCACAGAGGATTGAGGAATGGTGTGAAGAGGGAATGACAATCCCTAAACTGAGGAGGGGGCCTAAGAATACATCTGTTGCCGTTTTACAATGGTGTGATTAGAATCATTCCCCAATTCTCAGTGAACGGTGCATATTGCCATTGTAACTTTAGTTAATGAACACAGCAATTTGTATATGAAACCAATCGTTGGTTTCAGTCGTTATGCAACTGTGCTGTTTATAAGGGTGGGGGTACCTGCAGTCAGTTGAGACTGAAGAGGTCACATAGATGAGTGATGAAATGTTCCTCCCACTAAAAGCTGTGTCCAGATGAACTGATTCAACTTTCTGTGACGTTTATGTCAATATCGATTAAAGTCAATCAATGACATATCAATTATCAATTAATTAATGCAAATTGTCAACAGATTTTACAATTCAACAATTGTCAAAGCTTTGAAAATAAAATATATTTGCTGGAAGCCTATAAGTTTAAGCATCTTTTCCTCAGCCAGTCCTTTTTGTATGGAGTTTCCCCTTAACTAATCTAATCTTTATTGTGCTGGACATTACTTCTCTGTTGCTTGACAGGGAAAATCCTCCAACAGGGCTGCTATGTTAGTAGTGAATATAGTGAATGGGAAACCCAACCAGGGACTAGTTGAGAATAAAATGACTTGGACACATGAGAAAATACAAATATAAATTTTAGAATTCTTGCACAAGCATAGAGACAAATTCACCCAGAGACGTCGAGACTCACACACTTATAGGGCAGTTTAATAAACCTTTATTTACAATTTTGAGTTGAAAATATGTTGGTATTTCCAGACAAGGGCAAAGGTGATTGCCTTGGTGATAAATTCCATGAAGACACCAGACAGCATCACATACTAGCCATTTTGATGGAGAAAATCTATGCTGGCTCTTTAAAATCAACCCATGTCCCTGATTTGCTGATGTCATATGATGACATCAGAGGCACCTCTTCTTGCACTGCCTACATATGGGGGGCTAGCACAGTATGGCTTACATTAGCCATCGATATCGAGGAGGTGCATCACTCTCAAGCACAGCGGACCAACGACAAGCTGTTGCAATGGTGCTGGCAGTGCTTTATTCAAAGTCCAAAAAAAGGGAAAATAAATAATTTATGGATTCAGCTGTTACTTGGGACAGGAGAGGGATAGGACAGTATTGGCTACAATCATGTCTTCAAAGAGGAAGTGATATTTATTTATTTATTTATTTATTTGTCTTTCCTGATATTCTGGACACAAGACTTTAAAGAGAGCATCATGCCTTTGCAACAGTTCCACATGTCTAACTTCATATATTATTTTTTGGAGAGCACTTCATCTTTGAAGACATGATCGTACCTGACTATCTCGGCCACTGTGTTTAAATACTCATTTCATGTACAAGCATGATTCCTTTTCCACACCAATAATGTACCCCGTGGTCAGCCACTAGAATTTACTCATTAGCAGAGCCACATTTGCTGATTTAAACCATAAATGCCAGAACTTTATGGGAGCCTTTGACCATATCCCATATCGATGGACTGTCACATTGGACAAGCCAAGAAGACCCAGAAATGCACGTTCTACAAATTTTAGCCATGACACAGGACAGCAGTCTGCAACTCAAAAACGAGACAAACGATAGGCTAAAAATATGCGGTGTATGTGGTGGTTTTTAGACCAATGAAATACGTGGACAAAGTGGAAAGGTGTCCTGCCCCTTTAAGAGACCACAGTGACCGATGCATTGGTAGAGAGAGGACAGGACTGTTTTCGAAGTTATGCTATCAGTTCAACTGCTTTCAGCCTGGGAGTTGGCAGATACCTGATTTGAGTTTCCAAATATCACAATATTGTAAACACTGCGATGCAATTGTAAAATTGTTCTAAAGCTCCATCCCCTCATATCTAAACTAAAATTTGACAGCTGCAATGATCCAAGGGAAATGTACAACAAAATGCCTATATTTCTCATTTCAATATGTGCATAGCTCTCTACATGAACCAGACTTTAGCCCACTCCAGTCATACACACACCACCATCATCATCATCATCGGCAGTCACTCGGGGTCTATTCTGCGCTCTGGGTTCCTCTGGGTCCTCAGGTGGGGGTAGAGGCCAGTCCTGGAGCTGCATAATGGGAGGACACCTGCGCGTGACAGCTATTTATGTGAAGAAGCTGATGCACCTGCAGCCACCACACGGTTCTTGGCAGGGGTTGGCCAAAGTCCAATGGCATGGAGAACCAAGACGATTTGGGACCACCCTCTGTTTTAGCCTTCATCTGCCTTCACTGCCGTTGTGACCTGGAGACATCTTCCACCAGTTCCGCCGTTGAGGTCTTTGTTGGATCACGCTTCATCTGGAACCTCTCCCTTGACATATCTGCCTTGGGTGACCCTACCAGGAGCCAAGCTCCGGATGGCATAGCTCTTGGGATCAGTGGTACATGCAAGCATCTCCACCATGGCAAGGTGGTGATCCAGGGGAAAACACACATGCATGCTCACATGCACACACTTTTTTTGCTGCCATTCTCTTTTTGCTATTGTTGTTTTGTGGATTATTGAATGGAAACCAAGCAATATTTTGAAAGAATGAAATTTTCCAAAAAACAAATCTGGTTAATTTAGAGAGAGTTAAAGGACTCAAAGATATATAAACAGTGTCTAAAGTGAACATTTTTGTTGGAAATGTCTTGTTTATTACTGTTTAGATTATTCATCTGATTAGAACTAAATCAGCAATGCTTTCTTTTAAAAACATTCTGTTTTCTCTTATTCTCTTCCCTGGTATATTCTTATTATCATTATTTCCGCTTATTCCCTATTTCTCAGGGTTCGCCACAGCAGATTTTCGCCCTCCATAGCTTTCTGTCTGATGCATCCCTCTCCCGCAGTCTAACCCTCCTCATGTCCTCCTCTATCTGGTCTCTCCATCTTTTTCTTTTGCCAGGTATTTCCAGGTTCAGTACATTCTTTCTATATAGTCCATGCCTCCTCTCTGTACATGTCCAAACCATCTAAATCTTGTCTCTCTCAACTTCTCATCCATTCCTCTGATCTTGAACGTAGCTCTCACGTCTTCATTTTTCTTTCGGTCTTTTCTAGTCACTCCCAAGGACCAGTGCAGCGTGTTCATCCATGCTACCTGCCGTGTAGATTCCTGCCTCTCTGTTGTTGTCACTGCTTCCATACCATAGAACATGTCTTCCCTGGCAGATAATTTGTGGCATCAATGTGGAGGTGTATTTACAAGCTAACCGGACGATCGTAACGCTGACCTTAATCATTTTCCAAGGTTTGACCTCTCTGTGACCACATGGCCTTTTACTGTGTCTTGCCTTAGCCCTTGTATTTGCTCCTTCTTATTTAACAACATGTAATGTCGTCCTCCGAAGCTTTTGATAGGCTTCCCTATTCTTTGTTGTTTGGATTTCGTCCCCGTCCTTCTGCCATCTTTGTTTGGCTGGGCTTTCATCCTAGTCTAATTAGCCTATTAATCTTCTAGCGTGACTAGCACCTTGTTTGTATGAGGTGCTGTGGTGGTTATCATAGTCTTCTCAGCCCTACATGCTCTCTATTAAGGGGAAGGCACAGACTTCCCAGCAGCCAGCACCCAACCACACATTTTGATGTCCTAATGATTGCCTCCATTGCCATGGTAAAAGCCAAAGGGGAAATTATCCACCCTACCATAATGCCCCTCTTTAGATGCCACCATGCTCTAGTGAACTCGGTTGTTGTGAAACACATGTAATACCCTACAAATATTTCCCAACCAAATTCTTTAGTGTCTAGAATCCAGCTCAAAATCCTCCCACACAAGGCTACGCATTATAGAGCCAAATACACTAATGAGTTTGTGGGAACAAAAACAAAACAAAAAACAAACAAAACACAAGTTTCTTTTTTTACTCTCGGCAGACTGAATTTGGTGCCAAATCATATCAGTGTAATTCGAGCATCCAGAAAAACCCAGTGTACCTGCTTCTTTTTTTTGCACCATATTGTTATCAATTATCAAATAATTAGAAATAATTAAAATACCCATTTCCTTTCAAAGTAACAGCCTCAATGCCACAACAGGCAAATCAGTGTTAACTCAACAAACTGAACTGAGTCAACTGACTTTCTATCTTTGGGAGTGAAAAATCCTCCCTGCCCCACACCATGATGAACTTCCCTCTTCCACTGCAAGTCTCATAAACTTCCAGAGAAATCTCAATACCCCCGCTGCACTTTAATGTAAGTAGGGCACTCTGCTAGGCCCTGAGGCCGGTGATGCTTTCACATGTCCTGACATCCTTTGCACTTTCCTCCACTTGGGGGGAGGGGGGCATCATCCATTTGATGGTCTTTCTTTTCAAGGGCTGCCCCTCATCCTATATGTCCAGCAGAGAGATAGATTGAAAGCGATAGAGCGGGACAGAGTTGGAGTGAAAAAAGATGGATAGGGAATATACCAATTGACAAAAAAGAAGGAGTGGGGGTTTCACTTAAAGTGTAAAGATGTTAAAAAGATAAATGCTTTTAAAAGTCATTTTTATCACCGGATGGAAAGGCAGAGATGATAAAAACATGGACTCTGTTAAGACCCGGGTATATCAGTGCACTGCAGCCAGGAAGATAAATAGGAGAGAGCATCTCAGGAGGCTGCATGTGGAGTTTGGCTTTAATGTAATTGGATTCACATGACGTGAGAGAAACCTCAAGTCAAGATAGTGTAAATGGTATGCACGGCAAGTAGAAGCGAGCACTGTTTCATTTTTTCTACAGAAAAAAAATGTTTGTGAATAAACAGAAACATGTGTGTTTGTGTGTTTGTGTGAGATGTAGGTTGTTTTGGCTGTGTCATTGTTGCAATGGTTACAGTGCTGCAAAGCTTCAAAACCACACACACTTAAACGCTCTTTTTTTTAATTGACCAGCTCACACTACGCAAGCATGTTAAGACATATCTAGATTTTGACAAGTAGGAATTGCATGTTTGATATGATCTGACAAGTCCAACTGGTGGAAGGCTCAATTGGGAGGTGAGAAATTTGACTCCCAAACCCCTGCTCACTATGAGACATGCGCTGACTATCCGTGGTAGCCTGCCCTGTTTTGCACAGATCGGTGCAAGCTCTCCTCGGTTTTTGAAATCAGCCATCATGACCACATCGGGGCTATGATCTGGCTTTACATCATGAATTATGAAGGTGTTTTCAATTTAATCTTTTTGCCTTAACCTACAATTAGTTGCATTTAAGCTGAGTGCTTCACAACCTGTACTGCATGGCGGGTCGGTTTCTGTCTCAGTGAATTTACCAAGCACTGTTCTGCCGACGAGATTATTGCCTATATATTATTGATTATTGCAATCTGTTCTCTTCTCTCTCTCACGTCTTTTCTCTCTCTGAGTTATGTCTTCTCTTTTCTCTTCTCCTGTGTATGTGAATGGTGTAATGTGAGTCTCCCCTGTGTGCACGTGCAGTCTGTCCTCCTCCCAGGTTTCCATGGTGACAGTGGTCACCACCTGGACACTGCTTGGCATCCCCCTCATCACATTGTCTTTTAAATATATCTTATAAATTAATTTTGTTATCCTGTTTCAATGTTATGTCCTCTCACTCAGATTTGTGAATTAATGTTTTAGCTCGTCTCTTCTCCCACATATGTGAATGGTGTGATGTGAGTCTCCTGTGTGTGTAGTCTGTCCTCTTGTCAGGTCTACATGATGATGGTGGTCACATGGTTCAGGTCCTGGGCTGTTCTGGTGGCATCTGGACACTGCTTGGCATCCTCCTCATCATGTTCTTCATATATTTTATAATTCCATTATAATTCTGCTATCCTCTTTCAATGCTTTATTTTGTATATTGTCTAAACACAACATCCATTGCACATCTGTTCATCTTGGGGGAGAGATCCCTCCTCTGTTGCTCTCCCTGAGGTTTCTTCTCATTGTTTCTCCCTGTTAAAGGTTTTTTTTTTTTTAGGGAGTTGTTCCTTATCCAATGCGAGGGTCTAAGGACAGGATGTTGTGTTGCTGTAAAGCCCATTGAGGCAAATTTGTAATTTTGTGATACTGGGCTATACAAATAAAATTGACTTGACTTGACTTGACATTACATGTTCTCAGCTTAAATCATGGACTGATAGGTATACAGGTACAACTGGAAATGTTTGTGTCATTGAAGACCAACGTGTTGTCCTGGGTGTTGTTCACTTAGTCATGATGTCACAACAGTGAATTAGTCACAACGAAAACATTAATTGGTCATGACAAATGGATGCAGATAGTCAGTTACATGTCAAAGAAATCTGACTCACTGTATTGCCTCTATGCCATTTTGTGTGTGCCAGGCAAGCATATTGTAATGTCAATCACCTGGAGTAACTAACTAGTTGTATTTGCATTAGCTAGCTATAGCCAGCTGTGTTAAGGCTGAAGTTCCAAGTTCACCACCCAGGTTGGAAGAAATTACATAGGTTGGCCCAGTTCATAAATGTTGTAGGAGCAATCGTAGGGTTAACATCTCACTGTGAATGAAGATTGGGGCCCTGCACACACACACATCATGTGCTGTTACAAACTTGTCACCCTCTATTCTCATTGCTCCCTCACTTGGCTCCTCCATGCAGATGAGTGCAGATGCTGAATATCTTGGTGCGTCATGTCCTGCTCAGCAACTTTGGTTTGATGATCTTCAAATCATTTGTTCTGTAAGGCAGTCTCAATTACTGCAGCCTCTGTGACACCTTTTTGGGATATTTCCCTCGATGCTAGTGAGTTTTCTGTCAGTTTCAACACGTGATTTTGTTACTTTTCAGGACATAATCACTTATGAATATAACACAATAGGCAGCAAGAAACTCCTGCTGACCCAGATGACCTCAGTTGTGTATTAACCACATACTAACTAAACACCAAACACAAATTTCCACTTCCTGTGTGGGAAGATGGCTGCGCGGCCTCACCCAGTACCAATGTGGGAAGATGGCGGTGGAATTTACGTTTGTGGCGGCCTCACCCAGTGCCGTCATGCAGTGTCTTTGGCCACGTCTGTGTCTAGGTTTATTTTGTCTTCGTTTGATGGCTGGGAGAGCTGGCGCTGGATCGGCTGGGAGAGCTTGGTCTGCTGCGTCCTGTTGGGCCCAGGGACCATGGGCCTGATTGGAGCTGCTCCCGAAGAGGAAACACCAAGGCCGATCTGACAGGACGCGGAAGCAGGGCAGGATAACCTAACTGCTAGCCCATGCAGACCGGCAGCTCCGACAGTCATCCTGGCTGGCTTTCGTTCTCTGGACAGTGGAATTTTTTGGACTGTGTTGCACTGAGTGGACTGCGTTAACTGTTTGTGTGGGGTTTTTTTTTTTTTTGCTTTGTTCTCTGTTTTTGTATGTTTTTGGTGATGTCGTTTTTGGGAAATTTGGGATGTGTGTTTTTGTCTTTTGTGTCACACTACTGAGGGCTGGGGGAAATGGAATTTTGTTTCTTTTGTGTACACAAGTACATGAAAAAAATGACAACAAATTGTTCCTGATTCCTGAAATGCCTCTGATAAAGTTTGGTCTGATTAACTGAGGGAGACCAGTTTGTATTGGTTTCCTATGCTTGAGCTGTGGGTGCCATCCTTGTTTCACTGCTGCTCAGGAGGACAGCACTGCCGGCAGCACACACATTTTTGTTGCTTGGCACTTGGATGTTTTGGGGTTTTGTGCTCTGTTTTAGTGATAGATTTTTGTGCGCTCTAGGTACTGTCTGTACACGCAAGCAGATTCATTCATTGCCAAAGCTGAAAATCATTGTCATGCAAATACAATACCTGTTACCACCATGTCTTTCCAAATATGTGGTGTCCTGACTGATCTTACGCAACATTTGTTATTGAAAGATTGAAAGTGATTTACATTAACTACATTACACCACACATTACACCACACATTCATTACACAGCTATAGACAGTCCATAGATATGCCATAATTAGTCCAGTTTGGGTCCTAAAGGTTTTATTCAGATGTTATGACTCCACCTGGCTGGCTGGTAATTCTTGTGCTAGGCCTACATCTCATCTTGACTGAGTATTCAGCTCTCCAGTGTTGGAGAGCTGCAAGAAACCAGTCGGTAGGCCCTACAAGAGGCAAGAAACCAGTCGGTAGGCCCAACAAGAGGCAAGAAACCAGTCGGTAGGCCCAACAAGAATTATTGGCCTGCGAGGTGGAGTCATAACATATGAATAAAACCTTTAGGACTCATACTGGATCAGTTATAGCATATCTACATTGTATCTATAGCTGTGTAATGAATGTGTTGAGTAATGTATCATGTAATGAAGTTAATGTAAATCATTACCAAAAGATGTATGAGGGGATGTGTTAGGAGAGCCTCAATAGTTTTAATAACTTCTATCTATCTATCTATCTATCTATCTATCTATCTATCTATCTATCTATCTATCTATCTATCTATCTATCTATCTATCTATCTATCTATCTATCTATCTATCTATCTATCTATCTATCTATCTATCTATCTATCTATCTATCTATCTATCTATCTATCTATCTATCTATCTATCTATCTATCTATCTATCTGTCTGTCTTATTTGATTTGTTTGGGTGACGATGGCAACCTCTGTAGACCACATGTGTGTTCGAGGCCTTCCACCCCCAGCTTTCCTCTTCCTTTCCAATGTTAATTTCCTGCCAATATGCCTCTTAGTGCGTGTGAGTGTGCAGTATACTGATAGGCTTAAGTGTGACCTTTGTTCAACCGTAGGGATTTTAACTTTGAGGAGAGGGCAAACACACAGCCATTCTCAGTTGAGAACCGATGCACAGAATACAGAACACGCACCACTTACGATTAGCTCTCTATTAAATCAATCAAATCCCAGAATTTGAGTCTGGCTTTGGATGGCTCTTGACTACACTTGCTGTTTAATCTCACTGTTTAATACTGCCGTTTGCTATTGCATAAAGTTTTAAAGTATAGTTAATCTCAGAGATATATTAGGATGCTTTCAGTGTCCTGCAGAGTTGTATGTACGTATGTGTGTGTGTGTGTGTGTGTGTGTGTGTGTGTGTGTGTGTGTGTGTGTGTGTGTGTGTGTGTGTGTGTGCGTGTCTTTTGTGGATTGTCATATTGCTGTGGTGGAGATGCTTGCGTATACCAATGATCCCAGAGCTATGCCGTCCGGAGCTTGGCTCCTGGTAGGGTCACCCAAGGTGGAGAGGTCAAGGGGGAGGTTCCAGATGAAGCGTGATTCAACAAAGACCTAAATGGCAGAACTGGCGGGACATGTCTCCAGGTCACAACGGCAGCGAAGGCGGATGAAGGCTGCAACAGAGGGTGGTCCCCAATCGTCTTGGTTCTCCATGCCATTGGATTTTGGCCACCCCCTGCCAAGGACCGTGTGGTGGCTGCAGGCACATCAATCTCTTCACATGAAAAGCTGTCACACGCAGGCGTCCTCCCATTATGCGGCTCCAGGATCGGCCTCTACGCCCTCCTGAGGACCTAGAGGGACCCAGAGGGAGGACGGTCATACTCGACCCCGAGTGACTGCCGACGATGATGATGGATGATGATGATGATAATGATGATGTGTGTGCGTTTGTGTTTGTGTGTGTGTGTGTGTGTGTGTGTGTGTGTGTGTGTGTGTGTGTGTGTGTGTGTGTGCGCGTCCGTGCCAGTTGTACTGAATCATAATGAGCCAGATGGCATCAGTTTGTTGTTTCTCTGTTTTACTTTGTTTTCTCGCTCGCTGTATGTAGTATTTGTCAACCCCTTCGCAGTGCGGGGAATTAGTTTTTCTGTATGCATAGTTGCATGCTCTTTTTCAAATGGACATGATTTTTAGTTAAATTTCTCTCTCTGGCTCCTCAAATAACGTCACCTGAATGTGGCCGACATGTTCCACAAGCTCATTAGTTTGAAGTGTAGTGTAGGTTGGTATTGTGTCTTTACATTTCAGTGTAAACCTTCTCCTACACACACCTCCCAATCACACACATTCTCCCTGACACACCAGAGTTAAATTCAATTTCAGGAAGCTGGGTTTCTTACACCGCCAAAGGTAAAAACTGCAAATAAGTGTAAATAATTCTAAATTTGCACACATACAGTAGCCAATGAATAACTGATCAAGCATTACTAACATCCCTTGCTTGATATTTCAAAATTCGAAATTGCAGTTGTGTCAAACCTCAAAATGGTGCATAAATAAGAGATAAGAAATTAAAATATCAGAAATAAAAAGTACAGGGTCTAAAAAATATAGCGCAAATACAAGTAGTATAAGGTATAAAATACAATACAGTTAACGCTAAAACACAACTTGTGATTTGCAATAACGTCATCAGCAAAAATGCAGTAAAGATGTAGAAATGTAGTGATGTAGAAAATGAGCTCTCAACCCAGCCAGTGGGGATGCACAAGCCAGTGCATTCTTAGTGCCAGTCCCTAGCATGGATAATTTGGCAGGGTTGCGTCAGGAAGGGCATCCGGCGTAAAATCTTTGCCGAATCAAATATGTGGATTATCAACCAACTTTCAAAACCGGCTTGGTCGAGGCCCGGGTTACCAATGACTGCCACCGGTACAGTTGGCCAGTAGGGTGCCGTTGGAAACTATGCTACTGTTGGGCAAAGGAGAGGGAGAGGGAGAAGGCATGTCCAGAAGCAGCGGGAGAGGAGGAAGGGTATGAGTGTTGAGGTGAGAGTCGGAACTTTGAATGCTGGCACTATGACTGGTAAAGGCAGAGAGATGGCTGATATGATGGAGAGAAGGAAGATATATATACTGTGTGTGTAAGAGACCAGGTGGAAGAGGAATAAGGCCAGGAGCATTGAAGTTTAGTTCAAACTCTTCTACCGTGGTGTGGATGGGAGGAGAATTGGGTAGGGGTAATCCTGAAGGAAGAGTATCTCAATGTGTTGGAGGTGAAGAAAGTGTCGGACAGAGTGATGAGTATGAAGCTGGAAGTCGAAGGTGTGTTGATGAATTTTGTCAGCGCATAAGTCCTGCAAGTTAGGTGTGAGATGGAAGTGAAAGAATAATTTTGGAGTGAGTTGGATAAAGTGGTGGAGAGGGTACCCAAGGATGAGAGTGGTGACTGGAGTGGACTTCAAGGGCACATTTGTGAAGGGGACAGAGGTGATGAGAAGGTGATGGGTAGGTATGTTGTAAAGGAGAGGAATATGGAAGGACAGATGGTGTTGGATTTTGCAAAAAGATTGGAGATGGCTGTGGTGAATACATATTTCAAGAAGAGGGAGGAATACAGGGTGACATATAAGAGTGAAGGAAGTTGCACACAGGTGGATATCATATGCAGGAGGTGCAATCTGAAAGAGATTAGAGACTGCAAGGTGGTGACAGGGGAGAATGTAGCTAGGATGGTGGTCTGTAAGATGACTTTAAAGATCAAGAAGAGGAAAAGAGGGAAGGCAGAGCCAAGGATCAAATGGTGAAAATTGAAGAAGAAAGACTGTTGTGTGGTGTTCAGGGAGGAGCTAAGACAGGCACTGGGTGGTAGTGAAGAGTTGCTAGATGGCTGGGCAACTACTGCAGAAGTGGTGAGGGAGACAGCTAGGAAATTGTGTAATCTGGACAGAGGAAGGAAGACAAGGAGACTTGGTGGTGGAATTAGGAATTGCAGGAAAATATATAGAGGAAGAGACTGGCAAAGAAGAAGTGGGATAGACAGCGAGATGAAGAAAATAGACAGGAGTACAATGAGATGCAGTGTAAGGTGAAGAGAGAGGTGGTGAAGGCAAAGGAAAAGGCATGTGGTGAGTTGTATGATAGGTTGGACACTAAGGAAGAAAAAAAGAACTTGTACCAATTGGCTAGACAGAGGGAAAAAGCTGGGAGGATGTGCAGAACGTTAGGGTGATGAAGGATAGAGATTGAAATGTGCTGACAAGCGAGGAGAGAAGGTGGAATTAGTACTTTTAGGGGCTGATGAATGAAGAAATTGTGAGAGAGAGAGAGAGAAGGGTGGATGATGTGGGGATAGTGAATCAGGAAGAATGGTGGATTAGCAAGGAGGAAGTGAGGACAGCTATGAAGAGGATGAAGAGTGGAAAGGTTGTTGTTCCATATGACATACCTGTGAAGGCATGGATATATTTAGAAGAGATGGCAGTGGGGTTTTTAGCTAGATTGTTTAACACAATCTTGGAAAGTGAGAGGATGCCTGAGGAGTAGAGAAGAAACATACTGGTACCGATTTTCAAGAATGAGGATTATGTGCAGAGCTGCCTGTAGCAACTACAGAGGTATAAAAGTGACCAGCCACAGCATGAAGTTGTGGGAATTGGTAGTGGAAGCTAGGTTAAGAGAAGAGGTGATAATCAGCGAGCAGCGGTATGTTTAAATACTTGGGGTCAACTGTTCAAAGTAATGGAGAGTGCAGAAGAGATGTGAAGAAGAGAGTGTAGGCAGGGTGGAGTGGGTGGAGAGGAGTGTCAGGAGTGATTGTGACAGAAGGGTACCAGCAAGAGTTAAAGGGAAGGTTTACAAGACGGTAGTAAGATCATCTATTATGTACAGTTTGGAGACGGTGGCATTGACGTAAAGACAGGATGCAGAGCTGGAGGTGACAGAGTTGAAGATGCTAAGATTTTAATTGGGAGTGATGAAGATAGACAGGATTAGGGATGAGTATATTAGAGGGACAGCTCAGGTTGGACAGTTTGGAGACAAAGCAAGAGAGGCAAGATTGAGATGGTTTGGACATGTGCAGAGGAGAGATGCTGGGCATATTGGGAGAAGGATGCTGCAGATGGAGCTGCCGAGCAAGAGGAAACAAGGAAGGCCAAAGAGGAGGTTTATGGATGTGGTGAGGGAGGACATGCAGGTGGTTGGCATGACAGAGGAAGATGCAGAGGACAGGAGGAGATGAAATCGGATGACCCACTGTGGCAATCCTTAACAGGAGTAGCAAAAAGAAGAAGGAAGAAGAAGAAGAAGAAGAAGAAGAAGCCTTCCTCAACCTTGAAACATACAAGTGCATCCATGAGACACTTCTGTCTCTCCCAAACACACTCCACACACCTTCCAGACCTTATTATACAAGATAGAAATTAAATAAGACGGAAAGAAATCCCTGCGTCTTTCACCTCTCCTCCAAAGTCCCCTCTCTCTCTCCTCTTCCTCCTTCGATATTTAATTCAGTTTGTCTTTTTAATTTACTTGAGCAAACAATCATGCTTCTGCATCTTCTCACTCCGCCGGTGGGGAAAAACTCATTTGCTGTGGTGGTATGAAAAGCTTGTAACTTACGCTTTCTCTATTTGTTTATGTGTGTGTTCATTACTGTTTTGGATAGCATCCAACTCTAAATTTAGAGTTCACATTCATCATATTAACACAGTGAAATGACCTGATTCTTTCCTTCTTTTTATACTATACAGTACATATTTCAAATTAAACCAAACTTTTCACGTATTTTTCACATTTCATTTGAACTGAATGACGACATGACTGTTTTTGTGCCAGGATCCCAAGCCAAATCATGTTCGCACAGCACAATCCACATTTTCTTATTGTTTTAAAAACAATTTGTGGACAAGCTGAAGTAGCTTCAACCTCAGTAATCAATGTAATGTGTTTGGTTGGATTTTCTAAGATATATAGCAACAATCACCAGGTCATCTGCTTATTAGATAAGCAAATACTGCAGACTTCTAACGCTGCAACCCTTAAACCTTCTGTGAGCCAACTAAGATCCATTAAATTGATTATAGAGCTTTTAAAGGAACAGTAAATGTCAAGGTAAACACATGTATGGGTTGGTAGCGTGTAATGTTGAGAGCCCATAAGAAATGCTTCAGGCATGTTTGATAATTTATGAGAAAGTTGTGAGCGTTTTTGTATTGCTGTTCTCGTAGGATGCTGCCACATAGTGATGTGTTGCTTCAAGTTTTCAGGAGTTGACTCCCAACGCGACTCCTTGAGTCTTTGTAATTTTAACTTTTAAGTCAGTGTCAGAGCCATAGATAAAAGAATGTAGTAGAGATTAAACCCACCTAAACGCAGTTTACGCAGCTTTTTTAGTTGCTACAAATCATACTCATATCTTACAAAATTAAATTCATAGATTAAACTATATCGTATAGCCGAATGCAAATTCATGGGTTGGAGATGGCTGTATTTCCTAACTGAACAAACATTATAAATTTGTTGAATAATGATAATTTGGGGAGGAAATAAAAAATGTTAAAATTTTTTAAAACAGTAAAATAAGAACTAAAATAGTTAGTTCTGATAGTTTTACATGTCCGTTATGACTTATTTAATTCAATGTTAAAATAATTTAGCATAAGCAGGGAACTGGCTCACTCTCAGTCCCTTTAGAACAGATCTGTTTGCAGGACAAAACTTGATTTTGTCAAATCTGAAATCATTCATATTTTCTCCAAAAGTCCTCCAACCTAATAGGAAAATATTACCATTAATAATGTGTGCAACCACTAATAAAATGTGACGTAATACATCATCCTGCAAGCTGATCCATTAGCCTATTGTAGGACCAATCCCAAATTGAACAGCAAGCAAGAACTGCCCTCTAAAACTAGTTGCACACGGTTGCTGGTTGACGAGATGTACCTGCTCACTTGACTGTGGTACATTAAGGTGGCTATCAGCAATTTCAGTTTAGTAAACTTTTTATAATACTTGGTCAAATTCTATCTACATCCGAACAGCTATCAAGTAAGTAGATGCACTGAGAAAAAAAAAATCCGGTCTCTGTGGACACCCTCGGCGCTGTAAACAGAGACAGAACAATTTCACTGTACCCTCTTGAGTGTGTAGTATTAATAAAGAGATGCACACCTGTCAGTAATAACGTAGTGAAATTATGTTCAATTGCATAATTGCATTCATACTACTGCAACCAGACCCAGCTCTAGACAACAGGGGGCCTGGGCAAGAGTCCAACCTTGGGGGTCGTCCCGGGTCGTCCTCTGTGTGGAGTTTGCATGTCTCCCCGTGTCTGCGTGGGTTTCCTCCGGGTGCTCCGGTTCCCTCCCACAGTCCAGACATGTAGTTCAGGTGAATCGGCCATACTAAATTGACCCTAGGTATGAATGTGTGTGTCGGCCCTGTGATGGCCTAGCGGCCTGCCCAGGATGTCTCCCCGCCTGCTGCCCAGCGACTGCTGTGATAGGCTGCAGCATCCCTGCGACCCTGTGTAGGATAAGCGGTTCGGATAATGGATATATATATATATATATATATATATATATATATATATATATATATATATATATATATATATATATATATCCATCCAGATGCAGGAAAAAAAGTTTTAATACATAGCAGTACACGCCTTTTTCATGCGTCATGCACTCATCAGCTGCCAAGGTGGCTAAACAACAAAGAAAGAAAAAAACTGTGAATAAGTGCTATGTTGCCTCACACCACACCCCTAGTTACGGTGCACAGCAACCAATGGGAGGATAGAAGACATTTGAAAAGTAACAGTAGTGAACTTTGGATAAGTTACTTTTCAAATGTTTTCTATCCTCCCATTGGTTGCTGTGCACCGTAACTAGGGTCTTGGTGCGAGGCAACGCAGCATTTATTCACTGTGTGTGTGTTTTTTTCTTTGTTGTTTAGCCACCTTGGCAGCTGATGAGTGCATGACGCACGAAAAAGGCTTGTACTTGTACTGTATTAAAGTTTTTTCCCCCTACATCTATCTTAATATTCCGCTGTTCATTTGTTGAACACTTTTACCAACACCATTTACGGTTTCTGTAAAAAAACGCTATGTGTGTATATATATATATATATATATATATATATATATATATATATATATATATAAAACTATTATTTGTTTTATGAGGACAACATGACAACCCTTTGATATTGTACTACCACAATGTGGCAAGAATGTTCCTGCAATCTATAAAGTGGGCATAATCCTTGCATGCCATTAATACACAAAACACACATTATGCCCTCAGATTGTAAATCAGACGCCTCAGCAACATCCTCAAGGCACAAAGTCTTTCTAAAATGTCAACAGAAAACAAGGTTGATACAACGCTTGATGACAGGCATGCTGGTAGAAAAACAACACAACCCAGCCAAATACTCAACGGCAATCAAACAATTTAAAATAATTTAAACTGACAATAAAGCTCACTCAACACATAAAAATTAATACTGTTGATGTGAGGTGTGAATGACTATATACACCAACAACATGAAAGAAACTAACATGTTATTATATACAGGTGTTATCTGTTATTCCTCTAAAAGATGATTTACCAATTGCCTGGAGTGCACAAACAAAATATTTTCCAATTCATTTTAAGTGAACTAACAGAATGACTGGAGTGATTTCTCATCTTATCTCATCATCAGCTGCATCTCCGAGGTCTGGTCGCGGTGGCAGCAAGCTAAGTAGGACACTCCAGACATCCCTCTCCCCAGCAACACTCTCCAGCTTCTCCTGGGGGATCCCAAGGTGTTCCCAGGCCAGATTGGACATGTAGTCTCTCCAGCAAGTTCTGGGTCTACCCTGAGGTCTCCTCCCAGTTGGATGTCCCTGGGAAACCTCCAAAGGAAGGTGCCCAGGAGGCATCCTAATCAGATGCCCGAACCACCTCAACTGGCTCCTTTTGACACGAAGGAGCAGTGGCTCTACTCCGAGCTCCCTCCGGATGCCCGAGCTCTTCACCCTATCTCTAAGGCTGAGCCCAGACACCCTTTGGAGGAAACTCATTTCAGCCACTTGTATCCGCGATCTCACCCTTTCCCTATAGCAGATCAATGGTGGCCAATTTACAGAGTGAGCACATGAGTCTGGCAGAACAGTGAACTAGGTTAAAACAAGCGGGATTTGAAGACTACACAACCAGGACTATGGAGGATCATGGACCTTAAGGAAATGAAGATGAGGTGGAGATGGTGAACAAGAGCTGCTCATCTTGCAAGGACTGTTCAATGTGTTGCTACCGTATTCTTAGTCAGTACAACCTATTGACCGATGCATACCACATCCTGGGCCTTGCTTACAAGTTCCTACTTACCCTGTCAGTAACCCTGGTAGCTTGCGAGTGGAGCTCCTCTACTCAACAACAGTAGGCTCAGGAGCACCCTATCTCAACAGCACCTGGAGGCTTTTGTGCTCATGGCTACTGAGCAAGACGTTTTAATGGCCCTGGACAGTAACTTGGTTATAGACAGCATTGCTGAGAGAAGTGAGCTGCTGCAGAAATGACTAATTTAAGGAGGTAGGAAATATGTTTATTTTTATTTTATTCTATGACTTGCCTACTCATTTCTCCCTGGATTATTTCTTTTACTGGTCAGATGGTTCCAGAGATACTTGCCACCTTGTTGCCAGTGCCATTGTGTCAAAATGTGCTCCTTCTAGCCAGCCTCCTCCTAAGAGCAACACATTCTCCTTGTTCTATTTTACATCTATTTTAAGCAATCTTGTTTACATAAAGTGTGGCATGGTTTTTGTGGGTGGTGGTGGATTGGTGTTCTGGTCTGAGTCAAAATACCCAGGGCCATTTTTCTTTCCCAGTCCTCCCCTGGTACCCTCTTCTTTTCAGCCAATCAGGAGAGTTCTTTTTAAATCGGTGTCCACGTTGGTCCCTACTTGCTGTCAATCAGTTTGCGTTTTTACGAGGCTCTTTGGCAGTTTGTTTTCAAAATATAGCGACAGAGCCAGAGTCAGCATCAGAACAAATCTAACTGGGTGGCATTAGGGAACCGTAGGGGTAGGGAGTGAGGTTGGGGTTGGGGTTGGGGTTGGGGTTGGGGTGGGTGGCAAAAACTGCCATTCGAGAACTCAATCTATGGTGAAAATGCTTGATAATATGAGTTTGTCATCAACAATCAACACACCAACCCAGTTCCATTTCAAAAAATGCTGCAGTCTCTCTCTCTCTCTTTCTCTCTCTCTCTCTCTCTCTCTATCGCTCACACACACACACACACACACACACACACACACACACACACACACACACACACACACACACACACACACACTCGCTACACTGTGCACATCATTAGAACATCATTTTAAATAGGCCCAATCCCAATGTCCCCCCTAAAGCCTAAACCCTCACGGATTTAATTGATGTCACCTTGTAAGTGCTTGAGTGTGAGATGCTGCGAGGGCTCGAAATTGTATTAATAGGAATGGGACAGCACTTTACGACATACCACGTTACCTTGACGGTGCTAAAACATGTTTCGTACTATTGTGGGTCTAGGACTTTTTATTTTACGCTTTTTACTTTCTTCACAGCCAAGGCACTTAAAAGGACCGGCTGCCTGATTTGAATGTCTTCCAGGCTCTGAGTTTACAGAGTGGACGAGAGGTAATTGTCAAATAATCAATTTACTAATTTCTGTCAAAACAACATCATTAAGCAAAGATTAAAAGAAATAGTTGATGAATAAACTAGGTGTGTAATATAGCATATACTTGCATTCCTCTGATTTCATGTGTTTTTTTATATACCATCTTAAATCTTTGTTAATGTAGTGTTTCCTTGCAAATTTAGGCATACCAGTGTACCCAATATGCCAGCATGTGCCCATGTGTGGTAACCCCATGTTCAATGTCACAACACTATGAACTGTGGGTAATTCCCTAAGGCAAAGTCTGCAGAAATGCAGACTTATAGAAAGTTTGCATAAAGGGCTCAAAATGTCTGCGAGATAGGCCTCATGCACTTGACAATTTGACAGTGAGACAGCCCTAAGCCCTCACGGACTTAATGGGAACGCGCCTCATAGTCCATGAGTGTGGACATTAGGATTTGGCCGTAGACTACATGCTCTACTCTAACTGAATAAATTCAGACATACCCAAAAATCATTCATCACCGTGTAATAATCATGAAAGCCAGGGCTTGCATCATAAACTGAATGAAACACATGGCTTACCTTTAGAAGAGTTGCAGGTGGCGAGTGTTGGTCCTGAACCTCCTAGGAACGGTGTCCTTCCACTCACTCAGTAGTGCATTTTCAGGTTAAGTCTTTCTCAAACGCTAGCTGAACTAACTGGGTCTTTTGTTTATGGAGCATTGCGTGTCTGTGGTCCAAAAACAAGTTTCTCAGACTGCAGAATGAATTCTTGCACATTGCTGTGGAGGCACCAACTATCAAGGCATGTTTGAAAGAGGTCAGTACACTGGGCATTGCAATCAGACGTGTGTGGTACTTTTGAAAGAAAGAAAGAAAGAATGAAAGAGAGCCACTTTATTTTGTCATTGTACAGGTTTTAATGTAATTTGTTTTCTGCATTTAAACCATCCTATTGTATAGGAGCAGTGGGCAGCTGCAGCACCCGGGGACCAACTCCAGTTCTTCTTTCCATTGCCTCAGTCAGGGCCATAGGCAGGAGTATTAACCCTAACATGTATATCTTTTTGATGGTGGGATGAAACCGCAGCACCCAAACAAAACCCACACAGACACAGAGAGAACATTCAAACTCCACACAGAAAGGATCTGGGACGGCCTGGGGTTCGAATCTAGGACCTTCTTGCTGTGAGGCAACAGTGCAGTGCTAACCACTGGGCCACTGTTATGTGTGTGGTACTTTGAGATTGGCTGTGATTTTGTTTTGCGAGCTGAAAAACTGTTTAGCATCTTTGTACTCTGTCTGAATTATAGGCGATCATGACAGGTCCATAACAGGTGGAAGTTCCACAGCTAGCGGTTATGCTACCAGGTGCATCATGGCTGCTCACGGAAGGTGGCTCTTGCTCTACAGAGGTGGTGGTGCTGGGCGCATTTGCTCCCTCGTCTGTTGGTGGAGGAGGCCTTGAAGAAGCACCACCATGTAACCATTTTCTTAGATCCACTTTTTTCTGTTCGAAGTGCAGTCTGATAGTTGCTTGCTCTCACTGGAACATATTAGCGCCAAGCATCATCTGACTTGCTCACTGTACGTTAAGTGCTTATCTTGACGTAATGACAACAAATAAAACCAGTTGGTCATAGGTCAAGCACCGGACCAATGAGCATACCACTTCCCCAAATGTGACCTTATGCAAATATGACCAACAGGATGTTTTTTTTCTTTTCTTATTTTTCTATTTAATTTTATTTAGCGAAAAGGTTTTCACTTTTATTTTTTTATTTTATTTTTTCCCCTTTATCCCACCCAATTAACCCAATGGCATATGGCCAGAACTCTTGTCGAATAACTCCCCTGGCTCACGTTTCCACAGGAAGGAGATAGTCGTAACACCAGCTTCCTTCAAACTCGTGTCGGCTGCTCTCGCTCTTTAACACGTTGAAGCCTCGCATGGATTGCATCACCTTCAGGCCGCGAAGGAGGCGTAGGGAGAATGCTTTCGGTTGCTTGGCTGCAGGCGCCCGGGTGGGCCAGAGGGGTCGCTGGAGAACGACGAGTCCCCGAACACTACACCGAGCTACACCCACTATCCCTCGGGTAAGGGTGGCCTAATGAATGCCTTACCCCGTGGACGCTCTGGCTGTGACCGGTTACGGCGAGTCTGGGATACGAACCTCCCAGCTACATGACGAGCGGGTTGCAAGAACGGCGATTTATTCCGCTCGGCCATCAGAGCGGCAAGGTTTTCACTTTTCATATGATACATAAATTAATTAATAAAATGCAAAGTTTGGCACCAAAGGCTTGGCCTGCTGTTGGGGAGGGGGCACAATAGCTCATTTGGGGGGGGGGGGCATGGCTTGTGAATGCCCCCCATCACACTGACACTATATAAGCTAGCACTCGCTAACTTCTGCCCAGGATTGTTTACCTCCACTTTAAACCATACATGCTTGCAATCTAGGACACTATTGTGGCTAGTTCTCACCCACCGCCATCTACAGCGGCACTTTTACATTGTCTTTAAGGATACTGTTGTGGTACCTTGACTTCACTGATCTTTGTATAAAAGATTAAAAAAAAATAAGACCACAGAGTTGAAGGTTTGACTCCAAGCAAATTTGACTCTGAGTTATTTGGGGGAAAGACCATGCTGTCTGCTGCCATCACATTTGCTCAATGCTTAGAATCTCCACCTGTGTCACTATTCAATACAGAAGGGGTGAAATGCACAAGCTGAAATCAACACAGACTAGGCGAGGGAATGTGACTCAGAGGGAAGTGAGTTCAAATTGACTAACAGTGTCCTTTAGCACAGGAAAATGGTGTAAAAATCAATTGATGTGGGGCATCTGGGTAGTGTAGTGGTCTATTCCATTCCCTACCAGCATGGGGATCGCCGGTTCAAGTCCCTGTGTTACCTCCGGCTTGGTTGGGTGTCCCTCAGATACAATTGACCATGTCTGTGTGTGGGAAGCCAGATGTGGGTATGTTTCCTGGTCGCTGCACTAGCACCTCCCCTGGTCAGTCGGGGCTCCTGTCCGGGGGGAATAGCAGGATTCTCCCACGTGCTACATCCCCCTGGTCAAACTCCTCACAGTCAGCAGAAAAGAAACGGCTGGCTACTCCACATGTATTGGAGGGGGCATGTGTTAGCCCACAGCCCTCCCTTAATTGGCGGGGGTGGAGCAACAACCAGGACGGTTCGGAAGAGTTGACCAGGTACAACTGGGGAGAAAAAACGGGGGAAAAAATCCCCCTCCCCAAAAAAATGTTTTGATGTAATGGCCTGCTTCAAGTCTTACTTGTGGTGTGTGGAGCCAATGTGACATCAGAGCATTTACAAAATAAACCGGGTGTTTTTCCTGGGTGATTAAAAGTTCCAATGGCCATGCCCATGAAATAGTCCAATCTGCTTAAAGACTGAAAGTTTGGAGACAGATATCTTAGTTATATGGGCTATGTATTTTCAGTTTTAGCATGAATCATTAATTCATATCAAAATCCATCACCCTAACTGTAGTTTTACTACATGTGCTTGTCCTGTAAAGTGCATGGTGGCCAAGAAATACACGGAAACCAGAAATAGGGAATGAAATCAGGAAGGAAGGTGTGATGAGGGAAGAATAGAGAAAGGAGGAAAAGATGACAGAAAGCAAAACTGGACTGTAGGGAAGGAAAAGAAATGCGAGGTGAAGAAAGCGAGTCAAGATGGATAAGAGAAATGACAGTGAAAGGGGTGGAAGGAAGGAAAAAAGGGATTAAGAGTTTGAAAACTGTAATTATAGCTGGGGGTAAAGTGGTGGCCGAAAGCCAAGAGGAAAATAAAGAAAGGCGAGTGAAGGAAAACAGGAAATGGGTAGGGGAGATGGACAGTATTGGGGCGGGAGGGAGAGAGAGATAATGGAAGTGGTGTTTGTGAGAGAATATGCCAGCAAATGAAACCAGGAGGAGAGCAAAAAAGGAAAAGAGTTAGAGATTGAGACAGAGCGAGAGAAAGCGTGAAGGAATGAGAGTGACATTTGAAAGAAAGGGTTCTTGTTGCTCATACAGGCATGCAAGCGGCTGGTTTCATGCAGCTGTTTGCGAGAAAGTGTGAGAGTCTTGGTGTTAGTGTAGCGGTGGTATAGGAATGAAAACATAACATGAGATCTCTGCACACAATTCACCCTGTGAGATGTGTGCTGTGGGAAGTTGCTTCGGTGCGTGCTCCCCACCTGGCCCGGTACAAAAGGGTATTGTGTTGAATTTCAACTTGAGTCAAAACTGGCAATGTAAACATCTTCAGCCTCAACTGAGCTGATGGGGGCATTTCCAGTTTTGTGTTCCAAGTTGGAATGATTAAGCCTAAAAATGTTCCCTTAATTTTGCCATCTTTCATTTATTCATTCAAAAACAAAAATACTGAAGACCTTGCTGTTGGCTTTTTGGAGAAAAAAAAAAGATTCCTGACCGCCAGAAACGACCGATCATCATTTATGGTAGCTGTTTCAATGGTATGGGCAACGCCACTTTGGGGGACAGTAAAATAACAAAGACGTCAATAGTTACTTAGACTAGATGTGGGAAGCGTTTGGGATCACTCAGTTGATTTGGTGCCCTGCTATCCATATGAAGTAAAATGGAGATTTTCTCACTTCTCTTCTCTCTCCTTACTTCTCCCGCTCTTGTTTTCTCCCTCCATTTGTTCCTCCCTGCCTCTCCTCTCTGGATCTGGGTCTTCTACATTTCTTTCATTTTGCTGGGTTCAAATAAAACCATGAAGCATCCGTTGGGTAGCCTGTTGATTTGTTTTCTTTTACAATGTAACAACGGTTTGCCGTCCAGTTACAATAATGTGTAATCTGATCATAATTGCAGTAAACATAATCTGATTAAATCAAGAGAGCTGTAGTTAATATTATTACAATGTAGCACCTCTGAAATGAATGTGTATGTGGCTGTACACGTGCGAGGAAAAGAGAGCAAGAGAGCAAGAGTTAGAAGAAGGGGAGAAAGATGAGGGAGATGGGCACAGTAACAAGAGGAAAGAGCGATTAAGAGAGCGCAGAGACAGAGGAAAGGAGGGGGGAGGAACCGAAAGGGAGAAACGCTGGCAGAGAGAGAGCTTTTAAATTTGAGTGTGGGAACTTGATTAACATCATTGGACCTGACCCCCCCCCTCCCCCCCGCCGCCGCCCGTTACAAATCCAATCCAGCTGCCTGGTCGGTACTTAATACAGCAGTCCCAACAGTGTGCCTGCGCACATGCCGGCAGTTTGTACCTAAATCTGGTTTTGCGTGCGTGCTTGTGAGCGGTGTGAGTCTGTGTGTGTAGGTGTTTGTGTGTGTGTGTGTGTGTGTGTGTGTGTGTGTGTGTGTGTGTCTGTTTTCCTGATGGTGTGCCTGCTCAGTAACTAGCCGATAGGCCAAACCTTGTGTCAAGGTGACTTGGTGAATCAAAACAAGCTAATTAGCTGCTAACCCAATTATCTTGTCTAACAACGCGGGTAAAAAAGTAAAGTGCTCCCTTCCCCATCCCCCCCTCCGCCGATACCTCTTAATGAAATCTGTGTCTCCTCTCTCTCTTTTTCTCTCCCTCCTTATCATACTCAGTCTCTTCTGGGCACAGACTGTGAGTTTAACCTCCTCAAAGTCAATTTATCTTTCTATATTTCAGTCTCTTCCCGCTACCTATTGCCGCCTACCTCTCTCTACCTATCAGGCTCACTCTTTTCCTCCTGCATCTCCGAATGTCTCTCGATCACTTTCCTTCCCTTCCTCTCCACCATCTCTCTATCTTACTCCGACAGGAGCAGCGCTTTATTCCTTACCTGCTTACACTAGGCTCTTGCAGAGGGCTGTAGCTTTTACTAGGCTTTCCATCTGGGTGTGGGGTTCGGATGAAATATAGAAACTCTGGGACTGTGGCAGCCCTGGAGCAAAGCTCTTCAATTTTTACAATCATTATTGTATTGCGGTTTGCCGAGATTAAAACCCACAGTCCTGAGGTTATAGTTCTGCCCATCTTCTCCCAAGTTTTCCTTCCTCCCATGTGGTACAAGGGACAGTTATGTCATACCCTATGTCAGGGATGGGTAACTTTGATGATAAAGAGGGCCGCAAAAATGTTATCCTCACTACCAGAGGGCCAGATTGTGACTGTGCACTTCCACCAGTGGGGTACTGTAACCCCATCACTCAATTAACCAATTATAGCTGCTAATTTAATGAAAATAATAAGATATATACCAGTAATCCAAGTTTATTATACCAACATGTCTATTTAATGAGGTTAACACAGAAACAAAACATCCACATTCCTGAGTGATATAGCATTATTTAAGTACAATGGGGTCTCAAAAATCATCATTCAATAATGGTACAAAAATTCACATTCACACTAAGTGCAACAATTAATATTCATATTTGTAGTGCATTTCTGCTCTGCCCTCCCATACTGTGACATGTTTCACATGCATGCATTTAGCTCAAAACAATCAAATGGCAAATGGACTGCATTTTATGTAGCGCTTTTCCAGTCTACCGACCACACAAAGCGATTTTTAAACAATGTGTTCCTTACATGTAGACGTGGCTTTGGTACAAAGGCTCTGCTGTTGGTGTTTTTCCTTTGAGGTCAGCGATGACAGCGGCTCTGGCACCTCCGGTGTACATGCCATATTTGTCTTTGAGCGTGGTATTGTAGTGGCGACTCAAGTTGAAATCCTTCATGGCTGATTTTGTTTCCTGGCACAATAAACACATAGGTTTGCCTTTAAATTCCATAAGATGATATTCTTTTTCCTATCTTGCCTGGAAGACACGGTTCTCCAGGTCAAGTTTTCTTTTTTTTGCCGCTCATGTGTCTCCTTGTCATGTGTCGTTGCAGAAAAGGCCCACCGAGACCATGTGCAAGCAGTTGCTTGGCTTTAGGCCACTTGTGTTTTGAGAGAGCGCCCTCTATCAATGGACAGTATAATTATAATTGGGATCTGGTTCAGATGTGGTCAGATGGCCCACTTGCTTCCAACGCCTGTGAAACCAACAATTTATTGATATTTGGAAACTGACCTGCAAGCTTCACTGAGTGAGGATGGGGGCCGAATGCGGCCCGCGGGCCCCCAATTGCACATGTCTGCCCCATGTATTGGTTGTTCAGCAGATTTTACCTATCTAACCATAGTTTAGATATGGGACCGAAGTCGGAGGGCAAAATAATCTCCCCTCATCCCAAAAGGGTTGTTGGCAGTCCACCCAAAAATCCACTCCATCCAAGAGAACTGGACTTTTAAGGAGGTATTAAACACTGCCATCTGAGCAATTTAGTGAGTTTGCTGAAATGTACAGGTTAAAAGCGATGCAAATGTGAAAAATATGCCAGGCTGGTCATGATACTCTGTATAGCGTAGCAGGATAAACACAGCTTCAGCTAAATAGCAACAATGGGTCCATTTGATTTATGTGTGCCAGCACACCTATCAGCATTGACAAACACACAAATAGAGCCGGCACTAAAAATCGGCTCTGTGCATAACTGTAGTCCACTGACTCCCGGTTTCTATTGCAGTGGACATACCAGTTTCCTGTTTGTTGGTGTGTGCTATTGACAATGGCATATTTTTCGCGATGCCTGCAAGATTTAGCATGAATAAATGTCAATGACATGCACAGAATTGCTGACAAAGGTTCACCTGCATCTACCAGCAAATGGGTGAAAAGTTTCAAGTTGTACATATCAAGTTAAGTCCACAATTATGAGGATGAATATCCTCAACTCAATAGTCAATAATTCTGTCAATGCTCATTCGATGAAATGCTAACATCCATCCATCCGTCCATCCATTATCCGAACCGCTTATCCTGTTCTCAAGGTCGTGGGGATGCTGGAGCCTATCCCAGCAGTCATTGGGCGGCAGGCGGGGAGACACCCTGGACAGGCCACCAGGCCATCACACAGGGCCGACATACACACCCACACCCACACACATTCATACCTAGGGACAATTTAGTATGGCCGATTCACGCTGTTGTAGTGTGGGCAGTAGTTTGGTGTCTGTCTGGGTAGGGAGAGCGAGCAGTGGCTCTGGTGGTGACGGGCTGCAGCTGCAGTCAGTTTGTTATCAAGCTAACATCTATTTCTATTTATTGCAGAGATAACGGAACCGAACATCCCCTGGGCTTCACGCCGGTTTCACACCAAACCAGTGAATTTTCAGTAGTGTTTGGTTACCTGCAGAGTGACATAACATACGCTTTTTCTGTTGGACCATTTCTTGTGCCGCTTAATAAAACCACAGCTGGTGCACAAAAACCTGTGTATGTAAGTACAATAGCAGTTCCCCACAACAAACCTTATTACAGTGGTGGCCCAAATGGGTGGAACCGCCACAGGTGGGAGGATGGCTCAGCAACAGCAATGTACACAGGTGGATCCTGAGTGGAGAAAGCCCCATCTGGGTCAGGTCCCAGAGTTTTGGCTGACTCCAGCAGATGCAAGGGCAAACACTGTGAGAGATGGTCAAGGCACAGGACCGACCTAGAGGCAATCTGACAGCTGCTGGGCAGTGCCGCTTACCCAGCTGTCCATGGATGCCTCGGCGGCTCCCCTGCATTTCCAGCTGCAAAAGGTGGCAGAGTCGGACAATCCTGAGGCATTCTTGGACCTGTTCGAATCCACGGCCAATGTTTGGGAGTGTCTGGTGAGGAATGGGCTCCATGCCTTCTCCTGCTGCTGACTAGGGAGACTCAACTCACAGTGGCAGCCTGCTAGAGTCCCTGCAGATGGGACTACTCACTCCTCAGGAAAGTAATCCCGGATTGACTATGTATCACTCTGGAGGATCACCGCCGGAAGTTTCGAGTGCCTCCGATTTGAGGATGTCAGTCAACCCTTCCCACAGTGCCAGCTGCTTAGCCAGTCAGGCAATGGCTCCATCCAGAGACCCAGAAAGATGCCATCATCGATTTTGTGGCACTGGAATTTGCTGCCGTCTTGCCTTGTCAAATGTCAAAGTGAGTCCCATGCCACTGGCCCTCAAACATATGTACACTGCTGTCAGCCTGGCCAAGGACCACCTGGCCCTCCCTCCTTGGAGCAGCAGAAAAACACAGGCCATAGACTGGCCACACGCAGCCCCTTTGCTAGTCCCGAAGAGGAGAGTGCTGCCATGTGCTCCGATCTTCCCACTGCAATCACACACGCGAACACTGCCGGTGGCTCAGTCACTTCCGGGAGGACTGCCCACTGATGGAGGTGGGGCAGGTGATCTGGTTTGTTGGCCTGTCAGTCCCCTCCCCTGACCAGGAGGGGACCTACTGAGTACTGGTAAAGAATGGGCGGGGTAGAGATAAGGCTTTGGTAGATTCTGGTTGCATGCAAATGCATCAACGCCTGGTGCAGCCAGGAGAGTCGATGGCGACTCAATGGGTGGAGGTGAGGTGTGTAGATGGGGATATTCACACATGACCTTGGAAATTGAATATGTGGGGGAAAAGCTTTCTATTAATGCCTTGGTTGACTCCCACCTTACGCAACCCCTAATCCTGGGGGCTAATTGGCCAGAGTTTGGAAGATGATAAATAAACAAAAGGATAGTGCGGTCACGGCAGTTAAGGGAGTGTAGGCCGTGTGCTGTGCTGGCTGGTGACGTGCCGTTCGATATGGGCCTATAACTGTTCACCAGTGAAGTGTCTAGATTATTCTTTTTTTTAAGAGTAGCTTGATGGCTACAGTTTTCAGGGCCCCGTGGGAAGAGACCTGAGAGAAGAGATGTGTTGAGAATTTGTAGAAGATCGGAGGACATGCGATTAGAAACATTTTTGAAAAAGCCTGTTGGCAGAATAGTAAGGCAGCAGGAAGGAGGAGGATTTCAGATGTTGTATCATATCCCCCAAGTTTTTATGGTTGATGGGATCAAATTGTGACATGCTATTTGAATTGATTTTAGGTGGACTTAGGGACAACATGGGCCCTGTAACCTAGTATGGAGGCACTGGCTGCCTGTCTAAATTTCTGAATGTTGTCATTAAAGAAGGAGGCGAATTCATTGCAGGCCCTGGTAGATAGAAATTCAGAGGCGACTGCCACTGGGGGGTTTGTTAGCCTGTCGACAGCAGAAAACAAAGCGTGTGCATTATTATTGTTTTTGGCAATGATTTCAGAGAAGTAAGACTGCCTTGCA